>NC_142615.1:2578844-2906344 GCF_059453375.1 Lepisosteus platostomus
GAACGCTGCTCTCATCAGGCTCAGGCTGTATGCAAGAGCACTTCCAGCATTCAAGATGAAGTCATACTTCAGGGCTGGGAGAGGCCATCACAGGGCCAGACGGGCAGAGAGACCCACCTCAGCACAGATCTGCAGTCAGACCAGAGTCCCTGCAGCAGCAGAGGCAGCAGGGACAGACCAGCTGGGAGTGGATTACTTGTTTAAAACACGCATTGCTGGGTGTATGTACAGTATGAGAGTGCACCGCCCGGAGCACAGAGAGGCCAGGCCTGCTGTATCTGGGGTGCGTCCGGGTCGCGTCCGGGTCATGTGATCCGTGTCTATACTGTGCAAATACTCCTAATCTGATGTGTTTATCTCTTTCCTGGAGGAGATCAGACTGTCAGTATCGGTCACAAACTCTCTGCTCCCTGTCTCCACCCTCTCTGTTACCATCGCAGGGCTGTTCATCATTTTTGGGATTTGGAAAATGTTTCAACAAGAGGCGCACATCGGAAAGCAGTTTCACTTTCTCTCCGGCGAGATCACGATAATGAATATCTTCGGATCGCGCCTCCGTGACTGTGACCAGGGTCAAGTTCAGAGCCTCCCGGAACAGTGGTTTTGTTGACACAAGACTCCCTACCTCCCTGTTGATGATGAATTCAAGTCGAAACTGACCCGAGCGTCCGGCTTCCTCCTTCTGCGGCTCGACTCGTGCGCCGCGCAGAGGATTGTGGGCCGTCCGGGGCGGGAGTCAGATTGCAGGAGTCAGGAGGGGCGTGGAGGAGACAAATCTACGGGCATATTACAGACTTTTACAACAAAGACATATCCTAAAATATTGACATATACTGTAGACAGATGGAGCATTACTGGGAGACAGGCTCACTGTCTGTTCCTCAGGCTGGGACAGGAGATCACACACTGTATTATTATTATTGAGAGACAGGCTCACTGTTCCTCAGGCTGGGACAGGAGATCGCACACTGTATTATTATTATTGAGAGACAGGCTCACTGTCTGCTCCTCAGGCTGGGACAGGAGATCACACACTGTATTATTATTATTGAGAGACGGGCTCACTGTCTGTTCCTCAGGCTGGGACAGGAGATCACACACTGTATTATTATTATTGAGAGACAGGCTCACTGTCTGTTCCTCAGGCTGGGACAGGAGATCACACACTGTATTACTATTATTGAGAGACAGGCTCACCGTCTGTTCCTCAGGCTGGGACAGGAGATCACACACTGTATTATTATTATTGAGAGACGGGCTCACTGTCTGTTCCTCAGGCTGGGACAGGAGATCACACACTGTATTATTATTATTGAGAGACAGGCTCACTGTTCCTCAGGCTGGGACAGGAGATCGCACACTGTATTATTATTATTGAGAGACAGGCTCACTGTCTGTTCCTCAGGCTGGGACAGGAGATCACACACTGTATTATTATTATTGAGAGACAGGCTCACTGTCTGTTCCTCAGGCTTTGACAGGAGATCTTACACTGTATTATTATTATTGAGAGACAGGCTCACTGTTCCTCAGGCTGGGACAGGAGATCACACACTGTATTATTATTATTGAGAGACGGGCTCACTGTCTGTTCCTCAGGCTGGGACAGGAGATCACACACTGTATTATTATTATTGAGAGACAGGCTCACTGTTCCTCAGGCTGGGACAGGAGATCGCACACTGTATTATTATTATTGAGAGACAGGCTCACTGTCTGTTCCTCAGGCTGGGACAGGAGATCACACACTGTATTATTATTATTGAGAGACAGGCTCACTGTCTGTTCCTCAGGCTTTGACAGGAGATCTTACACTGTATTATTATTATTGAGAGACAGGCTCACTGTTCCTCAGGCTGGGACAGGAGATCACACACTGTATTATTAATATTGAGAGACAGGCTCACTGTCTGTTCCTCAGGCTGGGATAGGAGATCACACACTGTATTATTATTACTGAGAGACAGGCTCACTGTTCCTCAGGCTGGGACAGGAGATCGCACACTGTATTATTATTATTGAGAGACAGGCTCACTGTCTGTTCCTCAGGCTGGGACAGGAGATCACACACTGTATTATTATTACTGAGAGACAGGCTCACTGTTCCTCAGGCTGGGACAGGAGATCGCACACTGTATTATTATTATTGAGAGACAGGCTCACTGTCTGTTCCTCAGGCTGGGACAGGAGATCACACACTGTATTATTATTATTGAGAGACAGGCTCACTGTCTGTTCCTCAGGCTGGGACAGGAGATCACACACTGTATTATTATTACTGAGAGACAGGCTCACTGTTCCTCAGGCTGGGACAGGAGATCGCACACTGTATTATTATTATTGAGAGACAGGCTCACTGTCTGTTCCTCAGGCTGGGACAGGAGATCACACACTGTATTATTATTACTGAGAGACAGGCTCACTGTTCCTCAGGCTGGGACAGGAGATCGCACACTGTATTATTATTATTGAGAGACAGGCTCACTGTCTGTTCCTCAGGCTGGGACAGGAGATCACACACTGTATTATTATTATTGAGAGACAGGCTCACTGTCTGTTCCTCAGGCTGGGACAGGAGATCACACACTGTATTATTATTATTGAGAGACGGGCTCACTGTCTGTTCCTCAGGCTGGGACAGGAGATCACACACTGTATTATTATTATTGAGAGACAGGCTCACTGTTCCTCAGGCTGGGACAGGAGATCGCACACTGTATGATTATTGAGAGACAGGCTCACTGTCTGTTCCTCAGGCTGGGACAGGAGATCACACACTGTATTATTATTATTGAGAGACAGGCTCACTGTCTGTTCCTCAGGCTTTGACAGGAGATCTTACACTGTATTATTATTATTGAGAGACAGGCTCACTGTTCCTCAGGCTGGGACAGGAGATCACACACTGTATTATTAATATTGAGAGACAGGCTCACTGTCTGTTCCTCAGGCTGGGACAGGAGATCACACACTGTATTATTATTATTGAGAGACAGGCTCACTGTCTGTTCCTCAGGCTGGGACAGGAGATCACACACTGTATTATTATTATTGAGAGACAGGCTCACTGTTCCTCAGGCTGGGACAGGAGATCGCACACTGTATTATTATTATTGAGAGACTCACTGTCTGTTCCTCAGGCTGGGACAGGAGATCACACACTGTATTATTATTACTGAGAGACAGGCTCACTGTTCCTCAGGCTGGGACAGGAGATCGCACACTGTATTATTATTATTGAGAGACAGGCTCACTGTCTGTTCCTCAGGCTGGGACAGGAGATCACACACTGTATTATTATTATTGAGAGACAGGCTCACTGTTCCTCAGGCTGGGACAGGAGATCGCACACTGTATTATTATTATTGAGAGACTCACTGTCTGTTCCTCAGGCTGGGACAGGAGATCACACACTGTATTATTATTATTGAGAGACAGGCTCACTGTCTGTTCCTCAGGCTGGGACAGGAGATCACACACTGTATTATTATTATTGAGAGACAGGCTCACTGTTCCTCAGGCTGGGACAGGAGATCACACACTGGGCTGCCAGTTCAGCGGAGTTCTCTCCTCCCTCTCCCAGTAGGATTGGGACCTGTTGTGATTATGGCAGGTGTGGGAACTCTGGGACTAGATTTCTGAATTTCGGGAAGAATGTTTCTCTAATCCCAGAGTATCTGTCCCAGTGCAGTAGGAAGCACACCTCTGTCTCTGTTTTCCCCACTGGCAGTGGGAGCACAGCCTGTCCTCTCTGGTAATGACAGTAATCGGTAGTGCACCTGTTTTTACTGTGAAAACTGCGACTCCATGATTTCAAAAAGTTAATGTATTTAACCCGATACTGAACCACTTTACAGACAAAAAAAGGTGAAAATACTGCACGAATACTGTATAAATACTGTAAGACACTGGGTTCTGGGTCCTGGGTTCGATTCCAGACTGAGCAGATTGAGGCACCTTCTGAGGAACAGTCTGTGAGGAGTTTCCATGTTCCTTCTAGTGCAGGCAGCTTTCCGAACAGTCTTCCTTCCCTCTTTCCTGTCCAGGGTCCTGAGCGGATGAGGACTGGACACGCAGGAGGGAGACAGGAGCAGGACTGGATCTGGGAGGTGGAGTCTCGGAGATGATCTGGCCGACTCGGTGTCTGAGACAGGTATGTCTCACTGTCAGTGTGTCAGGGACAGTGTCTCTGCTCTGGGTCAGTGCTGTGGCTCACAGGGTGACCAGTGGTGTCTGACTGTGGTCAGGGACAGTGTCTCTGCTCTGGCTCAGTGCTGTGGCTCACAGGGTGACCAGTGGTGTCTCACTGTGGTCAGGGACAGTGTCTCTCCTGTGGATCAGTGCTGTGGCTCACAGGGTGACCAGTGGTGTCTGACTGTGGTCAGGGACAGTGTCTCTGCTCTGGCTCAGTGCTGTGGGCTCACAGGGTGACCAGTGGTGTCTCACTGTGGTCAGGGACAGTGTCTATCTTGTTGGCTCACAGGGTGACCAGTGGTGTCTCAGGAGAGATGGTGACAGTGTCTCTCCTCTGAGACAGGAAACAGGAGTCCTCACCCCCAGTCATGCCCAGCGTTCCCAAGTGTCTCTGCTCCTTTAACATCTGACAGCTCCGGTCCAGAGAGTCCGTCTCCTGAGCAAACACTTCTCACTTCCTGTGTTTCCTCCACATGACCACAGCGACCGCGATCACGATGACCAGAGCAGAAGGAAGCACAATCGCTGGGATCAAGTGAGCTGCTCGATGAGGCGTCTCTGGAGCAGAGAAAGACAGCAACACTCTTATCATCAGTAAAGGAGGTGAAAGGAGCAGACATGTTTAGAGCTGGCAGCTCAAAAGACAAAATACATTACAGCCCCAAAAATGATTCATAAGAAGATCATCCAGCACTTCGGTGTCCAGACTCACCCTCCACAGTGACGATCAGAGTGCTGATGGTGTTTCCCTGAAGGTCCCTCACTGTGTAGCTCCCCTGATCAGCTGGTGTGAGGGAGCGCAGTGTCAGAGAGCCGTCCTGCACCCACACTCTCTGCTCGTACCCGGGGCCAGGGAGCCCTGCGCTGCTCAGGAAAACCCTGAGAGACCTAGTAGATCCTGCAGGATCAAACAGCACCTCCACCGGCTCTCCAGTGAACAGGGGGACAGACAGAGAGGCCCCAGCCTGCAGGGTGACACTGTCTCTGCGAGCTGGAAGACAATCAGGACAGAGAGCGATATAAGAACCCCCCTCTGTCAGGAGTGGAGACCCCTCTAGTCCCCCTGCTGTAGACCTGCTCACCCTCCACAGTGACGATCACAGTGCTGATGGTGTTTCCCTGAAGGTCCCTCACTGTGTAGCTCCCCTGATCAGACGCCCTCAGCTCCTGCAGCCTCAGCTCCTGATTGTCCACTGACACTCTGTCTCTGTACTGGGGGACACAGCTGGCTGTGCTGTTCTGGACAGAACACACTGAGGTCCAGTCTCCTGAGCCTGCAGGGTCAAACAGCACCTCCACTGGGTCTCCAGTGAACAGGGGCACAGACAGAGAGGCTCCAGCCTGCAGATTCAGGGTTGCTTTATGATCTAGGTGGAAAAAAATATTTACACTATTATCACAGATATTACTCCCTTCATATCCTGTTTGTGTGCTATGAGGGAATCGAGTGTTTCTGTGTAGTATGATTTGCACTTTTCTGTCCTCCTAACTAGCGTAGCTGAAGAATCTTTTTCTTCCTCTATAAACAGACACTTATGATATATCTCCCTTCCTACGATATGGAGAAACTGAGAGTCCCACAGACTTACAGGTGACAGAGAGCCGAACGTCCCCCAGAAACTGCAAGGAGCCCGTGAAATAGGAGCACTCGTACAGATCCGAGTCCGAGATCCGTGTGCGCCGCAGAGTCAGAGAGAAGTTCCCCTGTCCGATCCCGTCTCTTGAGACCTCAGCTCTGTGCTCGTACCCAGGACCAGCAAGTTCTCTTCCACCGTTGAATCTCCACACATTCCTGGTCGGAGTTCTCCAGATGACATGGAGCTCATTCTCCGGGATTCCCAGAGCTCTGCTCCCATTGCAGGGCAGGGTGACCCCATCCCCGACCCTCACCGACACCGAGGTCCCTGCGAGAGCTGGAATTGGGGGGACACAGGGAGAGACATCAGGAGAAGGGACATGAGGTTTGACACGACTTGATTAGATGTTGTTCTGCCCAGACAAACCCAGGCTTCTGGGAAATAATCTGGGAGTTCTTTGAGACGTCTGTTTTTTTTCAAACAGCACGAGATGTGGGGTATTGGTGGAGGATATGGGGTGCAGGAGGGGATGTGGGGTATTGGCGGAGGATATGGGGTGCAGGAGGGGATATGTGACAAAGCTGGGGACAGGGGGTACACCAGCAGATATATTGTGCCTGATGGGACAGGAGCAGGTGGGATCAGTACCTACCCTCTGTGTGCAGCAGGGTGAAGAGCAGAGGGAGGAACAAGCCCATCAGCACAGCCCTGCAGAGAGACAATCCAGTCACAGTCCACCTCACTCATGTCTGTACAGCCCAACACACACCACCTGGCACCTGACTGATGTCCCAGCTCCTGGACCCCCTGGGGATCTGCACTGGTTCCCACTGGGATCCACACCCAGCTCCTGGACTCCCTGGGGATCTGCACTGGTTCCCACTGGGATCCACACCCAGCTCCTGGACTCCCTGGGGATCTGCACTGGTTCCCACTGGGATCCACACCCAGCTCCTGGACTCCCTGGGGATCTGCACTGGTTCCCACTGGGATACACACCCAGCTCCTGGACTCCCTGGGGATCTGCACTGGTTCCCACTGGGATACACACCCAGCTCCTGGACTCCCTGGGGATCTGCACTGGTTCGAACTGGGATACACACCCAGCTCCTGGACTCCCTGGGGATCTGCACTGGTTCCCACTGGGATACACACCCAGCTCCAGGACTCCCTGGGGATCTGCACTGGTTCCCACTGGGATACACACCCAGCTCCAGGACTCCATGGGGACCTGAACTGGTTCCCACTGGGATCCACATCCAGCTCCTGGACTCCCTGGGGATCTGCACTGGTTCCCACTAGGATACACACAAACACACCCAGCTCCTGGACTCCCTGGGGATCTGCACTGGTTCCCACTGGGATACACACCCAGCTCCTGGTGCAGGAGACATGACGCACAGAGGACAGGCCTGTATCTGGGTCATGAGATCTATGCAAATACTCCTAATCTAATGTGCTCATCTCTTTCCTGGAGGAGATCAGACTCAGTATCGGTCACAAACTCTCTCCTCTCAATGTCCACCCCCTGTCAGTTACCAGTGCAGGTCTGTCTTTTCCGAGAACGCTGCTCTCGTCAGGCTCAGGCTGTATGCAAGAGCACTTCCAGCATTCAAGATGAAGTCATACTTCAGGGCTGGGAGAGGCCATCACAGGGCCAGACGGGCAGAGAGACCCACCTCAGCACAGATCTGCAGTCAGACCAGAGTCCCTGCAGCAGCAGAGGCAGCAGGGACAGACCAGCTGGGAGTGGATTACTTGTTTAAAACACGCATTGCTGGGTGTATGTACAGTATGAGAGTGCACCGCCCGGAGCACAGAGAGGCCAGGCCTGCTGTATCTGGGGTGCATCCGGGTCGCGTCCGGGTCATGTGATCCGTGTCTATACTGTGCAAATACTCCTAATCTGATGTGTTTATCTCTTTCCTGGAGGAGATCAGACTGTCAGTATCGGTCACAAACTCTCTGCTCCCTGTCTCCACCCTCTCTGTTACCAGCGCAGGGCTGTTCATCATTTTTGGGATTTGGAAAATGTTTCAACAAGAGGCGCACATCGGAAAGCAGTTTCACTTTCTCTCCGGCGAGATCACGATAATGAATATCTTCGGATCGCGCCTCTGTGACTGTGACCAGGGTCAAGTTCAGAGCCTCCCGGAACAGTGGTTTTGTTGACACAAGACTCCCTACCTCCCTGTTGATGATGAATTCAAGTCGAAACTGACCCGAGCGTCCGGCTTCCTCCTTCTGCGGCTCGACTCGTGCGCCGCGCAGAGGATTGTGGGCCGTCCGGGGCGGGAGTCAGATTGCAGAAGTCAGGAGGGGCGTGGAGGAGACAAATCTACAGGCATATTACAGACTTTTACAACAAAGACATATCCTAAAATATTGACATATACTGTAGACAGATGGAGCATTACTGGGAGACAGGCTCACTGTCTGTTCCTCAGGCTGGGACAGGAGATCACACACTGTATTATTATTATTGAGAGACAGGCTCACTGTCTGTTCCTCAGGCTGGGACAGGAGATCACACACTGTATTATTATTATTGAGAGACAGGCTCACTGTCTGTTCCTCAGGCTGGGACAGGAGATCACACACTGTATTATTATTATTGAGAGACAGGCTCACTGTCTGTTCCTCAGGCTGGGACAGGAGATCACACACTGTATTATTATTATTGAGAGACAGGCTCACTGTCTGTTCCTCAGGCTGGGACAGGAGATCACACACTGTATTATTATTATTGAGAGACAGGCTCACTGTCTGTTCCTCAGGCTGGGACAGGAGATCACACACTGTATTATTATTATTGAGAGACAGGCTCACTGTCTGTTCCTCAGGCTGGGACAGGAGATCACACACTGGGCTGCCAGTTCAGCTGAGTTCCCTCCTCCCTCTACCAGTAGGATTGGGACCCATTGTGATTCTGGCAGGTGTGGGAACTCTGGGATTAGATTTCTGAATTTCGGGAAGAATGTTTCTCTAATCCCAGAGTATCTGTCACAGTGCAGTAGGAAGTGCACCTCTGTCTCTATTTCTCCCCGCTGGCAGTGGGAGCACAGCTTGTCCTCTCCGGACAGCCAGGTCTGCCTGTGTCCAGTTTCTGTGTCCAGGCTATGGCCACTGAACCTGTCCTCTCTGGACAGCCAGGTCTGCCTGTGTCCAGTGTGTGTGTCCAGGCTGTGGTCACTGAGCCTGTCCTCCCTGGGGAGCAAGGTCTGCCTGTGTGCAGTGTCTGTGTCCAGACTGTGGTCACTGAGCCTGTCCTCTCTGGACAGTCAGGTCTGCCTGTGTCCAGTGTGTGTGTCCAGGCTGTGGTCACTGAGCCTGTCCTCTCTGGACAGTCAGGTCTGCCTGTGTCCAGTGTGTGTGTCCAGGCTGTGGTCACTGAGCCTGTCCTCTCTGGGCAGCCAGGTCTGCCTGTGTCCAGTGTGTGTGTCCAGGCTGTGGTCACTGAGCCTGTCCTCTCTGGACAGCCAGGTCTGCCTGTGTCCAGTGTGTGTGTCCAGGCTGTGGTCACTGAGCCTGTCCTCTCTGGACAGTCAGGTCTGCCTGTGTCCAGTGTGTGTGTCCAGGCTGTGGTCACTGAGCCTATCCTTTCTGGGCAGCCAGGTCTGCCTGTGTCCAGTGTGTGTGTCCAGGCTGTGGTCACTGAGCCTGTCCTCTCTGGACAGCCAGGTCTGCCTGTGTCCAGTGTGTGTGTCCAGGCTGTGGTCACTGAGCCTGTCCTCTCTGGACAGTCAGGTCTGCCTGTGTCCAGTGTGTGTGTCCAGGCTGTGGTCACTGAGCCTATCCTTTCTGGACAGCCAGGTCTGCCTGTGTCCAGTGTGTGTGTCCAGGCTGTGGTCACTGAGCCTGTACTTCGTCAGGGTTTGTTTCTCTTTGCTGTTATTTAGCTTGGTTAGATATTCGGCAAGTTTGTATTGTCTGCTTAGGGTTCTGTAGCATTCCAGTTTATGTTGTTTGTGTGTGTGTGTCCCAGTGTATGAGATATTGCTGTGATGTGCTTGAGTCTGGGTTGTGGTGCTCTAGCAGTGCTGTCCTGAGGCTGGTTGTGTGTTGTGTGTATTGTGCTGTGATGTGCTTGAGTCTGAGTTGTGGTGCTCTAGCAGTGCTGTCCTGAGGCTGGTTGTGTGTTGTGTGTGTGTTGTGCTGTGATGTGGTTGAGTCTGAGTTGTGGTGCTCTAGCAGTGCTGTCCTGAGGCTGGTTAGTGTCGGTGTTGCTCAGGTCAGTGAGCCTCAGGACCAGCTGGCTCAGGGGGCTCTGTTCTGGGCTCAGCTCTTGGCTCAGCAGGGCTTTGTGGTGGTAGGAATTTTTGGTTGCTGTTTTTTAGGTGTAGCCAATACTTTAATACTCTCTTCTGTATGTTTATCAATAGTGGGTACTGGTCTGCACCCGTTGTTAGACTGCAGAGTTTCTGTGGGGTGTTTGTCCCATTGAGTGTACTCCTGGTCTGTGAGGGGACCCCACACTTCACTGCCGTATAGGGCAATGGGTGGGATTACACTGTCAGATATTTGGAGCCTTTCAAATAAACCCTCTCTTCTGACAATAGCGCCCTCTCCTGGGCGTCACTCAGACTGTCACCTCCAGCCAGAACCAGCCTGAGGAGCTGCAGATCTCAGGACATAAACCCCAGTAACAGCACACCTGGGTCTAGCTTGTTTCGAGCACTGGAGCAGGAAATAAAACCTTTTTTTTAGTTTTGGTTCCTAAGAGACAGGCGGACTGATGTTTATCTTCGAGTCTGAATACACATAGATTTAGAATTTAGAAGACAGTGAAGACAGCCAGCAGGGGGCGCTCTCACCCTGCGGTCTGTGTGGGTCCTGATGCCCCAGTATAGTGACGGGGGACACTGGGCTGTAAACAGGCGCCCTCCTTCGGATGAGACGTCAAACCGAGGTCCTGACTCTCTGTGCTCATTAACAATCCCGGGGTGTCTCTCGAGAAGAGTAGGGGTGTTACCCCAGTGTGCTGGTCAAATACCCCCCCTGGTCTTTACCCATCATGGCCTCCTAATCACCCCCCCTCTGAACTGGCTCCATCCCTCTGCTCTCCTCCCCACTGAGAGCTGTTGTGTGCTGAGCGGACTGGCGCATCATCCAGGTGGGGGTACACACTGGTGGGGGAGGAGGGGATCCCCAATCCCCATTAATGTACAGAGCTCTGAGGGGAGAGTCCAGAGAAGAGGCGTGTGAGGAATGATGATGATAATGATGATGATGATGATTATTAATTATTATTATTCGATATGCCCCGAAGAGGAGAGCTCTATCCAGGTCTCTGTGCATCGAGGCAGCCGACGAGACTCTTACGCGGTGCTTTCAGATCTTAATCGACAGACTCGAAGACATCAGAGGCACAGGAGAGCAATGCTGTCGGACGTTTCCTCTCCTATGCGCAGCGACGCAGATTGTGTGTTGTGAACGGCCTTTGATTGCGTCTGCTGCGCAAGGACACTGCGCAGAGAGGGAAGAGAAAAGAGAGACAGCCCGCTGCCTAGCGCGGGGTGGCGGAAGACGGGGTTTTCAGAAGCCGACGAGGTCTGACCGAAGAGAGGTTACAGTTCTGGGCGGTGGGGCGCCGCCTGGCGGCCGAGGACGCGCACTGCAGCGAGTGGAATCCGCGCTCCCGGCGGCGCAGGTGAACTTGGAAAAAAAAACAACAACCACCCCTGAACATCGATCTCCCTGAACACCAGGGACCAAAGGGGCGATGTACACGCGACACCATGCACAAACATCTGCACAAACCAAAACACCCCACCGATACAGTCTGTACAAGACTCGCCCCTCAAATACCACACCGTGCTTATTTTAAGAGTACACGTCCTGCAGATGTCGAGATAAATATATATCGATATATATATATATATGTCGTTATCTGCACACCCGAAGACGGCGTGTACGCTGGGCAGGCTGTCTGGGCGCAACCCGTCGAAGGTCTTGTGGATATCATGACAGTCACCCGGTAGTGTGTGTGTGTGTGTGTGTGTGTGTGTGTGTGTGTGTGTGTGTGTCTGGTCTCCCCCCCAGCTTCTGAACCCCCCCCAGGCCCGAGGGATGATAACGCCCTTTCTCGCAGCCGGGCCAATGAACCGCGATCCCGCCCAGTGCCGCCCTCCCCCCCACGGAGGAGGGAAGGGGGGGTCTCCCTCGCACCCCCACCTGGCCACCAGTCTGTCTGTCAGTCAGGGGTGAGCGGGGTCCACAAGCAGCAGCAGCAGCAGACATGACTGTCCCCGCCGGCCCGGCCGTTCTCGTCGTCCTGCTCCGTGAGTACCGCCAGTCCGGCTGGACCCGGCTGAGTCTGAGGCCGGCACCGCGGCGGGTCCGGGCGTCCGTCGATCAGGAGCCGGGGGGGGGCGGCGGTGCACCTGACGGGGTCGGGACGCGTCGTGCCGATGCAAAACAAAAAGTTTGCAAAGTCTGCACTTTGATTTCACCCATCAGCGTGCCAGTTTTGTGTTGTTTTGTGTTGTTTGTGTGTCCACCCTGGATGCTCTTACTGCCTTTGGGGATGGAATTGAAAATTGAAAAAAAGTTGTGGCGGCGCGCCTCGCTTTCTTATATCGATTTTTTTCCGGGGGGGGGGTTGTTTTTAGCGATAAACCGCCCGTGTGAGAGATCCCGCAGAGAGAAGATTTTGGCGGAGAGATGAAAACTATTCTTTCGTGTCGCCCCTCGCCCGTGGGCCGGACCCACGCGGTCGGCCGGCTCCTGGTCCCTGACTCAAACCCGTTTTCGTCTCCCCCTCCCCTCCGCAGTCACCCGGGACCTCGTCGCCGGCTCCATCGTGACCGCGCCCGTCCGGCCCGGGGGCAACGTCACCCTGCGCTGCGACATCCCGCTCCAGTACGAGACCCTGTGGTTCGTCCAGCGGCCCAACGCCACGCCGGCCGTGGGGGTGGCGGTGTCCAAGAGCCTGCAGGGGGGGGTCGTCCACCGGGGGCCGGACCCGCGCCTCACCGGCGAGCTGGACGCGACCGCCGGTTCCGTCCGCCTGCGGATCCGGGACGTCGGCGAGGCCGACCTGGCGATGTACTACTGCGCCGACCGGGTCGGCGGGCGGCTGGTCGTGGGGAACGGCACCCGGCTCGTCTTCCCGGGTAAGAGACAGGGCCGTGCCGTTTCCACACAGCGCGCAAGCCCACCCGACACCGAGGCGCTTCATCCGGCACCGGGTCGCCCAAGCTGCGGGCAGCAAGGCGAGGGGTACAGACTCCCCCAGTCCAGTCCAGTCCAGTCTCTTGTCTCCGGGGGCTTAAATTCACGTTTTCACGACACAACCATACCAACGCACGCGTGACAACCCTCCCCCAGACGTCGGCACGGGAGACACGGCTGGGGAGACCAGAGAGAGTGCGTGTTTCGCGCGGTTTGGGAGGGAGAGAGAGAGAGACGGGTTTAAAGACCGAAACGGGTCAATTTTGGGGGGGGCTTTTACGCCTGCGGGTGATGGCGGAGGGGGTCCGACGCCCGAGTCGGCATCGTCCCCGGCGAGGTCCCCAGAGTCCTGATCTCCCGGGCGTCTCCCGTCGTCTCTCGTGTTCCGATCGGCCGATCACCGATCGATTCGCTCGGCTGGGCCAAGAAGAGGGAGTTAGGGTGGGGTCAGGAATCACCCCCCCGCCGTCGCCAACCCGTGCTCAGTGTGTGGACTGACTGGCCCGTGTCCCGTGTCCTCTCCAGCCGACGCGACCTCGAAACAGATGTCTAATCGGGTCGTCGACGCACCGGGGGGGGGGGGGATCGATGCGCCGAATCGATCCAGAGCTCAGCTGGGACGAGACCCGCGGGAGGCAGGCAGGCAGGCAGGCAGAAAGACCCGGGTTTTTATGAACTCGCTAAATTCATCCGTTTTCAAAATCCCTTTAAAAGGAGAGAAAGAAGAGAAAACGTCCCGAAACGTTTGCAATCTGTAAAAGGTCGCCGATCATTTCGGACACTGAAATTTCGGACACACATTCCGGACGACCTGAACCGGGAGACACGACGAGCCTGTGAGACCGAACACACGTTGGTATTTCCCAATATCTGGTATTGATTTTATTCTGGTGGCGATGAAGCGCGTCCTGTACACGTGATGATAACACGGCGGGCGAGCGGGGGGGGTGGATGTTATTTTAAAACCCCGGAGTCTCGGCCGGCGCTCACGCTTAAATCGCAGGAAAATGAGCACGAAAGAAACGCGTTTCGTAGCCAAACGAACCGGTATAAATAACCGGCGCCCCCCAAAATCATGAGCAACAGCAATATGACCGATGAATCGTACGCGAGAGATCTACCATTTTGACGCCGCTTTCAGCCTGATCCAGCCCATTAATAATTCCACACGCAGTATTCGTAGATTAATAAGAATTCAGTAGATAGATTCGTTTACGGTATCGACATATTTATTCATGGTCGCTGTGTGAGTGAACGAGCGGTGTGCGTCTATTAATTCCGCTGGACCGGCCGTTCCCAGAGCCGCCTTTCTCTGTGCGTTTTAATCCTCCCCGCTCGGATTAATGTTCCCGAGTCCTGTTTGCTGCTCAATTTACAGAAGTCCCCCCCCAGGTCAACAGTTCTGTTAAACGAATCGCACCCCTGCCTCGCGTTCGCCGCGTCCCGGGTTCAAAGGTCAGAACGCGGCCCGAGGACCCAAGTACGGGTTTCTTGAAAACTTCGATTTAGGACACAACGTTTCGGCTGCGGGGGTCTTCCTCAGGGGTGAGGGGGAGAGAGAGGGCAGTCGGTCGATAAAAGCGCCCGGAGAGGCTCTTCACTCCTCAGTTGTCCAGCTCCGTCTCCGTGGCGTGACGGGGAATCCGCGCACGACGTCCCTCCGCCCGCGTGTCGCCAGTAATTTATGATTATTTAATTCATAAATAATCATCATAAACACAACACGATTTTATATCGCGCCTTTAACATTGACAGTGTTTTTATAACATTAACATGATTTTATATAGCGCCTTGAACACCGACAGTGACCTGTTTCTGGACTGAACGCATCTACACATCTACTGCTACATCTGTTCTCTTTCTCTTTCCCGTTTATAACCGTATTCTGTGCAATATATGCCAGGGAACTGTGCAATACATTTACATCTATATTTATATTTCTATCTATATTTACATCTATATTTATAGTCATATGTGTGATACGATTTTTCTGCGTGCTGTTCTCTTCTAGTTTGTTCTTTGTGTGTCCGGACTGTGAGTCGCTCTTTTAGTGCACCCTCACTGTACTGATTGTATTGTATGTATTGTACTATTAGTATATAATTCGTTACACTGTGGTTGTGTTGTGTGTGTTAAGCTGCTGTTGCACTGCAATTTCCCTCACGGGATCAATAAAGTATCTCTCTATCTAAAGATGGCTTCTCAATGCGCTTGACGGGACGACAGCTGTAGTACAGTGAGAGCTATATCTATAAAGAAAGGTATAAGTATGATTTGGAATGACAAGTGAGAGTCCATCGGATCCCGTTTTCCGAAGCTGCAGGAGTCTCCCGGCGCCAGAACAAGCGAGGGAGAAAACCGGGAAGAACTGGGGAACTGGGGGACAGCTGAGGAGAGCTGGTTGGAGAGAGAGAGAGAGAGGGGTCGGATCGGCAGGGTAACGGTCTGTACAAACAAGCTTCACTTTGATAAATAGCTCACCGCTCCACACCCGCCTCCGTGTCAGTCTTTGCTTCGTGTTAAGATATACAACATATTTTGGCGACGAGGATGGGGCAGAGGCATCTGATGGACTCTTGTAATTCCAAATAATACTTGTACCTTTATTTTATATATCACTTCACTACAACAACAACTCATACAAAAAGAACAGCCGGGATTAAACACGAATTACCACACGCGTTGGAGACCGCGGACGGCGGTACTAAATACAGCAGGGGGGAGGACAGAACAGAACAGAACCGGGTCGGGAGAGGCTCTTCTGCAGAAAGAGGAGGTTTGGCGTCTGGGTTTGAAGGCGTTCAGAGAAAGGGGACGTGCCGAACCGTTCTCCCTCCTGCCTTCGCGGACGGAGAAAGGTTCCCCTGCGTTTCTGTCAGATCAAACCCGGTCCTTGAATTCTCCCAGGGCATCGGTACGTTGGTAATCGCTCCAGCAAACGTTTGTAATGAGTTCATGACACGATCATATTATTTCGTCGATAACATTTAACGTAGGAACGAATCATTTCTCTTTTCCTGCACTTTCTTTTTTTAACCCGAACTCGGAAGTTTTGAACCCAAAAAGTCTACAGACGGCGGCCCCGATTTTACATTTAGCGGTGAGGTCATTTAACAAGTCGTGACGTTTCTGGGGCGTATGGACGAACAGCATATATATATATATTTATTGTACATGGTTAAAATCCCCGCGATCATCTCCACGTCTTGACTATAATGGGTGAACCCGTAGTTGCCTTTCCCGCCGGAGACAAGGCGAGCTGTAGTCGTGCGCGTCCTGTTTTTGTGTTGTTGTTGTTGTTGTTAAAAGTGTTATTTTGACGTGGGCAAAGATCATGTCCCCCAGGGGGAAACGGAAAAAAAAATATCATAAGTGGGAAATGTATTTGGTACGAATACCGCAAAGCCAACAGTGTTTGTAAGGGGACCCGTAGGAGTGTTTTGTCACGCCAGCGCTATTCTGTGCTTGTTCTGGCGATCAGAGCCGTGCCGAGGCTCTGCAGTAGGGGACTTCACCGCCCTGTGTTCGCGCACAGAGGGGTTCTTCACCGCGCTGAGCTCTGGGGACACACACACACACAGCACAGCACAGCAGACAACCACACACGATGTGCACACCACCTCACACACACGCATAGTCAATAATAAGAACAGGGAACGGACGCATACAGTAAATGTGTTTCTGGACGGTAGATCTGTAAAAAGAAAAAAAAAACCCTTTGACAGACCGTGCGGGAAGCTCGTAGCGCCGACGTGTATGGCTTTGCGCAGCGAGTGGTTGAGGACGTGCGCTGCAGGAGGGGGGAGACTGCTCCTGGGTCTGGGGGGAGGGGGGTCCGTGCTGTACCGCTGTCCGGACCTGAGCTCTGATCCTGGGCGTTGGTGTCCTTCAGGAGGGGGGAGGAGCACTGACCTGGAGGAGGAGGAGGAGGTGGACCGGTCCTGCATGCTGTGCTGGTCACTGCTGGCCTCGGTCCTTCTGCTGGGGGTCCTGGGGTCGTCCGCCTGGGTCTACTGGTGCCGTCGGCAGAAAGGTGAGAGGGCTGCCCTGATCATCTTCATCACCGCCATTACCAGCATCTTCATCACAATCACCTCCACTACATCATCTTCATCACCACCACCTTCATCACAATCACCTCCATTACATCATCATCATTGTTGTCATCATCATCTCCACCTTCATCACAATCACCTCCATCTTCATCAACATCAACATCCATGACAATCACCTCCATCTTCATCAACATCACAATCACCTCCATCTTCATCAACATCACAACCTCCATGACAATCACCTCCATCATCATCATCACCACCTCCATCACAATCACCTCCATCTTCATCAACATCACGACCTCCATCACAGTCACCTCCATCACAATCACCTCCATCTTCATCAACATCACAAACTCCATGACAATCACCTCCATCATCATCATCATCACCACCTCCATCACAATCACCTCCATCTTCATCAACATCACAACCTCCATGACAATCACCTCCATCATCATCATCACCACCTCCATCACAATCACCTCCATCTTCATCAACATCACGACCTCCATCACAGTCACCTCCATCACAATCACCTCCATCTTCATCAACATCACAAACTCCATGACAATCACCTCCATCATCATCATCATCACCACCTCCATCACAATCACCTCCATCTTCATCAACATCACAACCTCCATGACAATCACCTCCATCATCATCATCACCACCTCCATCACAATCACCTCCATCTTCATCAACATCACGACCTCCATCACAGTCACCTCCATCACAATCACCTCCATCTTCATCAACATCACAAACTCCATGACAATCACCTCCATCATCATCATCATCACCACCTCCATCACAATCACCTCCATCTTCATCAACATCACAACCTCCATGACAATCACCTCCATCATCATCATCACCACCTCCATCACAATCACCTCCATCATCATCATCATCACCACCTCCATCACAATCACCTCCATCTTCATCATCATCATCACCATCACCAGCATGATCCACAACAGCAGCAGCACCTTCGTCGTCAGGCAGTAGCGAGCCCGTCCTGGTCACACAGACGAATCTAACTCGCCCCTCCCCACACAGCACCTACCCCTGGACCACATCACAATCCCAGTGCCCACCCACCTGCGACTGACAAGCTCCCTCCTACCTCTTCTGCACAGGGGTATGCGATGGGCGCTCAGTGGGTGGAGTGCAGTTTTAATCTGCTCGGGGACCTACGGAGGCGTCTTTTGCAAAAACAAAATGCCCATAACGTCTTAGTTTGCTTCAAGAACCTCAGCTTACAAGTCCCTGACAGCACGAACAGTGTTCCTGTGTTGGTTTTCTGCCCCAGCGACTTGAAAAAGCGCCGTTTCTGAATCTGGCTTATATTAGCAAGAATGTGAAAGAATGTGACCCGATCACCCCCATAACGCCTTCCAGTCAGACAGCGAGCTGTAAATATGTCAGCGACAGAGGGGGGCTGTACCCCAGTGTTAGACTGGACCGACCCGATCACCCCCATAACGCCTTCCTGAGACAGCGAGCTGTAAATATGTCAGCGACAGAGGGGGGCTGTACCCCAGTGTTAGACTGGGCTGACCTGATCACCCCCATAACGCCTTCCTGAGACAGCGAGCTGTAAATATGTCAGCTGTACCCCAGTGACGGCCTGAGCCGACCCGATCACCCCCATAACGCCTTCCGGTCCCACCCTTTTCCCCCATTTGGCGATCTTGCTCGGCTACCGCAGGGCCAAACCGGAGCAGCAGTGGGGTAACCGAGCGGTCCGTGTCCCCCTCAGGCCCGGGAAGCGCCGGGGAGCCCGGGGGCGGGCGGGCGAGCGCGGAGAGGAGGCGCGGCGCAGGCACGGCGCAGGTAAGCCCGCCGTCTCCCGCGGCGCTAGAGTCTAGAGATCAGGACCCCTGGGGCGGATTCCCTCTCCGCGCAGCGATCCAGGTGGAGCGCCCTCACACACAGGCGTGCCACAGCGCAGAGGCGATCTGGATTCGAACCCGTCGCCCCTCCGGCCACACCCCCAGAGGCCCTGTGACTGGTGCCTCCAGAGGGAGGATAAACGTGTGTGTGTGTGTGTGTGTGTGTGTGTGTGTGTGTGTTTTCAATCGCGAGCCCCACTCTGTGCCGCGCGTGTCTGTTTCCCCTGCAGGACGACGACGACGACGAAGCGCTGAACTACGCCACGCTGCAGATCCAGGGCGGCCCGAAACGCCCCCGGAGCAAACCTCCGCAGCGCGCCGAGTCTTCCCTGTACTCGGAGGTGGAGTACCGCCGGAGGGTGTGATGGTCCCGATCGGACAACCCCCCCCCCCCCCCGGGGGTCATCGCGTGGGCTGTCTCCCAGGACCCTTTTTCTCCCGGGCCTTTTTCGGACTCGCTGCGGTGCCGGAGCCACAGCGTCGGACTCGCCCTGACCCGGCCCGCGGAGCGTTCCGCGTTGCGAAACTGTCGCGCCGCGAAACAACGTGTACCGCAGTCGTGTGCGTTCGCAGGACGTCCTGTTCTCGGCGTCCTGGAGGCCCGGAGAGGTGCGATAATACACGCAGGCTGGCGTGGATGCGATTGTGGTTGTTGTTGTTGTTGTGATTGTTATTAGTTTTATTAGCATGGCGACGAGGATGTCGTTGGAAACTGCAGACCGGCCTTGTGTCGCACGTCTGGGAGTGCTTGTTTACAGGTCTCGCGCCCGGCGCTGGGGAGGATGTGTGTGTGTGGTTGTGCGCGCTGGTGTGTTGCGCTGCACCTCACTGCACGGGCCGCCCAGAGCGTGTCACAGGTTTGTAGGTCGCGGTGAACATGGGCGGCGAGAGCCCCCCCCCCCCGGCCCGGACCCGAGAGAGACACAAAACAGACACCTGCTTGTGCAAGAAGCGTCTGGTCTGGAGGATGTCAGCGACGCGGAACGATCTCCTGGCTGGGCCGGGCTGAGCTGGGCTGTGCCGAGCCAAGCCAAACTAGGCTGAGCTGAGCTGGGCCGAACTGAGCCGAGCCAAACTGAACTGGGCTGCGCTGAGCCGAGCAAAACTAAGCTGAGCTGAGCTGAGCTGAGCTGAGCTAGGCTGGGCTGGGCTGAGCTGAGCTGGGCTGAGCTAGGCTGAGCTGAGCTGAGCTGAGCTAGGCTGAGCTGAGCTGAGCTGAGCTGAGCTAGGCTGGGCTGGGCTGGGCTGGGCTGAGCTGAGCTGGGCTGAGCTGAGCTGAGCTAGGCTGAGCTGGGCTGAGCTTGGCTGAGCTGGGCTGAGCTAGGCTGTACTGGGCTGAGCTGAGCTGGGCTGAGCTGAGCTGAGCTAGGCTGAGCTAGGCTGAGCTGGGATGAGCTGAGCTGAGCTAGGCTGAGCTGAGCTGAGCTAGGCTGAGCTAGGCTGAGCTGAGCTGAGCTAGGCTGGGCTGGGCTGGGCTGGGCTGAGCTAGGCTGAGCTGGCCTGGGTGCAGAGAGCTCTGAGCTGCTGCTGCTGTTGTTTACCTGCGAGGTGATCACAGGTTGACCAGCGTGCAGGTGAAGCTCGCCTGGCTTCCTTGCTTACACCTGCAGGGGAGGATGTGGTCTCTGGCCAGAGCGGAGTCTCAGCAAAACCACACCGCCCCCACCACCTCCCTCCTCTGATATCTGAGCCGCTCACACAGGGGGGAGTTTCCAGTGGCCGCGGTTATTGTCAGCCAGGCAAGTTTCCACCAAGAGACTCGAGTCTGAGGCTGGGGGGGGAGAGGGGGGTATTTCAAGAAAACACGCCCACAAGGAAGCCAGCTGTCAGCTCGTTATAAAGGCACCTCCACCAGTCTTTCTACACAAGACCAGACGGGAATCTAGATCACGAATGAGCTGTACTGGTCCCAGAGGGGTCAGTGTGTGTGTGTCTGCAGAGTCTGCAGGGCTGTCCAGTCCTGGTCCTGGAGGGGTCAGTGTGTGTGTGTCTGCATATCTCCAGGGGTCTTTAAAGCAGGGCTGTCCAGTCCTGGTCCTGGAGGGGTCAGTGTGTGTGTGTGTGTCTGCAGAGTCTCCAGGGGTCTTTAAAGCAGGGCTGTCCAGTCCTGGTCCTGGAGGGGTCAGTGTGTGTGTGTGTCTGCAGAGTCTCCAGGGGTCTTTAAAGCAGGGCTGTCCAGTCCTGGTCCTGGAGGGGTCAGTGTGTGTGTGTCTGCAGAGTCTCCAGGGGTCTTTAAAGCAGGGCTGTCCAGTCCTTGTGCTGGAGGGGTCAGTGTGTGTGTGTCTGCAGAGTCTCCAGGGGTCTTTAAAGCAGGGCTGTCCAGCCCTGCTCCTGGAGGGGTCAGTGTGTGTGTGTGTCTGCAGAGTCTCCAGGGGTCTTTAAAGCAGGGCTGTCCAGTCCTGGTCCTGGAGGGGTCAGTGTGTGTGTGTGTGTGTGTCTGCAGAGTCTCCAGGGGTCTTTAAAGCAGGGCTGTCCAGTCCTGGTCCTGGAGGGGTCAGTGTGTGTGTGTGTCTGCAGAGTCTCCAGGGGTCTTTAAAGCAGGGCTGTCCAGTCCTGGTCCTGGAGGGGTCAGTGTGTGTGTATCTGCGTACAAAGTATCTGTTACAAAGTGAATAATTAGAAGTCAGGGACTGTAAAATAAGAAAGTTACGACAGTACTAAGCACAAGTAAGGCATAGTTAGATTCAGAATCAGAATCGCACCGCCATCGGACTCCACTAGATACAGCGTGATGAATCGCAGGGAGGCTGGTGACCACAGAACAGTTCACTTCACAGCGAGAAGTGAAGACCTGGCTAGGGCGCAGTTCCCTCACCTCACCACACGAGGGCAGCAGCGCTACAACTCAAGTTCTGTATTAACCTCAGTGCAGTGTTCATGTCCTGGAGTGTCCAGTCAGTGTGTCTGTGTGAACCCCTCTCTCTCTCAGTGCAGTGTTCATGTACTGGAGTGTCCAGTCAGTGTGTCTGTATGAGCCCCTCTCTCTCTCAGTGCAGTGTTCATGTACTGGAGTGTCCAGTCAGTGTGTCTGTATGAACCCCTCTCTCTCTCAGTGCAGTGTTCATGTACTGGGGTGTCCAGTCAGTGTGTCTGTGTGAACCCCTCTCTCTCTCAGTGCAGTGTTCATGTACTGGAGTGTCCAGTCAGTGTGTGTGTATGAACCCCTCTCTCTCTCAGTGCAGTGTTCATGTACTGGAGTGTCCAGTCAGTGTGTCTGTGTGAACCCCTCTCTCTCTCAGTGCAGTGTTCATGTACTGGAGTGTCCAGTCAGTGTGTCTGTATGAACCCCTCTCTCTCTCAGTGCAGTGTTCATGTACTGGGGTGTCCAGTCAGTGTGTCTGTGTGAACCCCTCTCTCTCTCAGTGCAGTGTTCATGTACTGGAGTGTCCAGTCAGTGTGTGTGTATGAACCCCTCTCTCTCTCAGTGCAGTGTGTATCCGGTATGTATCTGTTGATCTTTACCTTCTTGTGCTTGGTGGAGGAACAAACAGGCTGTAGACAGACTGGTTTGAAATTCCTGTGATGTTCTGCATTCCACTGCCCTGCTGATAGAAGAGTGACAAATGTTTTCTCTCTCTGCCTCAGGCACAATAAACCTGTTTATTTCTTATTGATTCCCATTATATTGTGCAACTGGTGTACAGGCTTGTATCAAACACACTGTACATGCACACCTGTACAGACTCTTGTTGGACTGTAGCTCCTATTGAAACAGGACTGTCCTACTGCACTGGGACTGGAGCTCCTATTGAAACAGGACTGTCCTACTGGACTGGGACTGGAGCTCCTATTGTAACAGACTGTTCTACTGCACTGGGACTGGAGCTCCTATTGTAACAGACTGTTCTGCTGGACTGGGACTGGAGCTCCTATTGTAACAGACTGTTCTACTGCACTGGGACTGGAGCTCCTATTGTAACAGACTGGTCTACTGGACTGGGACTGGAGCTCCTATTGTAACAGACTGTTCTACTGCACTGGGACTGGAGCTCCTATTGTAACAGACTGTTCTACTGGACTGGGACTGGAGCTCCTATTGTAACAGACTGTTCTACTGGACTGGGACTGGAGCTCCTATTGTAACAGACTGTTCTACTGCACTGGGACTGGAGCTCCTATTGTAACAGGACTGTTCTACTGGACTGGGACTGGAGCTCCTATTGTAACAGGACTGTTCTACTGGACTGG
Organism: Lepisosteus platostomus; assembly: GCF_059453375.1. Classification (NCBI taxonomy): domain Eukaryota; kingdom Metazoa; phylum Chordata; class Actinopteri; order Semionotiformes; family Lepisosteidae; genus Lepisosteus; species Lepisosteus platostomus. Next base: position 2,601,933 of record NC_142615.1, read on the forward strand.
GACTGGAGCTCCTATTGTAACAGACTGTTCTACTGGACTGGGACTGGAGCTCCTGCTGTAACAGACTGTTCTGCTGGACTGGGACTGGAGCTCCTATTGTAACAGACTGTCCTACTGGACTGGGACTGGAGATCCTATTGAAACAGGACTGTCCTACTGGACTGGGACTGGAGCTCCTATTGTAACAGACTGTTCTACTGCACTGGGACTGGAGCTCCTATTGTAACAGACTGTTCTACTGGACTGGGACTGGAGCTCCTATTGTAACAGACTGTTCTACTGGACTGGGACTGGAGCTCCTATTGTAACAGACTGTTCTACTGCACTGGGACTGGAGCTCCTATTGTAACAGGACTGTTCTACTGGACTGGGACTGGAGCTCCTATTGTAACAGGACTGTTCTACTGGACTGGGACTGGAGCTCCTATTGTAACAGACTGTTCTACTGGACTGGGACTGGAGCTCCTGCTGTAACAGACTGTTCTGCTGGACTGGGACTGGAGCTCCTATTGTAACAGACTGTCCTACTGGACTGGGACTGGAGATCCTATTGAAACAGGACTGTCCTACTGGACTGGGACTGGAGCTCCTATTGTAACAGACTGTTCTACTGCACTGGGACTGGAGCTCCTATTGTAACAGACTGTTCTACTGGACTGGGACTGGAGCTCCTATTGTAACAGACTGTTCTGCGGGACTGGGACTGTAGAAAGTCCTATAGTTTCCCCTTGCGTTTACTGGCCTGTGCCGATGTCTCCGCTCACGCGTGTTCCGGTTTCTACCTCGGATGGGCAGAAGAACATTCCTCCTGGTGACGCACCCGGGAGATCAACGCAGTCCGACCTGCTCCTCCGTCGGCGCTGAAACTCTGGCAGGAGCTCAAAGAGGGAACCTCACACCGAGCCAAAGACAGACATCTTCATCTTCACATCAATCACACAGCGAACGGGCGTAGCGGGTCACGAAAAGCGCAAAGGAGTCGAGCGAATTCGTTAATTTCCTCTTCGGAACAAAAACAAACACACACACACACACACACGCAAACGTATATAAATAAACTTCCCCACAATACAAAAAAAACCTGCTTCACGCGAAAGACTCACAGCTCCGTTTGTTTAGTTTGTCTGGTTTTTTAAAGACAAAACAAAAAGTCAAATACAAAAAAAACGAGGTTATACGCGTACCGATGTCACAATATGACGGTAAGAGCCAACCTCGGCTAGACGTTTCTCAACAGTGCAGAGGCTGTGTGGGGTTACGGGTCAGGGGTCACCTCAAATGGGCTCATCATTCCTGCCCTCGTCACCTCCCCGCTGTCATGTTTTCGCCAATATATATATATTTATTTAAACACCACAAATAATACAACACCAGGAGACAGAAGATTGAAACCGATCCAGAAATAGACACTTCTCAGCCAGAGGAATTCCCAACCGTAAAACAACAACAACAACAACTTTGAAAAACAATTAAGACATTTTTGCGTCCCGCTGTCGTTATCCAGGCCAGAGCCCTCTAACCCCTGTCAGTCATCAGCTGCCCCTCGCCGCCAAAAATAACTCATTCACCGGGTCAGCTTCGGCGTCCGTTTCGATGGGTGTTTCTCCCGGTAAAGCCTGCTCCGCGCCCCTGTTCACAGCTGGGGGGTATCTTATCGTCCGTGTGTATCGTCCCCAGCCCTGCAGTCTTCAAAGGCGCAGCCTGCTGTCAGGTTACGGGTTCAGGTGGTCTGTTTCATCTTGAACAAGCTAAGTTAGCTATCCCACCTGCGGGGGGTGTACTTCATATGCTGAAAGCGGTCGTTTATCGGCTGGTGGGATCTCAGGAATGCGCCCATACCTGTGAGGCGACCCCCACCACCACCACAAATCCACCCAGTCTAGGAAAAACCCCGACAACCAGTTCTGTCTGGCTCACCCCTGACCTGAAGAAAAAAAAAAACACCCAGATACCATTCGGCGTCTCGGCTGTGTAACAGAGGAACGGACGCTCGCTTCCGGTCAGTTCCGGTCAGCTCGGGACCGGGGGAAACTCTTTACAAAACCAAACACCAGCAGACCGCGGACAGGGGAAGTCGGGGAAAAGAGTTTAGATTCATAAGCATGCGCAAAAAAACAACAAAACACACACACACACACACTTTCACGTCGCCTCTTGGCGAGTGGTCTGTCGGCTGAAAACGGCACGTTCAGCTCACCCGCCTCCGTGACTCATACCATCACCCGGACACTCCAGACGTCGGGACATCGGACGGAAAACACCATCGGATTCAAGGACCACCCGCGCTCATAACCCACGCAGATCAGGGACTTCATTACACTCCTACAATCCCACACTGACAGGCTGAGGGAACTGAGTCTCTTCAGTCTGAAGGGAGCGTCCCACACTGACAGGCTGAGGGAACTGAGTCTCTTTAGTCTGAAGGGAATGTCCCACACTGACAGGCTGGAGGAACTGAGTCTCTTTAGTTTTGAACTGAAAAGAGGCCGGATAAGAGTATTAAAATCCTCAACAGCACTGAAAACTCAAGCCAGCAGGTGAACACTGAGACACAAACCTGCGTCTTTACACAGAGAGGGGTGGGGGTGGGGAACAGGCTGCCCAGCCCTGTGGTTGAAGCCGATACCCTGGGGCTTCTCTCCAGACACAGCTGGGTGAGCTCCTCCAGTCAGGACAGGAGGCTCTACTGTACACAGAGGGGGGGTGGGGGTGGGGAACAAGCTGCCCAGCCCTGTGGTTGAAGCCGATACCCCGGCTTCTCTCAGGACACAGCTGGGTGAGCTCCTCCAGTCAGGACAGGAGGCTCTACTGTACACAGAGGGGGGGTGGGGGTGGGGAACAAGCTGCCCAGCCCTGTGGTTGAAGCCGATACCCTGGGGCTTCTCTCCAGACACAGCTGGGTGAGCTCCTCCAGTCAGGACAGGAGGCTCTACTGTACACAGAGGGGGGGTGGGGGTGGGGAACAAGCTGCCCAGCCCTGTGGTTGAAGCCGATACCCTGGCTTCTCTCCAGACACAGCTGGGTGAGAGCTGGACAGAATGACCTCATGTCATTTGTGACCACTAAGGATATGCAGCTTTTACCCCCCCGGAGCGAAGGAAGAGGAACTCGGGGAGGGGTCCCTTCAAGTCACATGCGTTTATTTACACCAGGAATATGTACAAAGGAATACAGAATCACCCCCCCCCCCCACCACCACCACCCACCAGTGTCGATCTCCCCCATTCCAGCCTTGCGATTGGCTGGGCCGTTTCAGCGGGGTCCGCGCCGCCCAATCAGAGCGCTCCGGTCCGCCCCCGCCCGCCCCACGGGGGGGCGCGTCACCAGAGTCCTCTCACCCGGTGCTCGCCGGCAGCCAGCGCCTGCTGTATCGCTGTGCGACGGCAAACGGCTCCGCAGAGTCCCATCATGCAGCGCTCCAGCCCGAGGGCGCTTAGAGCATCGCAATCTCTCCTCCAGAAAGTGCCTCCTGTACTCCCAGTTCGCAGCTGGACCAGCGGGACACCGCCGGCGGGGGTCAGGGTTCAGCACTGCCGCCTCCCTGCGCTGGGGCCCCAGGTCCCGCTCCGGGTCTGGGGGGTTCGCTGTCTGTGTGGAGTCTGCATGCTGCCCCCTCCTTGTTCACTTGGGTTTCCTCCCACGGTCCACAGACAGGCTGCTGTGTGTGTGTGTGTGTGTGTGTGTGTGTGTGTGTGTGTGTGTGTGTGTGTGTGTGTGTGTGTGTCCTGTGATGGACTGGTGTCCTGTCCAGGGTGTGTGAGTGTGTGTCCTGTGATGGAATGGTGTCCTGTCCAGGGTGTGAGTGTGTGTCCTGTGATGGACTGGTGTCCTGTCCAGGGTGTGTGAGTGTGTGAGTGTGTCCTGTGATGGACTGGTGTCCTGTCCAGGGTGTGTGAGTGTGTGTGTGTGTCCTGTGATGAACTGGTGTCCTGTCCAGGGTGTGTGTGTGAGTGTGTGTGTATCCTGTGATGGACTGGTGTCCTGTCCAGGGTGTGTGAGTGTGTGTGTGTGTCCTGTGATGGACTGCTGTCCTGTCCAGGGTGTGTGTGTGTGTCCTGTGATGGACTGCTGTCCTGTCCAGGGTGAGCCCTGCCTTGTGCCGGTTGCCTGCTGGGACAGACTCCAGCTCCCCCAGTCTGTGACCCTGGACTGGAAGAAGCTGTCAGACAGCAGACGGGGGTCCGATGTCCCCTGGAGAGCAGTGAACTCTCCTCCTGGTGCGCAGGCAGTCACATGGGGCGGAGAGCGTAGGATTCGCCCAGATTCTCCAGCAAGTCCAGCCCACTCCTCCCAGCACCAGGCGCCCCCTGGACAGACGATTCGGCCACGATATCACTCCACTGTGACCCCGGGAGGGCACTGGAGCCACGATGCAGATCCAGACAGCGGGGGCCGCCCGGGGGGGTCGAGGGGGATCAGGAGCCGGGAGTCCTGACCACGGACATGACCGTCCACCCCCTGCAAACGAGGACCCGGGCGCTGCTCTGCCAGAGACCGTCCCACAGTCCCCACCGGCCGCGGCCAAACCGGACAGGAACAGGAAGCGGCGCCAGCCGCGGCCAACCGGACAGGAACAGGAAGTGGCGCCGGCCTCAGCCAACCGGAAAGGAACAGGAAGTGGCGCCGGCCTCAGCCAACCGGAAAGGAACAGGAAGTGGCGCCGTCCGCGGCCAAACCGGACAGGAACAGGAAGCGGCGCCGGCCGTGGCCAACCAGACAGGAACAGGAAGTGGCAGTGATTTCCCAGCAGGCCTCGCTGTCGTCCTGTGTCTCGGCTGAACGCCGGGCACGAACCCCTCCGAGGTAGCTGCTCCCCGGTTGCCTGCGCCCTCCGGCCCCTGCCAGCTGCGCCCTGCCCCGCCCTTCCTCCTCCTCCTCCTCCTCCTCAGGGATTGGGCTGGCCGGTGGCCTGCGACCCGGAAGTGTTGGGGGCCGAGGAGGAGGAGGAGGAGGAGGAGGAGGAGGAGGTGGGGCGGGAGCCGCCCCCCAGGCCGGGCACGGTCAGGAAGGCCAGGACCCCCAGCAGCAGCAGCACGACGATCACCAGCACGACCGCCGCCAGCACCCCGTAGTAGCACCCGTCGGAGCGGAAGAACCGCCGCAGGCGCCCGGGCGCCCGGCTGGGGGGGCGCCCCACCTCCAGGGACGGGCCGGCGGCCGCCCCGCCCCCCCGCTTGAGCCCCGGCAGGGCCCCGACGCCCCGCACGAAGAGCCGGCCCCGGCTGCGGTCGAAGCGCACGGAGAGCGGCGGGCGGCGGCGGCCCAGCGCGCTGGCGTCGGTGGCCAGCCGGGTGAGGTCGCGGCCGTGGGGCAGCGGCGTGGGCGCGCGGCACAGCGGGCAGGGCAGGCTGGTGAGGCGGGCCGAGGCCACGTTGATGCGGGCCAGGCACTCCAGGCAGAAGGTGTGCCCGCAGGCCAGCAGCTTGGGCGTCTTGAAGAGGTTGTCGAAGGCGCAGAAGCAGACGACGCACTCCTGCTCGCTCACCTCCAGGCCCAGCTCGCCCGGCTCGCCCGGCTCGCCCGCCTCCTCGCCGCCGGGCGCCTCCAGGGCCCTCCGCTCCCGCCGCCGCCGCCGCCGGCTCGCCCTCCCCTTCTCCGGCCCCGCGCCCGCGGCGGCCATCTTGTCCGCCCCCTTCTGGCTGCGCTCGCTGCTGGCGCTGCCTGGGCGGCGACCCCAAGCCCCGCCCCCGGCCCCGCCCCCGGCCCCGCCCCCCTCGGCGCCCTTGTCGCCGGCTTCCGTCGGCATGGCGACCGCTAGCATCGTCGGCGGCGGCGGCGGCGGGCGGGGGCTGGGGAAGTAGTCCCGGTCAGGAGGTCATCGGAGCCGGGCAGGGCGGAGGGATACGGTCTCCGGGCGCGGGCGGGGTGGTCCTAGAGGGGGTGGAAGGGAGAGGGTCACAGCTCGAATTCGGAAGGTAGGACAGGGCTGCGGGCCTCGGACGTGCGGACGCGCACCGGGGAGGCCCAGGGAAGCAGACAAGCGCGCGTGGCAGCATGGCGGAGGCACAGAACGACATTCAGGACATTCAGGAGAGCAGCTAGGTCTTTTGGACGGGGGCAGTGCACACCCAGATCAGGAAAAACATTCAGCACGATCACATGACGGGCGTACAACATCACAAGAGTAGAATATTAACTGCAGAATTAACCCCCCTCTCTCTCTCAGTGCAGTGTTCATGTACTGGAGTGTCCAGTCAGTGTGTCTGTATGAACCCCTCTCTCTCTCAGTGCAGTGTTCATGTACTGGAGTGTCCAGTCAGTGTGTCTGTATGAACCCCTCTCTCTCTCAGTGCAGTGTTCATGTACTGGAGTGTCCAGTCAGTGTGTGTGTATGAACCCCTCTCTCTCTCAGTGCAGTGTTCATGTACTGGAGTGTCCAGTCAGTGTGTGTGTATGAACCCCTCTCTCTCTCAGTGCAGTGTTCATGTACTGGAGTGTCCAGTCAGTGTGTCTGTATGAACCCCTCTCTCTCAGTGCAGTGTTCATGTCCTGGAGTGTCCAGTCAGTGTGTGTGTATGAACCCCTCTCTCTCTCAGTGCAGTGTTCATGTCCTGGAGTGTCCAGTCAGTGTGTCTGTATGAACCCCTCTCTCTCAGTGCAGTGTTCATGTCCTGGAGTGTCCAGTCAGTGTGTCTGTATGAACCCCTCTCTCTCAGTGCAGTGTTCATGTCCTGGAGTGTCCAGTCAGTGTGTGTGTATGAACCCCTCTCTCTCTCAGTGCAGTGTTCATGTACTGGAGTGTCCAGTCAGTGTGTCTGTATGAACCCCTCTCTCTCTCAGTGCAGTGTTCATGTACTGGAGTGTCCAGTCAGTGTGTCTGTATGAACCCCTCTCTCTCTCAGTGCAGTGTTCATGTACTGGAGTGTCCAGTCAGTGTGTGTGTATGAACCCCTCTCTCTCTCAGTGCAGTGTTCATGTACTGGAGTGTCCAGTCAGTGTGTGTGTGTGAACCCCTCTCTCTCTCAGTACAGTGTTCATGTACTGGAGTGTCCAGTCAGTGTGTCTGTATGAACCCCTCTCTCTCTCAGTGCAGTGCTCATGTACTGGAGTGTCCAGTCAGTGTGTCTGTGTGAACCCCTCTCTCTCTCAGTGCAGTGTTCATGTACTGGAGTGTCCAGTCAGGGTGTCTGTATGAACCCCTCTCTCTCTCAGTGCAGTGTTCATGTACTGGAGTGTCCAGTCAGTGTGTGTGTATGAACCCCTCTCTCTCTCAGTGCAGTGTTCATGTACTGGAGTGTCCAGTCAGTGTGTCTGTATGAACCTCTCTCTCTCAGTGCAGTGTTCATGTACTGGAGTGTCCAGTCAGTGTGTCTGTATGAACCCCTCTCTCTCTCAGTGCAGTGTTCATGTACTGGAGTGTCCAGTCAGTGTGTGTGTGTGAACCCCTCTCTCTCTCAGTGCAGTGTTCATGTACTGGAGTGTCCAGTCAGTGTGTCTGTGTGAACCCCTCTCTCTCTCAGTGCAGTGTTCATGTACTGGAGTGTCCAGTCAGGGTGTGTGTGTGAACCCCTCTCTCTCTCAGTGCAGTGTTCATGTACTGGAGTGTCCAGTCAGTGTGTGTGTGTGAACCCCCCTCTCTCTCAGTGCAGTGTTCATGTACTGGAGTGTCCAGTCAGTGTGTCTGTATGAACCCCTCTCTCTCTCTCACCTGCTCTCTCCTGGCTCCTCAGTCTGTCTCCACACAGGGTCCCTCTGTCTGTGTCAGCAGCTCAGCCTGTGTCTCCTCTTCCCTGCTGCTCCTGTGCTGTTTTCCTTCTGCTGCTCCCTGCACTGCTCAGAGTGTGTCCTCTCTGCCTCGGTCCTGCCTAGCAGGTCCGACCTGTCGGAGAGGTATGTATGACAGCATGACTAGGCGTGGGGGTGTCGCCCTGCTATCGTGAGCCAGCCTGTCATTGTGTACAGAGTGTGTGCGCGTGCAGTGTGTGCGTGTATCCGTCTACAGAGGGCCTGTGTGCACGTGCAGTGTGTGTGTGTGTATCTGTGTACAGAGGGTCTCTGTGTTAGTGTAGCGTGTGTGTGTATCTGTGTACAGAGGGCCTGTGTGCACGTGCAGTGTGTGTGTGTATCTGTGTACAGAGGGTCTGTGTGTTAGTGTAGTGTGTGTACCTGTGTACAGAGGGTCTGTGTGTTAGTGCAGTGTGTGTGTACCTGTGTACAGAGGGTCTCTGTGTTAGTGTAGCGTGTGTGTGTATCTGTGTACAGAGGGTCTCTGTGTTAGTGCAGTGTGTGTGTGTATCTGTGTACAGAGGGTCTGTGAGTTAGTGTAGTGTGTGTTTACCTGTGTACAGAGGGTCTGTGTGTTAGTGTAGCGTGTGTGTGTATCTGTGTACAGAGGGTCTGTGTGTTAGTGTAGTGTGTGTACCTGTGTACAGAGGGTCTGTGTGTTAGTGCAGTGTGTGTGTGTACCTGTGTACAGAGGGTCTCTGTGTTAGTGTAGCGTGTGTGTATCTGTGTACAGAGGGTCTTTGTGTTAGTGTAGTGTCTTTCAGTGTATAAAAGGCTGTCCCAGAATAAGCAGGTGTATATAATATTGTGAGAGTGTCCCGTGTCTGATAATGTCTACGTTATACAGCATTCACAGAGGTGTCTTACACCACTGCTGCGACAGTGAGGAGCTCAGCATGGACACCAGCCATTGGACAGGTAGCAACGTTACCTCTTTGACAACACTGGAAACAGGTGTGTGTCTGCGGACTGGGCGGCCCTGCTCTGTAATCCATCTGAAGAGGACATCAGAACCAAGAGCAGCCGATAGCAACGTGCTGCGTATGTCCGATAGCAACGCCACCTCTTTGATGATACCGGGATCAGGAGCGGTGATATTGTACATTGATATCAGTAAAATGGCTGCTCTGAGTCCTGATGGCCTCTTCAAGCTGACTTCAAATCAAATGAGTTCCAGTAGGTTTATTCCTGCGTCGAAGAGAGAGGGAAAGAGACGCACCCTCTTTTCAGCCTGGAACGAACCTTTACCTGTTCCTTAAATTCAATGATGTCGACGTTCCCTCTTTCAGAACACTGGGATCAGGGACTGCCAACTGATCCGTTTGACTGATGTCAACACGAATATGTCCAATGTCAACGTCGCCTCTTCAGTAATACTGGAAACAGGGGGGTGTGGGCTAGGAGTCCCTGCTCTGTGAGGAGGTGCAGGAGGACTGATTTAAAGAGGCCACCGGGATTAAAAAGGACAGGAACATGAATGTTCCCGATATCAATATTACCCCTGCTGATATTAATATCACCCACAAGAACCCCATCTCGCACGCCGCCACCAAGTCTCATAACCTCTCGGGTTTTTTCTTCAAATCGTTTATTCGTTTTTAATAAAATAGCTTTACCTGTTTATTTTTTCCCCCCATACAACAGTGGCAATAATGCAGGAGGGACACAGGCTGCACACACACACACGAGCTCAAAACCAGTGGTTTCCCAGCCCTGGTTCACACATTTAATTTGTCTCAACGGCAACCCCTTCCGCGTCACAGAATAAAGTTTCCCTCAGGAGAGCAGTCTGATCCGCTCCAGGTGTGACAGTGCTGTCAGTCAGACTCCCAGTGCGCAGCAGTCTGATCCGCTCCAGGTGTGACAGTGCTGTCAGACTCCCAGTGCGCAGCAGTCTGATCCGCTCCAGGTGTGACAGTGCTGTCAGTCAGACTCCCAGTGCGCAGCAGTCTGATCCGCTCCAGGTGTGACAGTGCTGTCAGTCAGACTCCCAGTGTGCAGCAGTCTGATCCGCTCCAGGTGTGACAGTGCTGTCAGTCAGACTCCCAGTGCGCAGCAGTCTGATCCGCTCCAGGTGTGACAGTGCTGTCAGTCAGACTCCCAGTGCGCAGCAGTCTGATCCGCTCCAGGTGTGACAGTGCTGTCAGTCAGACTCCCAGTGCGCAGCAGTCTGATCCGCTCCAGGTGTGACAGTGCTGTCAGACTCCCAGTGCGCAGCAGTCTGATCCGCTCCAGGTGTGACAGTGCTGTCAGACTCCCAGTGCGCAGCAGTCTGATCCACTCCAGGTGTGACAGTGCTGTCAGACTCCCAGTGTCCAGCAGTCTGATCCGCTCCAGGTGTGACAGTGCTGTCAGTCAGACTCCCAGTGCGCAGCAGTCTGATCCGCTCCAGGTGTGACAGTGCTGTCAGACTCCCAGTGCGCAGCAGTCTGATCCGCTCCAGGTGTGACAGTGCTGTCAGTCAGACTCCCAGTGCGCAGCAGTCTGATCCGCTCCAGGTGTGACAGTGCTGTCAGTCAGACTCCCAGTGCGCAGCAGTCTGATCCGCTCCAGGTGTGACAGTGCAGCAGTCTGATCCGCTCCAGGTGTGACAGTGCTGTCAGACTCCCAGTGCGCAGCAGTCTGATCCGCTCCAGGTGTGACAGTGCTGTCAGACTCCCAGTGCGCAGCAGTCTGATCCGCTCCAGGTGTGACAGTGCTGTCAGTCAGACTCCCAGTGCGCAGCAGTCTGATCCGCTCCAGGTGTGACAGTGCTGTCAGTCAGACTCCCAGTGCGCAGCAGTCTGATCCGCTCCAGGTGTGACAGTGCTGTCAGACTCCCAGTGCGCAGCAGTCTGATCCGCTCCAGGTGTGACAGTGCTGTCAGACTCCCAGTGCGCAGCAGTCTGATCCACTCCAGGTGTGACAGTGCTGTCAGACTCCCAGTGTCCAGCAGTCTGATCCGCTCCAGGTGTGACAGTGCTGTCAGTCAGACTCCCAGTGCGCAGCAGTCTGATCCGCTCCAGGTGTGACAGTGCTGTCAGACTCCCAGTGCGCAGCAGTCTGATCCGCTCCAGGTGTGACAGTGCTGTCAGACTCCCAGTGCGCAGCAGTCTGATCCACTCCAGGTGTGACAGTGCTGTCAGACTCCCAGTGTCCAGCAGTCTGATCCGCTCCAGGTGTGACAGTGCTGTCAGTCAGACTCCCAGTGCGCAGCAGTCTGATCCGCTCCAGGTGTGACAGTGCTGTCAGACTCCCAGTGCGCAGCAGTCTGATCCGCTCCAGGTGTGACAGTGCTGTCAGTCAGACTCCCAGTGCGCAGCAGTCTGATCCGCTCCAGGTGTGACAGTGCTGTCAGTCAGACTCCCAGTGCGCAGCAGTCTGATCCGCTCCAGGTGTGACAGTGCAGCAGTCTGATCCGCTCCAGGTGTGACAGTGCTGTCAGACTCCCAGTGCGCAGCAGTCTGATCCGCTCCAGGTGTGACAGTGCTGTCAGTCAGACTCCCAGTGCGCAGCAGTCTGATCCGCTCCAGGTGTGACAGTGCTGTCAGTCAGACTCCCAGTGTGCAGCAGTCTGATCCGCTCCAGGTGTGACAGTGCTGTCAGTCAGACTCCCAGTGCGCAGCAGTCTGATCCTCTCCAGGTGTGACAGTGCTGTCAGTCAGACTCCCAGTGCGCAGCAGTCTGATCCGCTCCAGGTGTGACAGTGCTGTCAGTCAGACTCCCAGTGCGCAGCAGTCTGATCTGCTCCAGGTGTGACAGTGCTGTCAGTCAGACTCCCAGTGCGCAGCAGTCTGATCCGCTCCAGGTGTGACAGTGCTGTCAGTCAGACTCCCAGTGCGCAGCAGTCTGATCCGCTCCAGGTGTGACAGTGCTGTCAGACTCCCAGTGCGCAGCAGTCTGATCCGCTCCAGGTGTGACAGTGCTGTCAGTCAGACTCCCAGTGCGCAGCAGTCTGATCCGCTCCAGGTGTGACAGTGCTGTCAGTCAGACTCCCAGTGCGCAGCAGTCTGATCCGCTCCAGGTGTGACAGTGCTGTCAGTCAGACTCCCAGTGCGCAGCAGTCTGATCCGCTCCAGGTGTGACAGTGCTGTCAGTCAGACTCCCAGTGCGCAGCAGTCTGATCCGCTCCAGGTGTGACAGTGCTGTCAGTCAGACTCCCAGTGCGCAGCAGTCTGATCCACTCCAGGTGTGACAGTGCTGTCAGACTCCCAGTGCGCAGCAGTCTGATCCGCTCCAGGTGTGACAGTGCTGTCAGTCAGACTCCCAGTGCGCAGCAGTCTGATCCGCTCCAGGTGTGACAGTGCTGTCAGTCAGACTCCCAGTGCGCAGCAGTCTGATCCGCTCCAGGTGTGACAGTGCTGTCAGACTCCCAGTGCGCAGCAGTCTGATCCGCTCCAGGTGTGACAGTGCTGTCAGTCAGACTCCCAGTGCGCAGCAGTCTGATCCGCTCCAGGTGTGACAGTGCTGTCAGTCAGACTCCCAGTGCGCAGCAGTCTGATCCGCTCCAGGTGTGACAGTGCTGTCAGTCAGACTCCCAGTGCGCAGCAGTCTGATCCGCTCCAGGTGTGACAGTGCTGTCAGTCAGACTCCCAGTCTGCAGCAGTCTGATCCGCTCCAGGTGTGACAGTGCTGTCAGACTCCCAGTGCGCAGCAGTCTGATCCGCTCCAGGTGTGACAGTGCTGTCAGTCAGACTCCCAGTGCGCAGCAGTCTGATCCGCTCCAGGTGTGACAGTGTAGTCAGACTCCCAGTGCGCAGCAGTCTGATCCGCTCCAGGTGTGACAGTGCTGTCAGTCAGACTCCCAGTGCGCAGCAGTCTGATCCGCTCCAGGTGTGACAGTGCTGTCAGACTCCCAGTGCGCAGCAGACTGATCCGCTCCAGGTGTGACAGTGCTGTCAGTCAGACTCCCAGTGCGCAGCAGTCTGATCCGCTCCAGGTGTGACAGTGCAGCAGTCTGATCCGCTCCAGGTGTGACAGTGCTGTCAGACTCCCAGTGTGCAGCAGTCTGATCCGCTCCAGGTGTGACAGTGCTGTCAGACTCCCAGTGCGCAGCAGTCTGATCCGCTCCAGGTGTGACAGTGCTGTCAGTCAGACTCCCAGTGCGCAGCAGTCTGATCCGCTCCAGGTGTGACAGTGCTGTCAGTCAGACTCCCAGTGCGCAGCAGTCTGATCCGCTCCAGGTGTGACAGTGCTGTCAGACTCCCAGTGCGCAGCAGTCTGATCCGCTCCAGGTGTGACAGTGCTGTCAGTCAGACTAGCAGTGAACAGCAGTCTGATCCACTTCATTATGACAGTATTTCCTACCGAGAGAATCCCACAATGAAGAGTAACCCCACCTGGGAGACGCACAGCGATCGTTCTGCACCAGTAACCCCACCTGGGAGACGCACAGCGATCGTTCTGAAACCAGTAACCCCACCTGGGAGACGCACAGCGATCGTTCTGAAACCAGTAACCCCACCTGGGAGACGCACGGCGATCGTCCTGCACCAGTAACCCCACCTGGGAGACGCACAGTGATCATTCTGCAACCAGTAACCCCACCTGGGAGACGCACAGCGATCGTTCTGCAACCAGTAACCCCACCTGGGAGACGCACAGCGATCGTTCTGAAACCAGTAACCCCACCTGGGAGACGCACGGCGATCGTCCTGCACCAGTAACCCCACCTGGGAGACGCACAGTGATCATTCTGCAACCAGTAACCCCACCTGGGAGACGCACAGCGATCGTTCTGCAACCAGTAACCCCACCTGGGAGACGCACAGCGATCGTTCTGAAACCAGTAACCCCACCTGGGAGACGCACAGCGATCGTCCTGCACCAGCTCATCAGGGGGAGGGGAGAGAGACCGCAGCACCAGGCGAATCAAGGTGGAGCTTTAGAAAAGGTTTATTAAAAAGGAACAGAAAAACGCTGCTGTCACCCGCCAGCAGGAACCTGCGAAATAACTCGACCCGCACGTCCCTGGGGGGCAGGACAGCCACATCATCGCTTTCTCACATATCAGACATCGGGGGGGAGACAACAAGGAAAGGCCGCCCTCTGGTGGTGAAACCCCCACCCCCCCCCCCCCGTACCAGCAGCAGGTCAGAAACGATGATTAAAACTAGAAAACGGCTCAACTCCGCATTACAGTCTTGGCCGGCCGCAGAAAAGGCTTTTATTGTCCGTCTCTCCCTCTCTCCGGCGGAGCCCCGATCCCGATGTCGGACGGAGCAGGACGACCAGAACAAAAGAGAGAGAAAGGAGTCCAACTACGAGGTACAGGACAACTCCCCGCCGCCAGTCCTGTGTGTGGGTGTGGACTCCCGCGCTTCCGGAGAAAGAGGCCCCCCCGTACCCCCCAGTAAGCCCCTCCGGAGGCCCGGTCAGTCTCGGTGTCCGGTGTGCGAGAGAGAGAGAGAGAGAGAGAGCGCTGCTCAGCCCAGCTCGTCCCTCGTCTTCCCCTGCTGCCGGGGCATCTTCTTGCTGGCGCTGTCCTCCAGCTCCTTGGACTTGTAGTAGTGGGGCGCCACCTCCAGCAGCCAGGAGCTGTCGATCTCGACCACCTGCGCAGGGGGAGAGGGCCCGAGTGAGGACAGAGCCCGCCCGCCCGCGCCTGCCTGGCACTGTCTGCAGTCACGCCAATACAGACACGGGCGGGGGGAGAGAGAGACAGGCAAGCACAGACACCCATACAGACACGGGCGGGGGGAGAGAGAGAGGCAAGCACACACACACAGACACCCATACAGACACGGGCAGAGAGAGAGAGAGACAGACAAGCACAGACACACACACACACACACACACACACACACACACACACACACACGGGCAGAGAGAGAGACAGACAAGCACACAGACACACAGACACACAGACACACAGACACAGAGACACAGAGACACAGAGACACAGAGACACACAGACACAGAGACACAGAGACACAGAGACACAGAGACACAGAGACACAGAGACACACAGACACACAGACACACAGACACACAGACACAGAGACACAGAGACACAGAGACACACAGACACAGAGACACAGAGACACAGAGACACAGAGACACACAGACACACAGACACACAGACACACAGACACACAGACACACAGACACACAGACACACAGACACAGAGACACAGACACACAGACACACAGACACAGAGACACAGAGACACAGAGACACACAGACACACAGACACAGAGACACAGAGACACAGAGACACAGAGACACACAGACACACAGACACACAGACACACAGACAGACAGACACACAGACACACACACGGGCAGAGAGAGAGACAGACAAGCACACATACACACGGGCAGAGAGAGAGACACAGAGAGACATAGAGAGACATAGAGAGCCGCAGACACACGCAGACACACGCAGACACACGCAGACACACGCAGAGAGACACACGCAGAGAGACACGCAGAGACGGACGGACGGGTACCTGTCTCATGAACTCCTTGGTGGTGAAGACCAGCTCGTGATAGATGAGCCAGCGGGGCTGCTCCTCGAACAGCGAGCTGTTGGGGTGGACGTAGACCGTCTGCTGGTGCTTCACCGTCCTGTACCCCGACTTACTGAGGCGAGCAGTGTGGTAGAAGAACCCAGCCGTCACAGCCTGAGGGAGACAGAGGGGTTCACACTGACTGGACACCCCAGGACATGAACACTGCACTGAGAGAGAGAGAGGGGGGTTCACACACACACACTGACTGGACACTCCAGTACATGAACACTGCACTGAGAGAGAGAGGGGTTCATACACACACACTGACTGGACACTCCAGTACATGAACACTGCACTGAGAGAGAGAGGGGTTCATACAGACACACTGACTGGACACTCCAGTACATGAACACTGCACTGAGAGAGAGAGGGGTTCATACACACACACTGACTGGACACTCCAGTACATGAACACTGCACTGAGAGAGAGAGGGGTTCATACAGACACACTGACTGGACACTCCAGTACATGAACACTGCACTGAGAGAGAGAGGGGTTCATACACACACACTGACTGGACACTCCAGTACATGAACACTGCACTGAGAGAGAGAGGGGTTCATACACACACACTGACTGGACACTCCAGTACATGAACACTGCACTGAGAGAGAGAGGGGTTCATACAGACACACTGACTGGACACTCCAGTACATGAACACTGCACTGAGAGAGAGAGGGGTTCATACACACACACTGACTGGACACTCCAGTACATGAACACTGCACTGAGAGAGAGAGGGGTTCACACAGACACACTGACTGGACACTCCAGTACACGAACACTGCACTGAGAGAGAGAGGGGTTCACACACACACACACTGACTGGACACTCCAGTACATGAACACTGCACTGAGAGAGAGAGGGGCTCACACACACACACACTGACTGGACACTCCAGTACATGAACACTGCACTGAGAGAGAGAGAGGGGTTCATACAGACACACTGACTGGACACTCCAGTACATGAACACTGCACTGAGAGAGAGAGGGGTTCACACAGACACACTGACTGGACACTCCAGTACACGAACACTGCACTGAGAGAGAGAGGGGTTCACACACACACACACTGACTGGACACTCCAGTACATGAACACTGCACTGAGAGAGAGAGGGGTTCACACACACACACTGACTGGACACTCCAGTACATGAACACTGCACTGAGAGAGTTGGTTCACACAGACACACTGACTGGACACTCCAGTACATGAACACTGCACTGAGAGAGAGAGGGGTTCATACACACACACTGACTGGACACTCCAGTACATGAACACTGCACTGAGAGAGAGAGGGGTTCACACAGACACACTGACTGGACACTCCAGTACATGAACACTGCACTGAGAGAGAGAGGGGTTCATACACACACACTGACTGGACACTCCAGTACATGAACACTGCACTGAGAGAGAGAGGGGTTCATACACACACACTGACTGGACACTCCAGTACATGAACACTGCACTGAGAGAGAGAGGGGTTCACACAGACACACTGACTGGACACCCCAGTACATGAACACTGCACTGAGAGAGAGAGGGGTTCATACACACACACTGACTGGACACCCCAGTACATGAACACTGCACTGAGAGAGAGAGGGGTTCATACAGACTCACTGACTGGACACTCCAGGACATGAACACTGCACTGAGAGAGAGAGGGGTTCATACAGACACACTGACTGGACACTCCAGTACATGAACACTGCACTGAGAGAGAGAGGGGTTCATACAGACTCACTGACTGGACACTCCAGGACATGAACACTGCACTGAGAGAGAGAGGGGTTCATACAGACACACTGACTGGACACTCCAGGACATGAACACTGCACTGAGAGAGAGAGGGGTTCATACAGACACACTGACTGGACACTCCAGGACATGAACACTGCACTGAGAGAGAGAGGGGTTCATACAGACACACTGACTGGACACTCCAGTACATGAACACTGCACTGAGAGAGAGAGGGGTTCATACAGACACACTGACTGGACACTCCAGTACATGAACACTGCACTGAGAGAGAGAGAGAGGGGTTCATACAGACACACTGACTGGACACTCCAGGACATGAACACTGCACTGAGAGAGAGAGGGGTTCACACAGACACACTGACTGGACACTCCAGTACATGAACACTGCACTGAGAGAGAGAGGGGTTCATACACACACACTGACTGGACACTCCAGTACATGAACACTGCACTGAGAGAGAGAGGGGTTCATACACACACCCTGACTGGACACCGAGAGAGAGTGAGAGGAGGGGGGACAGACCTTGCGCACAGGGACAGTGTCCCCCTGGCAGCTGGTCAGCTCGATCTCGATCCTCTCCATCAGCCCCTCCAGCTGCTCGCGCACGTCCCTGGCCCTCTTCATCGAGCGGAACTGGATGAAGTTCTCGTAGCACCACTGAGTCGAGTAGCCACTCTCCACCCACTGCGGTATCGACACGCGACCGATATACGGGTCAGCACACAGACCGAGCACAGTCCGAGCCACAGCCCCAGTACCAAGGCAACTGCTGTACGGCTGTTATCATCATCCATCACCAATCAATCAATTTCAATCACCATCCATCACTAATCAATCAATTTCAATCACCATCAATCACCCATCAATCACCATCCATCACCAAACAATCAATTTCAATCACCATCCATCACCCATCAATCACCAATCAATCAGCTTCAATCACCATCCATCACCAACCACCTTCAATCAACAATCAATCACCATCCATCACCAATCAATCACCATTAATCACCAATCAATCAGCTTCAATCAACAATCACCATTAATAACCAATCAATCACCCATCAGTCACCATCCATCACTCAACAATCACCATCAATCACCAACCAGACACCATCCATCACCCATCAATCACCACCAGCTACCATGTCAATCACCAATCAATCCTATCAATTACCCATCAACCACCTCCAAACATCATGTCAATCAGCAATCAATCACATCCATCACCAATCAATCAACATCCATCACCAATCAATTACTTCCAATCACTACCAACCACCTACCTATCACATCAAACACCAATCAATCACCATTCACCACCAATCGCCATCCTTCACCAATCCGTATTTATCACTGAGTAATAAGCATCAATCACTAGCCAATCACCAATCAATCCTCACCAATTACCAAGTCATCACTTCCAATCACCACAATCACATCATTCATTCATCATGCACACACACACTCACACCCTGGACAGGACACCAGTCCATCACAGGACACACACACACACTCACACACCCTGGACAGGACACCAGTCCATCACAGGACACACACACACACACACTCACACACCCTGGACAGGACACCAGTCCATCACAGGACACACACACACTCACACACCCTGGACAGGACACCAGTCCATCACAGGACACACACACACACCCTGGACAGGACACCAGTCCATCACAGGACACACACTCACACTCACACTCACACTCACACTCACACTCACACTCACACTCACACACCCTGGACAGGACACCAGTCCATCACAGGACACACACACACTCACACACCCTGGACAGGACACCAGTCCATCACAGGACACACACACACACCCTGGACAGGACACCAGTCCATCAAAGGACACACACACACACACACACACACACACACACACACACACACACACACACACACCCTGGACAGGACACCAGTCCATCACAGGACACACACACACTCACACACCCTGGACAGGACACCAGTCCATCACAGGACACACACACACACTCACACACCCTGGACAGGACACCAGTCCATCACAGGACACACACACACACACACACACTCACCCTGGACAGGACACCAGTCCATCACAGGACACACACACACACACACACACACTCACCCTGGACAGCACACCAGTCCATCACAGGACACACACACACACACCCTGGACAGGACACCAGTCCATCACAGGACACACACACACACACACACACACACACACACACACACACAAGAAGCCGGACCAGACCTGGTTGTAGACGTTGAGCAGGACCAGGTGGTCTCCGCCCGGCACCACGAAGTTCATCCGGGCGTTGTCGGCGTGGACCACCTTGTCCTTGGGCCGGTAGAAAATGGAGTTGTTGACCGAGAGCATGGCGGCGATGGCCAGGATCTCCTCCGAGCACTTGTACCTGAGAGAGAGGAGACAGGAGAGAGGAGAGGACAGAGAGAGGAGAGAGGAGAGAGGAGAGGAGAGAAGAGACAGATAAGAGAGGAGACAGCTGTCCAAGCATGTGTTTAGTCGCACACACACACACTCTCTCACACAGAGGGACAGGGGATACTCACTGCTCCGAGGCCAGGATCATCTTGGACAGCATGGGGTCCACAGGCAGCTCAGCCATCCTGCGGCCCAGCTGTGGGGGAGCGGAGAGGACCAGTGAGGCGCTGAGGCTGGAGGGGAACACTCCCCCTTCCTGCACCTGCCCCATCCTTCCCTACATCACCCTGCACCTGCCCCACCCCTCCCTGCACCTGCCCCATCCTTCCCTACATCACCCTGCACCTGCCCCACCCCTCCCTGCACCTGCCCCATCCTTCCCTACATCACCCTGCACCTGTCACCCTCCCTGCACCTGCCCCACCCCTCCCTGCATCACCCTGCACCTGCCCCACCCCTCCCTGCACCTGCCCCATCCTTCCCTACATCACCCTGCACCTGCCCCACCCCTCCCTGCACCTGCCCCATCCTTCCCTACATCACCCTGCACCTGCCCCACCCCTCCCTGCACCTGCCCCATCCTTCCCTACATCACCCTGCACCTGCCCCACCCCTCCCTGCACCTGCCCCATCCTTCCCTACATCACCCTGCACCTGCCCCACCCCTCCCTGCACCTGCCCCATCCTTCCCTACATCACCCTGCACCTGCCCCACCCCTCCCTGCACCTGCCCCACCCCTCCCTACATCACCCTGCACCGGCCCCACCCCTCCCTGCACCTGCCCCACCCCTCCCTACATCACCCTGCACCTGCCCCACCCCTCCCTGCACCTGCCCCACCCCTCCCTACATCACCCTGCACCGGCCCCACCCCTCCCTGCACCTGCCCCATCCTTCCCTACATCACCCTGCACCTGCCCCACCCCTCCCTGCACCTGCCCCATCCTTCCCTACATCACCCTGCACCTGCCCCACCCCTCCCTGCACCTGCCCCATCCTTCCCTACATCACCCTGCACCTGCCCCACCCCTCCCTGCACCTGCCCCATCCTTCCCTACATCACCCTGCACCGGCCCCACCCCTCCCTGCACCTGCCCCACCCCTCCCTACATCACCCTGCACCTGCCCCACCCCTCCCTGCACCTGCCCCATCCTTCCCTACATCACCCTGCACCTGCCCCATCCTTCCCTACATCACCCTGCACCTGCCCCACCCCTCCCTGCACCTGCCCCACCCCTCCCTACATCACCCTGCACCTGCCCCACCCCTCCCTGCACCTGCCCCATCCTTCCCTACATCACCCTGCACCTGCCCCACCCCTCCCTGCACCTGCCCCACCCCTCCCTACATCACCCTGCACCTGCCCCACCCCTCCCTGCACCTGCCCCATCCTTCCCTACATCACCCTGCACCTGCCCCACCCCTCCCTGCACCTGCCCCACCCCTCCCTGCACCTGCCCCACCCCTCCCTACATCACCCTGCACCTGCCCCACCCCTCCCTGCACCTGCCCCATCCTTCCCTACATCACCCTGCACCTGCCCCACCCCTCCCTGCACCTGCCCCATCCTTCCCTACATCACCCTGCACCTGCCCCACCCCTCCCTGCACCTGCCCCACCCCTCCCTGCACCTGCCCCATCCTTCCCTACATCACCCTGCACCTGCCCCACCCCTCCCTGCACCTGCCCCATCCTTCCCTACATCACCCTGCACCTGCCCCACCCCTCCCTGCACCTGCCCCACCCCTCCCTGCATCACCCTGCACCTGCCCCACCCCTTCCTGCACCTGCCCCATCCTTCCCTACATCACCCTGCACCGGCCCCACCCCTCCCTGCACCTGCCCCATCCTTCCCTACATCACCCTGCACCTGCCCCACCCCTCCCTGCACCTGCCCCACCCCTCCCTACATCACCCTGCACCTGCCCCACCCCTTCCTGCACCTGCCCCATCCTTCCCTACATCACCCTGCACCTGCCCCACCCCTCCCTGCACCTGCCCCACCCCTCCCTACATCACCCTGCACCTGCCCCACCCCTTCCTGCACCTGCCCCATCCTTCCCTACATCACCCTGCACCTGTCACCCTCCCTGCACCGGCCCCACCCCTCCCTGCATCACCCTGCACCTGCCCCACCCCTCCCTGCACCTGCCCCATCCTTCCCTACATCACCCTGCACCTGCCCCACCCCTTCCTGCACCTGCCCCATCCTTCCCTACATCACCCTGCACCTGCCCCACCCCTCCCTGCACCTGCCCCACCCCTCCCTACATCACCCTGCACCGGCCCCACCCCTCCCTACACCTGCCCCATCCTTCCCTACATCACCCTGCACCTGCCCCACCCCTCCCTGCACCTGCCCCACCCCTCCCTACATCACCCTGCACCTGCCCCACCCCTCCCTGCACCTGCCCCACCCCTCCCTACATCACCCTGCACCGGCCCCACCCCTCCCTGCACCTGCCCCATCCTTCCCTACATCACCCTGCACCTGCCCCACCCCTCCCTGCACCTGCCCCATCCTTCCCTACATCACCCTGCACCTGCCCCACCCCTCCCTGCACCTGCCCCATCCTTCCCTACATCACCCTGCACCTGCCCCACCCCTCCCTGCACCTGCCCCATCCTTCCCTACATCACCCTGCACCTGCCCCACCCCTCCCTGCACCTGCCCCATCCTTCCCTACATCACCCTGCACCTGCCCCACCCCTCCCTGCACCTGCCCCACCCCTCCCTACATCACCCTGCACCTGCCCCACCCCTCCCTGCACCTGCCCCACCCCTCCCTACATCACCCTGCACCGGCCCCACCCCTCCCTGCACCTGCCCCATCCTTCCCTACATCACCCTGCACCTGCCCCACCCCTCCCTGCACCTGCCCCATCCTTCCCTACATCACCCTGCACCTGCCCCACCCCTCCCTGCACCTGCCCCATCCTTCCCTACATCACCCTGCACCTGCCCCACCCCTCCCTGCACCTGCCCCACCCCTCCCTACATCACCCTGCACCTGCCCCACCCCTCCCTGCACCTGCCCCACCCCTCCCTACATCACCCTGCACCGGCCCCACCCCTCCCTGCACCTGCCCCATCCTTCCCTACATCACCCTGCACCTGCCCCACCCCTCCCTGCACCTGCCCCATCCTTCCCTACATCACCCTGCACCTGCCCCACCCCTCCCTGCACCTGCCCCATCCTTCCCTACATCACCCTGCACCTGCCCCACCCCTCCCTGCACCTGCCCCATCCTTCCCTACATCACCCTGCACCTGCCCCACCCCTCCCTGCACCTGCCCCATCCTTCCCTACATCACCCTGCACCTGCCCCACCCCTCCCTGCACCTGCCCCATCCTTCCCTACATCACCCTGCACCTGCCCCACCCCTCCCTGCACCTGCCCCATCCTTCCCTACATCACCCTGCACCTGCCCCACCCCTCCCTGCACCTGCCCCATCCTTCCCTACATCACCCTGCACCTGCCCCACCCCTCCCTGCACCTGCCCCATCCTTCCCTACATCACCCTGCACCTGCCCCACCCCTCCCTGCACCTGCCCCACCCCTCCCTACATCACCCTGCACCTGCCCCACCCCTCCCTGCACCTGCCCCACCCCTCCCTACATCACCCTGCACCGGCCCCACCCCTCCCTGCACCTGCCCCATCCTTCCCTACATCACCCTGCACCGGCCCCACCCCTCCCTGCACCTGCCCCACCCCTCCCTACATCACCCTGCACCTGCCCCACCCCTCCCTGCACCTGCCCCATCCTTCCCTACATCACCCTGCACCTGCCCCACCCCTCCCTGCACCTGCCCCACCCCTCCCTACATCACCCTGCACCGGCCCCACCCCTCCCTGCACCTGCCCCATCCTTCCCTACATCACCCTGCACCTGCCCCACCCCTCCCTGCACCTGCCCCACCCCTCCCTGCATCACCCTGCACCTGCCCCACCCCTTCCTGCACCTGCCCCATCCTTCCCTACATCACCCTGCACCTGCCCCACCCCTCCCTGCACCTGCCCCACCCCTCCCTACATCACCCTGCACCTGCCCCACCCCTTCCTGCACCTGCCCCATCCTTCCCTACATCACCCTGCACCTGCCCCACCCCTCCCTGCACCTGCCCCACCCCTCCCTACATCACCCTGCACCTGCCCCACCCCTTCCTGCACCTGCCCCATCCTTCCCTACATCACCCTGCACCGGCCCCACCCCTCCCTGCACCTGCCCCATCCTTCCCTACATCACCCTGCACCTGCCCCACCCCTCCCTGCACCTGCCCCACCCCTCCCTACATCACCCTGCACCGGCCCCACCCCTCCCTGCACCTGCCCCATCCTTCCCTACATCACCCTGCACCTGCCCCACCCCTCCCTGCACCTGCCCCACCCCTCCCTACATCACCCTGCACCTGCCCCACCCCTCCCTGCACCTGCCCCACCCCTCCCTACATCACCCTGCACCGGCCCCACCCCTTCCTGCACCTGCCCCATCCTTCCCTACATCACCCTGCACCTGCCCCACCCCTCCCTGCACCTGCCCCATCCTTCCCTACATCACCCTGCACCTGCCCCACCCCTCCCTGCACCTGCCCCATCCTTCCCTACATCACCCTGCACCGGCCCCACCCCTCCCTGCACCTGCCCCATCCTTCCCTACATCACCCTGCACCTGCCCCACCCCTCCCTGCACCTGCCCCATCCTTCCCTACATCACCCTGCACCTGCCCCACCCCTCCCTGCACCTGCCCCATCCTTCCCTACATCACCCTGCACCTGCCCCACCCCTCCCTGCACCTGCCCCATCCTTCCCTACATCACCCTGCACCGGCCCCACCCCTCCCTGCACCTGCCCCATCCTTCCCTACATCACCCTGCACCTGCCCCACCCCTCCCTGCACCTGCCCCATCCTTCCCTACATCACCCTGCACCTGCCCCACCCCTCCCTGCACCTGCCCCATCCTTCCCTACATCACCCTGCACCGGCCCCACCCCTCCCTGCACCTGCCCCATCCTTCCCTACATCACCCTGCACCTGCCCCACCCCTCCCTGCACCTGCCCCACCCCTCCCTACATCACCCTGCACCGGCCCCACCCCTCCCTGCACCTGCCCCACCCCTCCCTGCACCTGCCCCATCCTTCCCTACATCACCCTGCACCGGCCCCACCCCTCCCTGCACCTGCCCCATCCTTCCCTACATCACCCTGCACCTGCCCCACCCCTCCCTGCACCTGCCCCACCCCTCCCTACATCACCCTGCACCTGCCCCACCCCTCCCTGCACCTGCCCCATCCTTCCCTACATCACCCTGCACCTGCCCCACCCCTCCCTGCACCTGCCCCACCCCTCCCTACATCACCCTGCACCTGCCCCACCCCTCCCTGCACCTGCCCCATCCTTCCCTACATCACCCTGCACCTGCCCCACCCCTCCCTGCACCTGCCCCATCCTTCCCTACATCACCCTGCACCTGCCCCACCCCTCCCTGCACCTGCCCCATCCTTCCCTACATCACCCTGCACCTGCCCCACCCCTCCCTGCACCTGCCCCACCCCTCCCTGCACCACCCTGCACCTGTCACACCCCTCCCTGCACCTGCCCCATCCTTCCCTACATCACCCTGCACCTGCCCCACCCCTCCCTGCACCTGCCCCATCCTTCCCTACATCACCCTGCACCTGCCCCACCCCTCCCTGCACCTGCCCCATCCTTCCCTACATCACCCTGCACCTGCCCCACCCCTCCCTGCACCGGCCCCACCCCTCCCTGCATCACCCTGCACCTGCCCCACCCCTCCCTACATCACCCTGCACCTGCCCCACCCCTCCCTGCATCACCCTGCACCTGCCCCACCCCTCCCTGCACCTGCCCCATCCTTCCCTACATCACCCTGCACCTGCCCCACCCCTCCCTGCACCTGCCCCATCCTTCCCTACATCACCCTGCACCTGCCCCACCCCTCCCTACATCACCCTGCACCTGCCCCACCCCTCCCTGCACCTGCCCCATCCTTCCCTACATCACCCTGCACCTGCCCCACCCCTCCCTGCACCTGCCCCATCCTTCCCTACATCACCCTGCACCTGTCACCCTCCCTGCACCTGCCCCACCCCTCCCTGCATCACCCTGCACCTGCCCCACCCCTCCCTGCACCTGCCCCATCCTTCCCTACATCACCCTGCACCTGCCCCACCCCTCCCTACATCACCCTGCACCTGTCACCCTCCCTGCACCTGCCCCACCCCTCCCTGCACCTGCCCCATCCTTCCCTACATCACCCTGCACCTGCCCCACCCCTCCCTGCACCTGCCCCATCCTTCCCTACATCACCCTGCACCTGCCCCACCCCTCCCTGCACCTGCCCCACCCCTCCCTACATCACCCTGCACCTGCCCCACCCCTCCCTGCACCTGCCCCACCCCTCCCTACATCACCCTGCACCTGCCCCACCCCTCCCTGCACCTGCCCCATCCTTCCCTACATCACCCTGCACCTGCCCCACCCCTCCCTGCACCTGCCCCATCCTTCCCTACATCACCCTGCACCTGCCCCACCCCTCCCTGCACCTGCCCCATCCTTCCCTACATCACCCTGCACCTGTCACCCTCCCTGCACCTGCCCCACCCCTCCCTACATCACCCTGCACCTGCCCCACCCCTCCCTGCACCTGCCCCACCCCTCCCTACATCACCCTGCACCTGCCCCACCCCTCCCTGCACCTGCCCCATCCTTCCCTACATCACCCTGCACCTGCCCCACCCCTCCCTGCACCTGCCCCATCCTTCCCTACATCACCCTGCACCTGCCCCACCCCTCCCTGCACCTGCCCCACCCCTCCCTACATCACCCTGCACCTGCCCCACCCCTCCCTGCACCTGCCCCACCCCTCCCTGCATCACCCTGCACCTGCCCCACCCCTCCCTGCACCTGCCCCATCCTTCCCTACATCACCCTGCACCTGCCCCACCCCTCCCTGCACCTGCCCCATCCTTCCCTACATCACCCTGCACCTGTCACCCTCCCTGCACCTGCCCCACCCCTCCCTGCATCACCCTGCACCTGCCCCACCCCTCCCTGCACCTGCCCCATCCTTCCCTACATCACCCTGCACCTGCCCCACCCCTCCCTGCACCTGCCTCACCCCTCCCTGCATCACCCTGCACCTGCCCCACCCCTCCCTGCACCTGCCCCACCCCTCCCTACATCACCCTGCACCTGCCCCACCCCTCCCTGCACCTGCCCCATCCTTCCCTACATCACCCTGCACCTGCCCCACCCCTCCCTGCACCTGCCCCATCCTTCCCTACATCACCCTGCACCTGCCCCACCCCTCCCTGCACCTGCCCCATCCTTCCCTACATCACCCTGCACCTGCCCCACCCCTCCCTGCACCTGCCCCACCCCTCCCTACATCACCCTGCACCTGCCCCACCCCTCCCTGCACCTGCCCCACCCCTCCCTGCATCACCCTGCACCGGCCCCACCCCTCCCTGCACCTGCCCCACCCCTCCCTACACCTGCCCCATCCTTCCCTACATCACCCTGCACCTGCCCCACCCCTCCCTGCACCTGCCCCACCCCTCCCTACATCACCCTGCACCTGCCCCACCCCTCCCTGCACCTGCCCCATCCTTCCCTACATCACCCTGCACCTGCCCCACCCCTCCCTGCACCTGCCCCATCCTTCCCTACATCACCCTGCACCTGCCCCACCCCTCCCTGCACCTGCCCCACCCCTCCCTACATCACCCTGCACCTGCCCCACCCCTCCCTGCACCTGCCCCATCCTTCCCTACATCACCCTGCACCTGCCCCACCCCTCCCTGCACCTGCCCCATCCTTCCCTACATCACCCTGCACCTGCCCCACCCCTCCCTGCACCTGCCCCACCCCTCCCTACATCACCCTGCACCTGCCCCACCCCTCCCTGCACCTGCCCCACCCCTCCCTGCACCACCCTGCACCTGTCACCCTCCCTGCACCTGCCCCACCCCTCCCTGCATCACCCTGCACCTGTCACACCCCTCCCTGCACCTGCCCCATCCTTCCCTACATCACCCTGCACCTGCCCCACCCCTCCCTGCATCACCCTGCACCGGCCCCACCCCTCCCTGCATCACCCTGCACCGGCCCCACCCCTCCCTGCACCTGCCCCATCCTTCCCTACATCACCCTGCACCTGCCCCACCCCTCCCTGCACCTGCCCCATCCTTCCCTACATCACCCTGCACCTGCCCCACCCCTCCCTGCACCTGCCCCATCCTTCCCTACATCACCCTGCACCGGCCCCACCCCTCCCTGCATCACCCTGCACCTGTCACACCCCTCCCTGCATCACCCTACACTGGCCCCCCCTGCATCACCTTGTACCTGCCCCACCCCTCCCTGCTTCACCCTACACTGGCCCCCCCTGCATCACCCTGCTTCACCCTACACTGGCCCCCCCTGCATCACCCTGCTTCACCCTCCCTGGCCCCTGTACCTTGGTGAGCTCTCCCCTGTGGTTCAGGGCCCCCAGCGCGTACAGCTGCTCCAGAGCCAGGACCAGCGTCTCGTGGGGAGGAGGGTCCATGAAGTCAAAGTGGATCAGATCATTGATGCCTGAGAGAGAGAGAGAGAGAGACCGAAGGTCACCCCCACCGCCAGCCCCGCGCGTGACGCAACTGAGCACCACCGTCTCTGCCCTCTGACACACACACGCCCACGGCCCCTCTCCCTC
The DNA here is from genome assembly GCF_059453375.1 of Lepisosteus platostomus. Classification (NCBI taxonomy): domain Eukaryota; kingdom Metazoa; phylum Chordata; class Actinopteri; order Semionotiformes; family Lepisosteidae; genus Lepisosteus; species Lepisosteus platostomus. Next base: position 2,630,109 of record NC_142615.1, read on the forward strand.
TGACACTCCCACGCCCCGCCCCCTCTCCCTCTGACACTCCCACGCCCCGCCCCCTCTCCCTCTGACACTCCCACGCCCCGCCCCCTCTGACACTCCCACGCCCCGCCCCCTCTCCCTCTGACACTCCCACGCCCCGCCCCCTCTCCCTCTGACACACACACGCCCACGGCCCCTCTCCCTCTGACACTCCCACGCTCCGCCCCCTCTCCCTCTGACACTCCCACGGCCCCCTCTCCCTCTGACACTCCCATTACCCCGCCCACCCCCTCTGACACTCCCACGCCCCGCCCCCTCTCCCTCTGACACTCCCACGCCCCGCCCCCTCTCCCTCTGACACTCCCACGCCCCGCCCCCTCTCCCTCTGACACTCCCACGGCCCGCCCCCTCTCCCTCTGACACTCCCACGCCCCGCCCCCTCTCCCTCTGACACTCCCACGGCCCCCTCTCCCTCTGACACTCCCACGCCCCGCCCCCTCTCCCTCTGACACTCCCACGGCCCGCCCCCTCTCCCTCTGACACTCCCACGGCCCGCCCCCTCTCCCTCTGACACTCCCACGCCCCGCCCCCTCTCCCTCTGACACTCCCACGGCCCCCTCTCCCTCTGACACTCCCACGCCCCGCCCCCTCTCCCTCTGACACTCCCACACCCCCTCTCCCTCTGACACTCCCACGCCCCGCCCCCTCTCCCTCTGACACTCCCACGCCCCGCCCCCTCTCCCTCTGACACTCCCACGGCCCGCCCCCTCTCCCTCTGACACTCCCACGCCCCGCCCCCTCTCCCTCTGACACTCCCACGCCCCGCCCCCTCTCCCTCTGACACTCCCACGCCCCGCCCCCTCTCCCTCTGACACTCCCATTACCCCTCCCCCTCTCCCTCTGACACTCCCACACCCCGCCCCCTCTCCCTCTGACACTCCCACGGCCCCCTCTCCCTCTGACACTCCCACACCTCGCCCCCTCTCCCCCTGACACTCCCACGCCCCGCCCCCTCTCCCCCTGACACTCCCACCCTCTCCCTCTGACACTCCCATTACCCCACCCCCTCTCCCTCTGACACTCCCACGCCCCGCCCCCTCTCCCTCTGACACTCCCATGCCCCGCCCCCTCCCTCTGACACTCCCACGCCCCGCCCCCCCTCCCTCTGACACTCCCACGCCCCGCCCCCTCTCCCTCTGACACTCCCACACCTCGCCCCCTCTCCCTCTGACACTCCCACACCTCGCCCCCTCTCCCTCTGACACTCCCATTACCCCGTCCGCCCCCTCTGACACTCCCATGCCCCGCCCCCCTCTCCCTCTGACACTCCCACGCCCCGCCCCCTCTCCCTCTGACACTCCCACGCCCCGCCCCCTCTCCCCCTGACACTCCCACGCCCCGCCCCCTCTCCCTCTGACACTCCCACGCCCCGCCCCCTCTCCCCCTGACACTCCCACGCCCCGCCCCCTCTCCCTCTGACACTCCCACACCCCGCCCCCTCTCCCCCTGACACTCCCACACCCCGCCCCCTCTGACACTCCCCCGCCCCCTCTCCCTCTGACACTCCCATGCCCCGCCCCCACGTGCCCCGGCCCTCGTACCCAGGCTCTTCAGCAGCAGCACCACGTTGCCCAGGTTGGTCCGCTGGATCTCGGGCACGGTGGTCTCCTCCATCTCGTGCTTGAAGGCCCAGGCGGTGTACAGCCGGAAGCACTTCCCCGCCGCCACCCGGCCCGCCCGGCCCGCCCGCTGGTTCGCCGAGGCCTGGGGGGGGGGCAGGAACACGCGTGAGCGCCCGCACACACGCCACGTCAACCACCGAGCCACACGAGCGCCCCGCACGGGGGCCACACCCTCAGAATCACGGCGTACAGCCGAGACCCTGGCTTCTCTCCAGACACAGCTGGGTGAGCTCCTCCAGTCAGGACAGGAGGCTCTACTGTACACAGAGGGGGGTGGGGGTGGGGAACAAGCTGCCCAGCCCTGCTGTTGAGGCCGATACCCTGGCTTCTCTCCAGACACAGCTGGGTGAGCTCCTCCAGTCAGGACAGGAGGCTCTTCTGTACACAGAGGGGGGTGGGGGTGGGGAACAAGTTGCCCAGCCCTGTGGTTGAAGCCGATACCCTGGCTTCTCTCCAGACACAGCTGGGTGAGCTCCTCCAGTCAGGACAGGAGGCTCTTCTGTACACAGAGGTGGGTGGGGGTGGGGAACAGGCTGTCCAGCCCTGTGGTTGAAGCCGATACCCTGGCTTCTCTCGAGACACAGCTGGGTGAGCTCCTCCAGTCAGGACAGGAGGCTCTGCTGTACACAGAGGGGGGTGGGGGTGGGGAACAGGCTGCCCAGCCCTGTGGTTGAAGCCGATACCCTGGCTTCTCTCCAGACACAGCTGGGTGAGCTCCTCCAGTCAGGACAGGGGGGCTCTTCTGTACACAGAGGGGGGCGGGGGTGGGGAACAAGCTGCCCAGCCCTGTGGTTGAAGCCCTGATACCCCGGGGTCAGTTAGCTACCGACCGCCCAAGAGGACCGATGTGTGGCTCTGTGTCCAGCGAGAGAGCGCGCGAGACAGACGGGGGACCGATACGTTACGCGGGAGCAGGGCGTGACGATCAGCGACTCCATGCCCGTCCTCGCGTTGTAGCTCTTCTGCTTGCAGAAGCCCGGGTCGATCACATAGATGATACCGTCGATCGTCAGGGAGGTCTCCGCGATGTTCGTCGCCACGACGACCTGCCGCGGGGGTCGGGGGAGGGAAGGCGACGGGTCAGGCGACGGGCGAGACAGAACAGAAGCAGGGGGCTTTGGGGGGTCGGTGGGCGGTTTGGGAGGAAGAAGGTCTTCAGGAGGGGCAGGAGTCGAGCTGAGGAGTCTCACGGAGGGGCTGCGGTCAAGAGCCGCTTGGTTTGGTCTGAAGCCGTTAAGCAGCGTCTCAGGAAGCTTATCAGAGTGTCCTGGACAAACGCCCCCCTGCCTTCACCAGCCACGGCCTCGGGGGGGGAGAGGAGAGACACACACTGACCCTACTGGCACCAGGGGGCAGGAGGAGAGACACACACTGACCCTACTGGCACCAGGGGGCAGGAGGAGAGACACACTGACCCTACTGGCACCAGGGGGCAGGAGGAGAGACACACTGACCCTACTGGCACCAGGGGGCAGGAGGAGAGACACACTGACCCTACTGGCACCAGGGGGCAGGAGGAGAGACACACACTGACCCTACTGGCACCAGGGGGCAGGAGGAGAGACACACTGACCCTACTGGCACCAGGGGGCAGGAGGAGAGACACACACTGACCCTACTGGCACCAGGGGGCAGGAGGAGAGACACACACTGACCCTACTGGCACCAGGGGGCAGGAGGAGAGACACACTGACCCTACTGGCACCAGGGGGCAGGAGGAGAGACACACTGACCCTACTGGCACCAGGGGGCAGGAGGAGAGACACACTGACCCTACTGGCACCAGGGGGCAGGAGGAGAGACACACACTGACCCTACTGGCACCAGGGGGCAGGAGGAGAGACACACTGACCCTACTGGCACCAGGGGGCAGGAGGAGAGACACACACTGACCCTACTGGCACCAGGGGGCAGGAGGAGAGACACACACTGACCCTACTGGCACCAGGGGGCAGGAGGAGAGACACACTGACCCTACTGGCACCAGGGGGCAGGAGGAGAGACACACACTGACCCTACTGGCACCAGGGGGCAGGAGGAGAGACACACACTGACCCTACTGGCACCAGGGGGCAGGAGGAGAGACACACACTGACCCTACTGGCACCAGGGGGCAGGAGGAGAGACACACTGACCCTACTGGCACCAGGGGGCAGAGGAGAGACACACTGACCCTACTGGCACCAGGGGGCAGGAGGAGAGACACACTGACCCTACTGGCACCAGGGGGCAGGAGGAGAGACACACACTGACCCTACTGGCACCAGGGGGCAGGAGGAGAGACACACTGACCCTACTGGCACCAGGGGGCAGGAGGAGAGACACACACTGACCCTACTGGCACCAGGGGGCAGGAGGAGAGACACACTAACCCTACTGGCACCAGGGGGCAGGAGGAGAGACACACACTGACCCTACTGGCACCAGGGGGCAGGAGGAGAGACACACTGACCCTACTGGCACCAGGGGGCAGGAGGAGAGACACACACTGACCCTACTGGCACCAGGGGGCAGGAGGAGAGACACACTGACCCTACTGGCACCAGGGGGGAGGAGGAGAGACACACACTGACCCTACTGGCACCAGGGGGCAGGAGGAGAGACACACTGACCCTACTGGCACCAGGGGGCAGGAGGAGAGACACACACTGACCCTACTGGCACCAGGGGGCAGGAGGAGAGACACACTGACCCTACTGGCACCAGGGGGCAGGAGGAGAGACACACTGACCCTACTGGCACCAGGGGGCAGGAGGAGAGACACACACTGACCCTACTGGCACCAGGGGGCAGGAGGAGAGACACACACTGACCCTACTGGCACCAGGGGGCAGGAGGAGAGACACACTGACCCTACTGGCACCAGGGGGCAGGAGGAGAGACACACACTGACCCTACTGGCACCAGGGGGCAGGAGGAGAGACACACACTGACCCTACTGGCACCAGGGGGCAGGAGGAGAGACACACTGACCCTACTGGCACCAGGGGGCAGGAGGAGAGACACACTGACCCTACTGGCACCAGGGGGCAGGAGGAGAGACACACACTGACCCTACTGGCACCAGGGGGCAGGAGGAGAGACACACTGACCCTACTGGCACCAGGGGGCAGGAGGAGAGACACACACTGACCCTACTGGCACCAGGGGGCAGGAGGAGAGACACACTGACCCTACTGGCACCAGGGGGCAGGAGGAGAGACACACTGACCCTACTGGCACCAGGGGGCAGGAGGAGAGACACACTGACCCTACTGGCACCAGGGGGCAGGAGGAGAGACACACACTGACCCTACTGGCACCAGGGGGCAGGAGGAGAGACACACACTGACCCTACTGGCACCAGGGGGCAGGAGGAGAGACACACACTGACCCTACTGGCACCAGGGGGCAGGAGGAGAGACACACTGACCCTACTGGCACCAGGGGGCAGGAGGAGAGACACACACTGACCCTACTGGCACCAGGGGGCAGGAGGAGAGACACACTAACCCTACTGGCACCAGGGGGCAGGAGGAGAGACACACACTGACCCTACTGGCACCAGGGGGCAGGAGGAGAGACACACACTGACCCTACTGGCACCAGGGGGCAGGAGGAGAGACACACACTGACCCTACTGGCACCAGGGGGCAGGAGGAGAGACACACACTGACCCTACTGGCACCAGGGGGCAGGAGGAGAGACACACTGACCCTACTGGCACCAGGGGGCAGGAGGAGAGACACACACTGACCCTACTGGCACCAGGGGGCAGGAGGAGAGACACACTGACCCTACTGGCACCAGGGGGCAGGAGGAGAGACACACTGACCCTACTGGCACCAGGGGGCAGGAGGAGAGACACACTGACCCTACTGGTGCTGGGGTCAGAGGAGACACACTGACCTTCCTGGTGCTGGGGTCAGAGGAGACACACTGACCTTCCTGGTGCTGGGGTCAGAGGAGACACACTGACCTTCCTGGCGCCAGGGGGCGCGGGGTCAGGGGTCAGGGGGCGAGAGGTGACACACACACACACACACACACACACTGACCTTCCTGGCCCCCGGGGGCGTGGGGTCAGGGGTCAGGGGGCGAGAGGTGACACACACACACACACACACACTGACCTTCCTGGCGCCCGGGGGCGTGGGGTCAGGGGTCAGGGGGCGAGAGGTGACACACACACACACACTGACCTTCCTGGCACCAGGGGGCGTGGGGTCAGGGGTCAGGGGTCAGGGGGCGAGAGGTGACACACACACACACACACACACACACACACACACACACACACACTGACCTTCCTGGCGCCGGGGGGCGTGGGGTTGAAGATCTTGGCCTGCATGTCGGAGGGCAGGTTGGCGTAGATGGGCAGGACGATCAGCTCTGCGATCCTCGAGCCCAGCCTGCGACAGCGGTCCTGCAGCATCTCACAGCACGCCTCGATCTCCTCCTGAACACAGGGGCAGGACAGACTGAACACTGTGAGTCACACAGGGGCAGGACAGACCGAACACTCTGAGCTACAGCTCCACTGTAGCGCCTCGATCTCCTCCTGAACACAGGGGCAGGACAGACTGAACACTGTGAGTCACACAGGGGCAGGAGAGACCGAACACTCTGAGCTACAGCTCCACTGTAGCGCCTCGATCTCCTCCTGAACACAGGGGCAGGACAGACTGAACACTGTGAGTCACACAGGGGCAGGACAGACCGAACACTCTGAGCTACAGCTCCACTGTAGCGCCTCGATCTCCTCCTGAACACAGGGGCAGGACAGACTGAACACTGTGAGTCACACAGGGGCAGGAGAGACCGAACACTCTGAGCTACAGCTCCACTGTAGCGCCTCGATCTCCTCCTGAACACAGGGGCAGGACAGACTGAACACTGTGAGTCACACAGGCGCAGGACAGACCGAACACTCTGAGCTACAGCTCCACTGTAGCGCCTCGATCTCCTCCTGAACACAGGGGCAGGACAGACTGAACACTGTGAGTCACACAGGCGCAGGACAGACCGAACACTCTGAGCTACAGCTCCACTGTAGCGCCTCGATCTCCTCCTGAACACAGGGGCAGGACAGACTGAACACTGTGAGTCACACGGAGTGGAGAGACTGAACACTGCGAGCCACACAGAGGAGAGATAGAGACTGAACACTGCGAGCCACACAGAGGAGAGAGAGAGACTGAACACTGCGAGCCACACAAAGGAGAGAGAGAGACTGAACACTGCGAGCCACACAGAGAGGAGAGACTGAACACTGCGAGCCACACAAAGGAGAGAGAGAGACTGAACACTGCGAGCCACACAGAGAGGAGAGACTGAACACTGCAAGCCACACAGAGAGGAGAGACTGAACACTGCGAGCCCCACTGAATTCTCCTGCAGACAGACAGACCAGACAGCAGCGCGCTCACCTGCCCAGTGAGGAAGACCAGGACGTCTCCGGGGGGCTGTGTCACGTGGATCTGCAGGACGGAGACGACGCAGGCCTCCAGGTAGTCCGCTTCGGGGGCCTGCGGGGAGGGGGGGAGGTGAGCGCCGGGCCGGGGCTGACCGCGCGGACCGCCGGAGCCCAACACCACCTTTCAGACCCGCTCGGAGGCGAGGGGCGAGGGTCACAGGCCAGGCGCTGGTCCAGGGTGTTCACTGTTCACGTGTGACTGTTCTGTTCCACCCCAGCTGGCCTAGGGTGACTGAGGAGGTGTGACTTCAGAGACACACACTGACCTTCCCGGGGGTCAGGGGTCAGGGGTCAGCAGGCAAGACGAGACACACACACACTGACCTTCCCGGGGGTCAGGGGTCAGGGGTCAGCGGGCAAGACGAGACACACACACACTGACCTTCCCGGTGACAGGGGTCAGGGGTCAGCAGGCAAGACGAGACACACACACACACACACACACACTGACCTTCCCGGTGACAGGGAACAGGGGTCAGCGGGCAAGACGAGACACACACACACACTGACCTTCCCGGTGAAAGGGGTCAGGGGTCAGGGGTCAGCGGGCAAGACGAGACACACACACACACACACTCCCCTTCCTGGTGCCAGGAGGTCAGGAGTCAGGGGTCAGCGGGCAAGACGAGACACACACACACACACACTCCCCTTCCCAGTGAAAGGGGTCAGGGGTCAGCGGTCAAGATGAGACACGCACGCACGCACACACACTGACCTCATCCAGCGGACACGAAACGCAACACGGGGGGGGTCTTTAGCTCATTAGGGGTCTTGCTTAACTGCTCGACGGCCCAGCGGTCTGGCGGCCTAACGGCAACAGACCGCTCCCGACCGCCAGCCGCCAGCGTCTGCGGCGCACAGCGCCCGGGCCGCACCTTGGTGTAGTAGATGTCCACGGGGAAGCGCCGGCCGGGGATGCGGAAGACGGGGGCGTCGGCGAAGAAGGTGGAGAAGCGCTCGGTGTCCAGCGTGGCGCTGGCGATCAGGACCTTCAGGTCCGGCCGGAAGCGGGCGATGTCCTTGATCAGGCCGAACAGGATGTCGGTGTGCAGGGTCCGCTCGTGGGCCTCGTCTATAATCACCACGCTGAGACACAGAGAGAGAGAGAGAGGCCACACCCCATGAACACTGAGAGAGAGAGAGGCTACACCCCATGAACACTGAGAGAGAGAGAGAGAGGGGTTCACACAGACGCTCCGCTCTGAGAGAGAGAGAGAGGGGTTCACACAGACACTCCGCTCTGAGAGAGAGGGGTTCACACAGACACTCTGCTCTGAGAGAGAGAGAGAGGGGTTCACACAGACGCTCCGCTCTGAGAGAGAGAGAGAGGGGTTCACACAGACACTCCGCTCTGAGAGAGAGGGGTTCACACAGACACTCTGCTCTGAGAGAGAGAGAGAGGGGTTCACACAGACACTCTGCTCTGAGAGAGAGAGAGAGGGGTTCACACAGACACTCTGCTCTGAGAGAGAGAGAGAGGGGTTCACACAGACACTCTGCTCTGAGAGAGAGAGAGAGGGGTTCACACAGACACTCTGCTCTGAGAGAGAGAGAGGGGTTCACACAGACACTCCGCTCTGAGAGAGAGAGGGGGGCTCACACAGACACTCCGCTCCGAGGGGTTCACACAGACCTGTAGCTGGCCAGGTCCGGCTCGGTGAGGAACTCCCTCAGCAGCATGCCGTCGGTCATGTACTTGAGCGCCGTGCGCTCGGAGGTGCAGTCCTCAAACCGGATGCTGTAACCCACCTGGCGCACAGACACACACACACACACACACCTGCTCAGAACAGGCCCGCGCCGCGAGAGAGCCCGCGTGCGGCGCCGCCCCCCCGCCCCGACAGGAAGTGACGTCATCATCACCTCGTTGCCCAGCTTGACGCCCACTTCCTGCGCCACCCGGGCCGCCACGCTCATGGCCGCCACCCTGCGGGGCTGCGTGCAGCCGATCTTCTTGTCCCCCTCGGTGTAGCCCTGGGAGAGAGACAGACAGGTGAGCAGGCAGGCAGACAGGTGAGCTGGCAGGCAGGCAGACAGGTGAGCTGGCAGGCAGGCAGACAGACAGGTGAGCTGGCAGGCAGGCAGACAGACAGATGAGCTGGGAGACAGACAGACAGACAGACAGACAGACAGACAGACAGACAGACAGACAGACAGACAGGTGAGCTGGGAGTCAGGTGTGCTGGGAGTCAGACAGACAGACAGGTGAGCTGGGAGTCAGACAGACAGGCAGGTCAGCAGACAAACAGACAGTTAGTCAGAGGCGAGCAGTCAGACAGACAGGTGAGCTGGGAGTCAGGCAGACAGGTGAGCTAGCAGGCAGACAGGTAAGCAGTCAGACAGACAGACAGGCAGGTGAGCTGGGAGTCAGACAGACAGACAGACAGGCAGGTGAGCTGGGAGTCAGACAGACAGACAGACAGTCGGAGGCGAGCAGTCAGACAGACAGGCAGTCAGAGGCGAGCAGTCAGACAGACAGGCAGACAGACAGACAGGCAGGTGAGCTGGGAGTCAGACAGACAGACAGGCAGACAGGCAGACAGGTGAGCTGGGAGTCAGACAGACAGACAGACAGACAGACAGACAGACAGACAGTCGGAGGCGAGCAGTCAGACAGACAGGCGCGGGGCCCGCTCACCTCCTCCAGCAGGTACTGCGGGATCTGGGTGGTCTTCCCTGAGCCCGTCTCGCCCTCGATGATGAGCACCTGGTGCTCGGCGATGGCGGCCAGCAGGTCGGCGCGGTAGGGGAAGACGGGCAGGCTGCGCCTCACCTCCTGGATCGACTGTCTCGCCTTCTGGGCCTCCGACAGCTCGGGCTCGGCCTGGTCCCTCTTCTCCTGGGGCACAGGGGGAGGGGGAGAGGGACAGCGCACCATGAGGGAGTGAAGGACAGTGAGAGACCCAATCAGAGGGCACCATGAGTACAGAGACACACCCAGGGGGCCCACAGAGGGCACTTGGACACCCAGGGGGCACACAGACAGGCCAGGGGGCACACAGAGGGCACTTGGACACCCAGGGGGCACACAGAGGGCACTTGGACACCGAGGGGGCACACAGACAGGCCAGGGGGCACACAGAGGGCACTTGGACACCCAGGGGGCACACAGAGGGCACTTGGACACCCAGGGAGCACTTGGACACCCAGGGGGCACCCAGAGGGTACACGGACAGCCCAGGGGGCACACAGGGGGCACACAGACACACAGACACACAGGGGGCACACAGACACACAGGGGGCACACAGACACACAGGGGGCACACGGACACACAGACACACAGAGGACACACAGACAGCCCAGGGGGCACACAGGGGGCACACGGACACACAGGGGGCACACACAGACACACAGACACACAGACACACAGGGGGCACACACAGACACACAGGGGGCACACACAGACACACAGGGGGCACACGGACACACAGGGGGCACACGGACACACAGGGGGCACACACAGACACACAGGGGGCACACAGGGGGCACACAGACAGGCCAGGGGGCACACAGGGGGCACACAGAGGACACACAGACACACAGGGGGCACACAGACACACAGAGGACACACAGACACACAGACACACAGGGGGCACACAGACACACAGACACACAGGGGGCACACAGACACACAGACACACAGGGGGCACACAGACACACAGAGGACACACAGACACACAGACACACAGGGGGCACACAGACACACAGAGGACACACAGACACACAGACACACAGGGGGCACACAGACACACAGACACACAGGGGGCACACAGGGGGCACACAGACACACAGACACACAGGGGGCACACAGGGGGCACACAGACACACAGAGGACACACAGACACACAGACACACAGGGGGCACACAGACACACAGACACACAGGGGGCACACAGACACACAGACACACAGGGGGCACACAGACACACAGAGGACACACAGACACACAGACACACAGGGGGCACACAGACACACAGACACACAGGGGGCACACAGACACACAGAGGACACACAGACACACAGACACACAGAGGACACACAGACAGCCCAGGGGGCACACAGGGGGCACACGGACACACAGACACACAGGGGGCACACAGACACACAGACACACAGGGGGCACACAGGGGGCACACAGACACACAGAGGACACACAGACACACAGACACACAGACACACAGACACACAGACACACAGGGGGCACACAGACACACAGACACACAGAGGACACACAGACAGCCCAGGGGGCACACAGACAGGCCAGGGGGCACACAGGGGGCACACACAGACACACAGGGGGCACACAGACACACAGGGGGCACACAGACACACAGAGGACACACAGACACACAGACACACAGACACACAGACACACAGACACACAGGGGGCACACAGACACACAGACACACAGGGGGCACACAGACAGCCCAGGGGGCACACAGACAGGCCAGGGGGCACACAGGGGGCACACACAGACACACAGGGGGCACACAGACACACAGGGGGCACACAGGGGGCACACAGGGGGCACACAGAGAGCCGGCCGGTACCTGGCCCGTGTCGGTGCCCTTCATGGTGACGGCGCTGACGAAGTTGATCATCTCGTCCTCCTCCAGGACCAGCTGGTACCTCTCCCTCTCCGCCTCCTGCCCGCGCTCCCGCGCCTCCCGCGCGCCGAAGCGCAGCGAGGCCGCCTCCAGCCGCGCGTCCTCCCAGCGGCTCTGCTCCCCGGCGCCGCTCCAGCCCGCCTCGCCGCCGCCGCCCGCCTCGCCCTCCTCCGCCTCCGCGCGCTCCGGCACCGTCTGCGCAGGCGGGAGCAGGGGGGAGGAGGTGTCAGTCTCAGACTGTAGCCCCTCCCCGTCGGTCTCGGCTCTTTACTGAAGCCCCGCCCCTTCCTGTCCTCCTCGAAGGGATGATGGGATTGCACACTTCCTGTCTCCTCCCCGTCGGTCTCTGCTCTTTACTGAAGCCCCTCCCCTTCCTGTCCTCTCTGAGGGATGATGGGATTGCACACTTCCTGTCTCCTCCCCGTCGGTCTCTGCTCTTTACTGAAGCCCCTCCCCTTCCTGTCCTCTCTGAGGGATGATGGGATTGCACACTTCCTGTCTCCTCCCCGTCGGCCCCTGCTCTTTACTGAAGCCCCTCCCCTTCCTGTCCTCTCTGAGGGATGATGGGATTGCACACTTCCTGTCTCCTCCACGTCGGTCTCTGCTCTTTACTGAAGCCCCTCCCCTTCCTGTCCTCTCTGAGGGATGATGGGATTGCACACTTCCTGTCTCCTCCCCGTCGGTCTCTGCTCTTTACTGAAGCCCCTCCCCTTCCTGTCCTCTCTGAGGGATGATGGGATTGCACACTTCCTGTCTCCTCCCCGTCGGCCCCTGCTCTTTACTGAAGCCCCTCCCCTTCCTGTCCTCTCCGAGGGATGATGGGATTGCACACTTCCTGTCTCCTCCACGTCGGTCTCTGCTCTTTACTGAAGCCCCTCCCCTTCCTGTCCTCTCCGAGGGATGATGGGATTGCACACTTCCTGTCTCCTCCCTGTCAGTCTCTGCTCTTTACTGAAGCCCCTCCCCTTCCTGTCCTCCTCGAAGGGATGATGGGATTGCACACTTCCTGTCTCCTCCCCGTCGGTCCCTGCTCTTTATTGAAGCCCCTCCCCGTCCTGTCTCCTCCCCGTTGGTCTCTGCTCTTTATTGAAGCCCCTCCCCTTCCTGTCCTCTCCAAAGGATGATGGGATTGCACACTTCCTTCTCCTCCCTGTCAGTCTCTACTCTTTACTGAAGCCCCTCCCTTTCCTGTCTCCTCCCCGTCTCTCTCTGCTCTTTACTGAAGCCCCGCCCCTTCCTGTCCTCCTCGAAGGGATGATGGGATTGCACACTTCCTGTCTCCTCCCCGTCGGTCCCTGCTCTTTACCGAAGCCCCTCCCCTTCCTGTCCTCCTCGAAGGGATGATGGGATTGCCCACCCCCTGTCCCCCGGCCCCCCCTACCTTGCTCCTCTTCTCCTCGGGGATGTAGTAGCGGTTCTTCCTCTCCTCCTTCTCCTTCGCGCCGGCGTGCTTGTACTCGCGGGCCAGGTCCCGGACGGTGCGCTTGTACTCCAGCTCCTCCTGCTCGCGGCGGGTCAGCTCCTGGACGCTGAACAGGTACTCCTCGTCCGCGATCTCCGCCTCCAGGTCCTCCAGCTTCTCCGCCTCGCGCTTGCCCAGGTACTGCCGGCGGGACTGCTTCCGGAGCTCGGGCACCTGGGGGTCGATACCAACACACAGGGGGAGTCAATACCGACACACGGGGGGAGTCAATATCGTCACACGGGGGGAGTCAATATCGTCACACGGGGGGAGTCAACACAGGGGTCGATATCGACACACGGGGGGAGTCAATATCGACACACGGGGGGAGTCAATATCGACACACGGGGGGAGTCAATATCGACACACGGGGGGAGTCAATATCGACACACAGGGGGAGTCAATATCAACACACAGGGGGAGTTAATATCAACACACAGGGGGAGTCAACACTGGGGTCAATACCAACACACAGGGAGAGTCGACACACACGTCAGTATCGACACACAGGGAGAGTCGACACACAGGGAGAGTCGACACACACGTCAGTGTCGACACACAGGGAGAGTCGACACACAGGGAGAGTCGACACACACGTCAGTGTCGACACACAGGGAGAGTCGACACACACGTCAGTGTCGACACACAGGGAGAGCCGACACACAGGGAGAGCCGACACACAGGGAGAGCCGACACACAGGGAGAGCCGACACACACGTCAGTATCGACACACAGGGAGAGTCGACACACAGGGAGAGCCGACACACAGGGAGAGTCGACACACAGGGAGAGTCGACACACAGGGAGAGTCGACACACACGTCAGTATCGACACACAGGGAGAGCCGACACACAGGGAGAGCCGACACACAGGGAGAGCCGACACACAGGGAGAGCCGACACACAGGGAGAGTCGACACACACGTCAGTATCGACACACAGGGAGAGTCGACACACAGGGAGAGTCGACACACAGGGAGAGTCGACACACACGTCAGTGTCGACACACAGGGAGAGTCGACACACAGGGAGAGTCGACACACAGGGAGAGTCGACACACACGTCAGTGTCGACACACAGGGAGAGCCGACACACAGGGAGAGCCGACACACAGGGAGAGTCGACACACACGTCAGTGTCGACACACAGGGAGAGTCGACACACACGTCAGTGTCGACACACAGGGAGAGCCGACACACAGGGAGAGCCGACACACAGGGAGAGCCGACACACAGGGAGAGCCGACACACAGGGAGAGCCGACACACAGGGAGAGCCGACACACACGTCAGTATCGACACACAGGGAGAGTCGACACACAGGGAGAGTCGACACACAGGGAGAGTCGACACACAGGGAGAGTCGACACACACGTCAGTATCGACACACAGGGAGAGTCGACACACAGGGAGAGTCGACACACAGGGAGAGTCGACACACAGGGAGAGTCGACACACAGGGAGAGTCGACACACACGTCAGTATCGACACACACGTCAGTATCGACACACAGGGAGAGTCGACACACAGGGAGAGTCGACACACAGGGAGAGTCGACACACAGGGAGAGTCGACACACACGTCAGTGTCGACACACAGGGAGAGTCGACACACAGGGAGAGTCGACACACAGGGAGAGTCGACACACAGGGAGAGTCGACACACACGTCAGTGTCGACACACAGGGAGAGCCGACACACAGGGAGAGCCGACACACACGTCAGTGTCGACACACAGGGAGAGCCGACACACACGTCAGTGTCGACACACAGGGAGAGCCGACACACAGGGAGAGCCGACACACAGGGAGAGTCGACACACACGTCAGTGTCGACACACAGGGAGAGTCGACACACAGGGAGAGTCGACACACAGGGAGAGTCGACACACACGTCAGTATCGACACACACGTCAGTATCGACACACACGTCAGTATCGACACACAGGGAGAGTCGACACACAGGGAGAGTCGACACACAGGGAGAGTCGACACACACGTCAGTGTCGACACACAGGGAGAGTCGACACACAGGGAGAGTCGACACACAGGGAGAGTCGACACACACGTCAGTGTCGACACACAGGGAGAGCCGACACACAGGGAGAGCCGACACACACGTCAGTGTCGACACACAGGGAGAGCCGACACACAGGGAGAGCCGACACACAGGGAGAGCCGACACACAGGGAGAGCCGACACACAGGGAGAGCCGACACACAGGGAGAGCCGACACACAGGGAGAGCCGACACACACGTCAGTATCGACACACAGGGAGAGCCGACACACACGTCAGTATCGACACACAGGGAGAGCCGACACACACGTCAGTATCGACACACAGGGAGAGCCGACACACACGTCAGTATCGACACAGGGAGAGCCGACACACAGGGAGAGCCGACACACAGGGAGAGCCGACACACAGGGAGAGCCGACACACACGTCAGTATCGACACACAGGGAGAGTCGACACTCACGTCAGTATCGACACACAGGGAGAGTCGACACACACGTCAGAGCCGACACACAGGGAGAGCCGACACACAGGGAGAGCCGACACACAGGGAGAGCCGACACACACGTCAATATCGACACACACGTCAGAGTCGACACACACGTCAGAGTCGACACACACGTCAGAGTCGACACACAGGGAGAGCCGACACACAGGGAGAGCCGACACACAGGGAGAGCCGACACACAGGGAGAGCCGACACACACGTCAGTATCGACACACAGGGAGAGTCGACACACACGTCAGTGTCGACACACACGTCAGTATCGACACACAGGGAGAGTCGACACACAGGGAGAGCCGACACACACGTCAGTATCGACACACAGGGAGAGCCGACACACAGGGAGAGCCGACACACAGGGAGAGCCGACACACAGGGAGAGCCGACACACACGTCAGTATCGACACACAGGGAGAGTCGACACACAGGGAGAGTCGACACACACGTCAGTGTCGACACACACGTCAGTGTCGACACACAGGGAGAGTCGACACACAGGGAGAGTCGACACACACGTCAGTGTCGACACACACGTCAGTATCGACACACAGGGAGAGCCGACACACAGGGAGAGCCGACACACACGTCAGTATCGACACAGGGAGAGCCGACACACACGTCAGTATCGACACACAGGGAGAGCCGACACACAGGGAGAGCCGACACACAGGGAGAGACAGGGTTCACTACACACAGTCAACACAGAGAGACACAGCGGTCGACACAGGGAGAGGTGTGTCAACGGAGACACTGGCAGGCAAACCACACGTTTGATTCTATTCAACAGCGACTGAAAATGAAAGGAGACGCGGGCCCACCATTTTCTTCTGGTCGTCTTCGGCCATCTTCAGCCTCTTCTGGGCCTCCTCATAGGCCTGGGAACGACACAGAGCGATCAGTGACCCCTCGTCCCCGAGACGCAGTCCCCTCCTCTCCCCCCTGTCTCAGAGACGCGGTTGTCCCCCTGCTCCCCCCTGTCTCAGAGACACAGTCGTCCCCCTGCTCTGCCCCCTGTCCCAGAGACACGGTCGTCCCCCTCCTCTCCCCCCTGTCCCAGAGACACAGTCGTCCCCCTCCTCTCCCCCCTGTCCCAGAGACACAGTCGTCCCCCTCCTCTCCCCCGTCTCAAAGACGCTGTCGTCCCCCTCCTCTCCCCCCTGTCTCAGAGACGCGGTCGTCCCCCTCCTCTCCCCCCTCTCTCAGAGACACAGTCGTCCCCTGGTACCTTCTTGTCGTTCCTCTCCAGCACGTTGCGGGTCTTATCCCGGTCTCTCTGCTTGACGCGCTCGGCGAAGGCGTCCCGCTCCTTCAGGTCCTGCAGCCTGGCCTTCTCCTCCTTCTCCCAGTCCTCCTCCTCCTCCTCCTCCTCCTCCCCCCGAGTCCCCCCCTTCGGCGCCGCGCCCGGCTTCTGCCTGCGCAGATGGCACGCACGGGGTCAGAAACCAGCCGGGCTGAGAGTCAGGACCAGCAAGCCCAGTGCAGCTCCGTCTTAAAGAGGAGCTGCCGTCCCAGTCTCTCAGACCTTTTATTAATGCTCGGTGACAAAACAAATTCAACCTGTGGTTGAAGCCGATACCCTGGCTTCTCTCACACAGACACAGCTGGGTGAGCTCCTCCAGTCAGGACAGGGGGCTCTACTGTACACAGAGGGGGGTGGGGGTGGGGAACAAGCCGATACCCTGGCTTCTCTCCAGACACAGCTGGGTGAGCTCCTCCAGTCAGGACAGGAGGCTCTTCTGTACACAGAGGGGGGTGGGGGTGGGGAACAAGCTGCCCAGCCCTGTGGTTGAAGCCGATACCCTGGCTTCTCTCACACAGACACAGCTGGGTGAGCTCCTCCAGTCAGGACAGGAGGCTCTACTGTACACAGAGGGGGGTGGGGGTGGGGAACAAGCCGATACCCTGGCTTCTCTCCAGACACAGCTGGGTGAGCTCCTCCAGTCAGGACAGGAGGCTCTTCTGTACACAGAGGGGGGTGGGGGTGGGGAACAAGCTGCCCAGCCCTGTGGTTGAAGCCGATACCCTGGCTTCTCTCCAGACACAGCTGGGTGAGCTCCTCCAGTCAGGACAGGGGGCTCTTCTGTACACAGAGGGTGGCGGGGGCGTGGAACTGAACTCCCTAACGGACTCACCTGCTCTCCCCCTTCTCCTCCTCCCCAGAAGAGGAGCTCTCCTGCCTCTTCTGCCTCAGGTGTTTCCTCTTCCTCCCCCGGTCCTTGGCCCCCTCCGGCCCTCCCCGCGGGCCCTTCCTCCTCGCCCTCGCCTCCTCCTCCTCCTCCTGCCCCCCGCCCTCTCCCTCGCTGTCCTCCAGCAGCACGTAGCTCCGGTTCTTCCTCTCCATCTCCAGGGCCAGCCTCTCGGCCGCCCGCGCCGGCTTCTCCACCACCTGCCTCCTGGGCACCTGGGGAGGCAAAAAAAAACAAAACAAGAAACAGGTCACGCTGGGGGGCGAAGGAAACGCCCCTCCGCCTGCGCCCCGCGCGCGGGGAACAGCCCCCCAGGATCGCCCGGGGCCAGGGACTTCGGCCGAGGCCTTCAGCAGCCGTGTCACCCCACAGCCCCCCGCTGGCAGCCCCCCTGGAACCCAGCAGGGGGAGCCTGGCCAGTACCTGGAGGGGAGACTCCTGGGAGAGGTGTGAGTGGGGCCAGCAGGGGGCGCTCTCACCCAGCTCCCAGCCCCACTGGAGCCCAGCAGTGTGAGCCCGGCCAGTACCTGGAGGGGAGACTCCTGGGAAAAACTAAGGCTGCTGCTGGGAGAGGTGTGAGTGGGGCCAGCAGGGGGCGCTCTCACCCTGCGGTCTGTGTGGGTCCTCATGCCCCAGTATAGTGACGGGAGACACTGGACTGTAAACGGGCGCCGTCCTTCAGATGAGACGTCAAACCGAGGTCCTGACTCTCTGTGCTCATTAACAATCCCGGGGTGTCTCTCGAGAAGAGTAGGGGTGTTACCCCAGTGTCCTGGTCATATACCCCCCTGGTCTTGACCCCTCATGGCCTCCTAATCACCCCCCCTCTCTGAACTGATTTCATCCCTCTGCTCTCCTCCCCACTGAGAGCTGCTGTGTGGGGAGAGGACTGGCGCCCTCTGGTTGCCAGGGGCAACACCCGATTGTGACGTCAGCGAAAGAGGACCAGTCCGGCAGCTCGTCCAATCAGCGCCGGCTCCCCGGCGAGGCGCCGCGGCGACCGGCCCGCGATTGGCTGCCTCCGCGCCGGAGGGGGAGGGGGCAGGCGGGGGCCCGGTACCTTGGCGTAGAGCTCGGCGGCGAACGAGGCGACGCGCTGGTCGACGTCGATGGTGCCCGTCTCCCTCAGCCGGGACAGGAAGTCCTGGGCGCTGGCGCTCCTCTTGGCCGTGCCGATCAGGAACTGCGCCACGTAGCGGTCGCTCAGGCCCAGGAGGCCGTGGAGCTGGTCACTGACCCACTGCTCCAGGCCGGCCATTCTGAGGGCGAGGGAGAGACACGGATCATGAAACATCGGCTTGATCAGATCAGACACGGATCACTGGGGCGAAGCGGTGTCCCTGTGGCTCAGGATCTGTGCCTGGGGCTGGGAGGTTGCCGGTTCGAATCCCGCGGCCGGCAGAGGAATCCTACTCCGCTGGGCCCCTGAGCGAGGCCCTTCACCCCCACTGCTCCAGGGGTGCTGTATAAACGGCTGACCCTGTGCTCTGACCCCCAGCTTCTCTCCCTGTCTGTGGGTCTCATGGAGAGCAAGCTGGGGTCTGTGAAAAAGACACATTCGTCATGCAAGACATTGTAAAGGGTTAATAAACCCTTTACAATGGGGTTTTTTTTTAGGGGATAACTGAGGCTATACAGTGACAGGGCACACATCCACACATCTACACTTCCAGAGCACACGTCTACATACCTACTGACAGAGCAGTCTGAGACTCTCCGGGCTGGACTGAGAGCTGGATGAGTTCTTCACTGGGATTACAATCAGACTCCACTGACCCTGACAGAGCAGTCTGAGACTTTCCAGGCTGGACTGGACTGACTGGACTGGGAGCTGGACTAGTTATGAACTGGGATTATAATCAGACTCCACTGACACTGACAGAGCAGTCTGAGACTCCCCAGGCTGGACTGGACTGACTGGACTGGGAGCTGGATGAGTTCTTCACTGGGAGTATAATCAGACTCCACTGACACTGACAGAGCAGTCTGAGGCTCTCCAGGCTGGACTGGACTGACTGGACTGGGAGCTGGATCAGTTCTTCACTGGGATTTTAATCAGACTCCAGTGACATTGACAGAGCAGTCTGAGACTCTCCAGGCTGGACTGGACTGACTGGACTGGGAGCTGGATCAGTTCTTCACTGGGATTTTAATCAGACTCCAGTGACACTGACAGAGCAGTCTGAGACTCTCCAGGCTGGACTGGACTGACTGGACTGGGAGCTGGACGAGTTCTTCACTGGGATTATAATCAGACTCCAGTGACACTGACAGAGCAGTCTGAGACTCTCCAGGCTGGACTGGACTGGGAGCTGGATGAGTTCTGAACTGGGATTATAATCAGACTCACACTGACAGAGCAGTCTGAGACTCTCCAGGCTGGACTGGACTGGGAGCTGGACTAGTTCTTCAGTGCCTTTAAATGCATCTCGTCTCGTCCACACGACATCACGTTCACGACACGACACCTTTCGCACCGCGCTCCGGCTACGAAGGCGCAGACGAGCGGCGTTTGGACGACAACAACAACCAGCAGACGAGGTTGTGCTTTATTTACTTAGAAAAAACAACAACAGCAACAGATACACAAAACCGGTTCATAATCAGAAAGAGGCTAAACGTCCTATGTGTGTGAGATGCCGACCGCAAACACACTGTTTTATGTCAATACTGGGAGATAATGACTACACCTCGCACCATTTACAGTGCAGCGACTTGAAAACCGAGAGCTGAACTGTTTACATACATGTCTCTCTCTCGGCGACCCTCCCGTCCGAACCGGTCTCCTGTCCGTCCGCGCTGTTTGTTTTCTTCGCTCTTTATTTCAGGCAGCCCGCTCCTAGCACCTCATGGTCCCGGAACCGGTCCCGCTCGAATCAAGATCCGAACCCACACCCTCAACTTTCAAACACACGCCATAACAACATCTGACCCCCCACCACCGCCGCCGCCGCCGCTTTCACCCGGAAGCGGAAGTTCGGGTCAAAGGGCTCCGGCGAGGCGGGGAGAGGAACGCCTGAGCGCCCCCTGGCGGCACCACGCGTCTTGGGTCTTCACTACCGCATGTTCCGCCTGGCCGGGCCCAAGTTGAGGGTATATAATACTGCAGGCGGATGCGCTTTCTTCCGCCCTGTGATAAATACTCTGGGATTAGACCTTCGTCCCTGAAATGACAAATTTAACCCAAGAATTTCAACTCCTGCCCAGTGTGTGATCTCCTGTCCCAGCCTGAGGAGCAGACAGTGAGCCCGTCTCTCAATAATAATAATACAGTGTGTGATCTCCTGTCCCAGCCTGAGGAACAGACAGTGAGCCCGTCTCTCAATAATAATAATACAGTGTGTGATCTCCTGTCCCAGCCTGAGGAACAGACAGTGAGCCTGTCTCTCAATAATAATAATACAGTGTGTGATCTCCTGTCCCAGCCTGAGGAACAGACAGTGAGCCTGTCTCTCAATAATAACAATACAGTGTGTGATATCCTGTCCCAGCCTGAGGAACAGACAGTGAGCCCGTCTCTCAATAATAATAATACAGTGTGTGATCTCCTGTCCCAGCCTGAGGAACAGACAGTGAGCCTGTCTCTCAATAATAATAATACAGTGTGTGATCTCCTGTCCCAGCCTGAGGAACAGACAGTGTGCCTGTCTCTCAATAATAATAATAATACAGTTTGTGATCTCCTGTCCCAGCCTGAGGAACAAGTTTTCAGAGCCTTGTATCCAGCAAAACCTACATTATTCGGGTGTTGATAAGTGGAGAGATGTCATAAATCTCTAATTTGTACCACATACCTGCTTCACAAACCTTCTCAGAGCTTCCCTTTAGTCACTGTTTTCTTAAAAAAAATAACCAATCACTTATAAAATTTCAGTGTTTTCAGGGCGTATGAAATACCTTCAGGCAATAAGACTGCTAAATAGCCAAGCTGCAGCTCCTTCAGCAAATCACCTGTCCTGCCTACATGGACACAGTTTTTACTGTATTCACCATAACTGCACTACATGTATATAATTGCATACACCACAGACACATAACAGCTCTACGCATATTGAGTTTTATTCAATTAAAAATAATGTAACCTCAATTTTGTGATTTTTGTGTCTTTGTGAATTTTGTGATTTCTGTGATTCTTGTGGCTTTTGTGAGCTCGCAGAAAAAGACATTTCATTGCCAGCAACTACTGCTGCACGCCGTCTTGTTGTGCGTTTGATAAATAAACTTTGATTTGCTTTGATTTTGATTTGAATTGGGGTGGGTGTAACAAAAAAAAAACACAAAATAAAACAATTCGGCGCCGCCCAACGTGGGGCTCGAACCCACGACCCTGAGATTAAGAGTCTCATGCTCTACCGACTGAGCTAGCCGGGCCGCTGCGGCAGATACCGCGAGAGACGGGAGTCACGGGCAGCACGTAGGCGTGACGTCACCATCCCCCCCTCCCCTCGGCTCCATGGAGACGGCTCCGCAGGTGTACAGACCGCACAGGTAAAACCTGCGTCTGTTTTTCTGTTTTTTTTTTTCTTGCGTTTTTGTTCCAACGAGTAGCGCTTCGGCCCCCCCCTCCTCACTTCTGCCTGTCTTTGAGGATTGAGGAGGAAGCGGTTCGTTTGTTTGTCTACGCCTCAAAACGCCGTGCGGGAAAAAAACAACAACCACCTTTTAGGTGGACAAACACCATGGCGATATGGCCCTCACCCAGTAAACAAAAAAGGGTTTCCGCTTGTGTGTGTGTTATATCCTGAGTGAACGGCGGTGTGAACATTTTTTTAAAAATACATGCTGCTGGGGGAGTTAATTAATAATAATAATGGCTTACACTTCTATAGCGCTTTTCTGGACACTCCACTCAAAGCGCTTTACAGGTTATGGGGATCCCCTCCACCCCCACCTGTGTGTACCCCCACCTGGACAACCTCCAGTTGTCAGTGGGGCCAGCAGGGGGCGCTCTGTGTGGGTCCTAGTGCCCCAGTATAGTGAGGGGTGAGGGGGACACTAGACTGGAGAGCACCAGTCCTCTCCCACACAGCAGCTCTCAGTGGGGAGGAGAGCAGAGGGATGGAGCCAGTTCAGAGAGGGGGGTGATTAGGGGGCCATGAGGGGTCAAGACCAGGGGGGGTATTTGACCAGGACAGTGGGGTAACACCCCTACTCTTCTCGAGAGACACCCCGGGATTGTTAATGAGCAAAGCGTTTGTTTTGTTTTTTTTTTAAAGAAAAATAATAGCGCTCAGAAAATTCCAGTGTTAAGACTCGGCGCATGAAATACCTGGTAACAAAACACACGCCACCGCCCAACGTGGGGCTCGAACCCACGACCCTGAGATTAAGAGTCTCATGCTCTACCGACTGAGCTAGCCGGGCTTGTTGCCGAGTTTCAGTGACTGTCTGGCGACCCGGAGTCTGGCGGCGCGCTCGGTAGATCACGGGTGGAATCCCGGGTGATCTATCACACGGGGCAGATTTTCCACGGCGGTTCCTGCGTGTCCGAGAGCCCCTGGCGCGTCGGTTTCGGACGCAGGAGGCTTTGAGGGGTCTGCTAAAAACGCGGGGAAAGGGGTGTTTTCATCCGCGTTGGGCTCGATTAGGTCGCGATAGCAACCTCGGACACCGTGGAGGTGTGAGACACACGGGAATTAACTCGATCCGGTTCAGGTAGAGCAAAAGACCACGCCGCCCAACGTGGGGCTCGAACCCACGACCCTGAGATTAAGAGTCTCATGCTCTACCGACTGAGCTAGCCGGGCTGTGTCGCTAGGAGCAGTCGTCTCAGGTCTCCAGGGTACAGGAATGAATTTAGCCCCTTTTTTTAAAGAAAAGAGAAAGAAAGAGCAGCTGAACCTCTTTTATAAACCGTATATGATTCGGGGAGACTCGCCCACTCAGACAAGGCAGGGACCGCCGAGTCTGGAGTATCTTCAATATGCGAGCGGCGTGATGTCACGTCAGTCCAATCAAATCAAAGTTTATTGATCAAACGCACTACAGGACGGCGTGCAGCGGTAGCTGCAACAGTCGGAGCTGCTTTTCAAGTTGTGCAGAAGTTTCACCCGGTCCAGTTAGCGCTCTCTCAGTGTTAGCATGGGCGGGAGGATCTGTGTGTGTGTTCTGTGTCGGGCTGAAGGGGAAACTTTGACGCGTTTATTTGTTCATAATGAAGCTGTTTTGGACGGACATGCAGAGCTCTGTTTGTTTGCAGGCAGTTAAAGGTGTTTTTTAGATTGAAGGATATTGATATTTTATTAGACCGTTTTAATAGAAAATTTGGAAAGAGAGCACTTATTTCTAGTTAATTTATTAGTCATTCGAGTTCGTGCCTCGTCCCCGCTTCACAGACCCTCTCCCACTTTCCCTCGCGTTTCAGGGGCGTCGGTTGTTGTTTTTTTTTTTAAATCACAAATAAGAAAAGAATTCAGCGCCGCCCAACGTGGGGCTCGAACCCACGACCCTGAGATTAAGAGTCTCATGCTCTACCGACTGAGCTAGCCAGGCCCGCTTCACAGACCCTCTCCCACTTTCCCTCGCGTTTCAGGGGCGTCGGTTGTTTGTTTTTTTTTTAAATCGCATAAGAAAATAACTCGGCGCCGCCCAACGTGGGGCTCGAACCCACGACCCTGAGATTAAGAGTCTCATGCTCTACCGACTGAGCTAGCCGGGCCGCTGCGGGGAGCGTCCTCACAGACGTCGGGCAAGACTCGCAGGGCCCTCTGATCCTGACAGCGGCGAGGGCCCGGCTCGTTTTAAAACCTTTCCTGGCCCGCTTTATGGATGCAGAGAGACAGTGATTCGGGTTTTTTTTTTCCTGTGTCTCGCCGCTGGGCGGAAACACAGGCGCAAAGGGCTCCCCCTGGCGGCCGCCGGGCCTCACTGCAGCGCCGCTCTGGGCGGAAGGGGCTGGGCGAGACACAGAGAGAGAGAGAGGTTGGCCGCCGTTGGCTCCTTTCTTCTTGTGCGTGCGTGAGCGTGTGTGTGTGTCTCCTCTCTCTCTGACGCCCATGGCCGCCGCCGCCGCCGTCACCCTCCCCAGCCTGTGCCTGGCCGCCCTCACCCTCCTCAACTTCGTCTTCGTCTTCGGCACCGGCGCCGAGTTCGTGCGCTTCCTGTCCTTCCGGGCGATTTATCGCAACCTGACGGGCGGCGCCCCGCTGTGTGTAGGTGGGTGGGTGTGTATGAACGTTTATCCTTCACGCCTGATCTGTCTGTGATGAAGAAACACTCGGGTGTCAGGGGGCTGCGTGCACCAGCCCGGCTAGCTCAGTCGGTAGAGCATGAGACTCTTAATCTCAGGGTCGTGGGTTCGAGCCCCACGTTGGGCGGCGGTGTTTACCTTTTCTGCTCTCGCTGTGCGCCCGTTTTACGAGAAATGCATGAGCTGTGATCGCAGCCTGCGCCAGGTCAGTGTGTGTGTGTGTGTGGGTGGTGCACACTTTCACAAAACGCTGTTTTTAAAAAAATAAAAAGTAATAATTTAGGGGGTGATATATCGCTCAGTTTTCCTGCCATCTGTTATAATTGGGAGTAACCACACCCCCTCCACCGGCTGGTTTTTTCATCCGATCCAATCAGGTCGCGCCTGGCCGCCCAGAAGCGTCCAATCAGAATGCCGAGCAGCGGTCACGCCGAGCGGGCGTCGACCAATCGGGGCCGGCGTTGCTACCGGGAACGAGCCAATCGCGGGCCGAGAAGCGGGCGGTCCGCAGGGCCCGTGACCCACGTGGGGGGGAGGGACAGCGCTGTCATTTCCTTATTGAGCTGAAAGAGGCGTTTTCTTCCAAATAATGTTTCTCGAGTGGTCGCATCGCCCGCAGGAGCTGAAAACGCTCCTTTACGAAGCGATTCGAAGGTGGTCCGCCATTATTCCGTGTTTTGAGATTTTATTCCGGTTAACCGATCAGTTATTCATAATGAATTGTCAAATAATATTATATACATACATAAAAAAAGACAGCTGCCGCAGGATCTATCCATCTGAAATCAATAAAAGTTCTCCTGGAGCTACTCGGATCTTTTGGAGGGAAGTGTTTTACTTGTTTTCTGCTTAACAGAGGCAGGCAGATGTTTCCCTGTGGTGTAAATACAGTCGGTGTGAAACCTCAATAATAAAAAAGGCTCTCTTCTCTTCCTGCTCTGCTGTTTATCTTCCGCGCAAACGCTGCACACACTGGTGTTTGTGTTTTGCGCGCAGCTCGGTGATCGTGTCACGATACGCTGCGTTCATTAAAAAAAACACGTCGCCTGATATTCACACCCGCCCGGCTAGCTCAGTCGGTAGAGCATGAGACTCTTAATCTCAGGGTCGTGGGTTCGAGCCCCACGTTGGGCGGTCTGCTTTTTAACTTAACGACTTAAAAAACGTTTTACACCATTTAAAGTCACTTGCATGAAGGATGTATCAAATAATTGGGAGTTAATGTGCTGGAGTGTCCAGTCAGTGTGTCTGTGTGAACCCCTCTCTCTCTCAGTGCAGTGTTCATGTACTGGAGTGTCCAGTCAGTGTGTGTGTCTGAACCCCTCTCTCTCTCAGTGCAGTGTTCATGTACTGGAGTGTCCAGTCAGTGTGTCTGTATGAACCCCTCTCTCTCTCAGTGCAGTGTTCATGTACTGGAGTGTCCAGTCAGGGTGTCTGTATGAACCCCTCTCTCTCTCAGTGCAGTGTTCATGTACTGGAGTGTCCAGTCAGTGTGTCTGTGTGAACCCCTCTCTCTCTCAGTGCAGTGTTCATGTACTGGAGTGTCCAGTCAGTGTGTCTGTATGAGCCCCTCTCTCTCTCAGTGCAGTGTTCATGTACTGGAGTGTCCAGTCAGTGTGTGTGTATGAACCCCTCTCTCTCTCAGTGCAGTGTTCATGTACTGGAGTGTCCAGTCAGTGTGTCTGTTTGAACCCCTCTCTCTCTCAGTGCAGTGTTCATGTCCTGGAGTGTCCAGTCAGTGTGTGTGTATGAACCTCTCTCTCTCTCAGTGCAGTGTTCATGTACTGGAGTGTCCAGTCAGTGTGTGTGTATGAACCCCTCTCTCTCTCAGTGCAGTGTTCATGTACTGGAGTGTCCAGTCAGTGTGTGTGTATGAACCCCTCTCTCTCTCAGTGCAGTGTTCATGTACTGGAGTGTCCAGTCAGTGTGTGTGTATGAACCCCTCTCTCTCTCAGTGCAGTGTTCATGTACTGGAGTGTCCAGTCAGTGTGTGTGTATGAACCCCTCTCTCTCTCAGTGCAGTGTTCATGTCCTGGAGTGTCCAGTCAGTGTGTCTGTATGAACCCCTCTCTCTCTCAGTGCAGTGTTCATGTACTGGAGTGTCCAGTCAGTGTGTCTGTGTGAACCCCTCTCTCTCTCAGTGCAGTGTTCATGTACTGGAGTGTCCAGTCAGTGTGTCTGTATGAACCCCTCTCTCTCTCAGTGCAGTGTTCATGTACTGGAGTGTCCAGTCAGTGTGTGTGTATGAACCCCTCTCTCTCTCAGTGCAGTGTTCATGTACTGGAGTGTCCAGTCAGTGTGTCTGTATGAACCCCTCTCTCTCTCTCAGTGCAGTGTTCATGTACTGGAGTGTCCAGTCAGGGTGTCTGTGTGAACCCCTCTCTCTCTCAGTGCAGTGTTCATGTACTGGAGTGTCCAGTCAGTGTGTCTGTATGAACCCCTCTCTCTCTCAGTGCAGTGTTCATGTACTGGAGTGTCCAGTCAGTGTGTCTGTATGAACCCCTCTCTCTCTCTCTCTCTCAGACTCAGTGTCCTGGGGACAGGCCCTGCGTGACCAGGCTGTGGTCAGGGCTCTGTGTGTGGACGGGGGGCTGGTCCTGCTCTTCGCCCTGCAGCACAGCGCCCTCGCCTGGGCTCCGGTGAAGCTGGCCTGCCGGGCAGTGCTGGGCGTCATGAACAGAGCCTTCTACGTGTTCACCACCGCGCTGGCGCTGCAGGTACCCCTGTGCCCTGTGTGCTGTGGCCTGACAGCCGCGGGACGTACGTGTGTGATGTCAGACGTGTGTGATGTCAGACGTGTGTGATGTCAGACGTGTGTGATGTCATATAGGCCGTTTGCCTATATTGTCAGACTGTCGGTGTGTCTGTTGACATCTGTCAACGTGTGTGTGGCCTGCAGCGGTCGAACCCTCGCCTGTCTGCGTGTCTCAGGTGATGATGCGCTGCTGGCGGCCGGTGAGTGGCGCCCCCTGCCTGTGGTCGGTGAGCTCCGCGCCCTGGGACACCTGGCTGCCCCTGCTCTGCTTCGTCCTGCACTTCGTCTGCTGGCTGGTCATCTGCAGCATCCTGCTCATCTTCGACTACCCCGAGCTGCTGGGAATCAAGCAGGTGCTGTACTCGTGCCTTACTCACACCCTGCTCCCACTCCACTCACAGTCTAGTCACACTGTACACCCAGAGCTGTCCTGCTCATCTTCGACTACCCCGAGCTGCTGGGAATCAAGCAGGTGCTGTACTCGTGCCTTACTCACACCCTGCTCCCACTCCACTCACAGTCTAGTCACACTGTACACCCAGAGCTGTCCTGCTCATCTTCGACTACCCCGAGCTGCTGGGAATCAAGCAGGTGCTGTACTCGTGCCTTACTCACACCCTGCTCCCACTCCACTCACAGTCTAGTCACACTGTACACCCAGAGCTGTCCTGCTCATCTTCGACTACCCCGAGCTGCTGGGAATCAAGCAGGTACTCAGTCTTTACTCCCAATTTACTCCGATGCACACTATAGCCAGTCTCCAGCTGGGCACTCAGCAGGCCCCCCACACTCTTTACTCACAATTTACTCACTCTTTACTTCCAGTTTACTCGCACCATAGCCAGTATTCTCACACTGCGCAGGCGCCCTGCTCGTCTTCAGCTGGAGCACCCCCACCCCCCTGCACTCCTCACTCACTCCTTACTCCCCCTCTACTCTCACCCCCACCCCCCTGCACTCCTCACTCACTCCTTACTCCCTCTCTACTCTCACCCCCACCCCCCTGCACTCCTCACTCACTCCTTACTCCCTCTCTACTCTCACCCCCACCCCCCTGCACTCCTCACTCACTCCTTACTCCCTCTCTACTCTCACCCCCACCCCCCTGCACTCCTCACTCACTCCTTACTCCCCCTCTACTCTCACCCCCACCCCCCTGCACTCCTCACTCACTCCTTACTCCCCCTCTACTCTCACCCCCACCCCCCTGCACTCCTCACTCACTCCTTACTCCCCCTCTACTCTCACCCCCACCCCCCTGCACTCCTCACTCACTCCTTACTCCCTCTCTACTCTCACCCCCACCCCCCTGCACTCCTCACTCACTCCTTACTCCCCCTCTACTCTCACCCCCACCCCCCTGCACTCCTCACTCACTCCTTACTCCCTCTCTACTCTCACCCCCACCCCCCTGCACTCCTCACTCACTCCTTACTCCCTCTCTACTCTCACCCCCACCCCCCTGCACTCCTCACTCACTCCTTACTCCCCCTCTACTCTCACCCCCACCCCCCTGCACTCCTCACTCACTCCTTACTCCCCCTCTACTCTCACCCCCACCCCCTGCACTCCTCACTCACTCCTTACTCCCCCTCTACTCTCACCCCCACCCCCCTGCACTCCTCACTCACTCCTTACTCCCCCTCTACTCTCACCCCCACCCCCCTGCACTCCTCACTCACTCCTTACTCCCTCTGTACTCTCACCCCCACCCCCCTGCACTCCTCACTCACTCCTTACTCCCCCTCTACTCTCACCCCCACCCCCCTGCACTCCTCACTCACTCCTTACTCCCCCTCTACTCTCACCCCCACCCCCCTGCACTCCTCACTCACTCCTTACTCCCTCTCTACTCTCACCCCCACCCCCCTGCACTCCTCACTCACTCCTTACTCCCTCTCTACTCTCACCCCCACCCCCCTGCACTCCTCACTCACTCCTTACTCCCCCTCTACTCTCACCCCCACCCCCCTGCACTCCTCACTCACTCCTTACTCCCTCTCTACTCTCACCCCCACCCCCCTGCACTCCTCACTCACTCCTTACTCCCCCTCTACTCTCACCCCCACCCCCCTGCACTCCTCACTCACTCCTTACTCCCCCTCTACTCTCACCCCCACCCCCCTGCACTCCTCACTCACTCCTTACTCCCTCTCTACTCTCACCCCCACCCCCCTGCACTCCTCACTCACTCCTTACTCCCTCTCTACTCTCACCCCCACCCCCCTGCACTCCTCACTCACTCCTTACTCCCTCTCTACTCTCACCCCCACCCCCCTGCACTCCTCACTCACTCCTTACTCCCCCTCTACTCTCACCCCCACCCCCCTGAACTCCTCACTCACTCCTTACTCCCTCTCTACTCTCACCCCCACCCCCCTGCACTCCTCACTCACTCCTTACTCCCCCTCTACTCTCACCCCCACCCCCCTGCACTCCTCACTCACTCCTTACTCCCTCTCTACTCTCACCCCCACCCCCCTGCACTCCTCACTCACTCCTTACTCCCCCTCTACTCTCACCCCCACCCCCCTGCACTCCTCACTCACTCCTTACTCCCTCTCTACTCTCACCCCCACCCCCCTGCACTCCTCACTCACTCCTTACTCCCCCTCTACTCTCACCCCCACCCCCCTGCACTCCTCACTCACTCCTTACTCCCCCTCTACTCTCACCCCCACCCCCCTGCACTCCTCACTCACTCCTTACTCCCCCTCTACTCTCACCCCCACCCCCCTGCACTCCTCACTCACTCCTTACTCCCCCTCTACTCTCACCCCCACCCCCCTGCACTCCTCACTCACTCCTTACTCCCCCTCTACTCTCACCCCCACCCCCCTGCACTCCTCACTCACTCCTTACTCCCTCTCTACTCTCACCCCCACCCCCCTGCACTCCTCACTCACTCCTTACTCCCTCTCTACTCTCACCCCCACCCCCCTGCACTCCTCACTCACTCCTTACTCCCCCTCTACTCTCACCCCCACCCCCCTGCACTCCTCACTCACTCCTTACTCCCCCTCTACTCTCACCCCCACCCCCCTGCACTCCTCACTCACTCCTTACTCCCCCTCTACTCTCACCCCCACCCCCCTGCACTCCTCACTCACTCCTTACTCCCTCTCTACTCTCACCCCCACCCCCCTGCACTCCTCACTCACTCCTTACTCCCTCTCTACTCTCACCCCCACCCCCCTGCACTCCTCACTCACTCCTTACTCCCTCTCTACTCTCACCCCCACCCCCCTGCACTCCTCACTCACTCCTTACTCCCCCTCTACTCTCACCCCCACCCCCCTGAACTCCTCACTCACTCCTTACTCCCTCTCTACTCTCACCCCCACCCCCCTGCACTCCTCACTCACTCCTTACTCCCCCTCTACTCTCACCCCCACCCCCCTGCACTCCTCACTCACTCCTTACTCCCTCTCTACTCTCACCCCCACCCCCCTGCACTCCTCACTCACTCCTTACTCCCCCTCTACTCTCACCCCCACCCCCCTGCACTCCTCACTCACTCCTTACTCCCTCTCTACTCTCACCCCCACCCCCCTGCACTCCTCACTCACTCCTTACTCCCCCTCTACTCTCACCCCCACCCCCCTGCACTCCTCACTCACTCCTTACTCCCCCTCTACTCTCACCCCCACCCCCCTGCACTCCTCACTCACTCCTTACTCCCCCTCTACTCTCACCCCCACCCCCCTGCACTCCTCACTCACTCCTTACTCCCCCTCTACTCTCACCCCCACCCCCCTGCACTCCTCACTCACTCCTTACTCCCCCTCTACTCTCACCCCCACCCCCCTGCACTCCTCACTCACTCCTTACTCCCTCTCTACTCTCACCCCCACCCCCCTGCACTCCTCACTCACTCCTTACTCCCTCTCTACTCTCACCCCCACCCCCCTGCACTCCTCACTCACTCCTTACTCCCCCTCTACTCTCACCCCCACCCCCCTGCACTCCTCACTCACTCCTTACTCCCTCTCTACTCTCACCCCCACCCCCCTGCACTCCTCACTCACTCCTTACTCCCTCTCTACTCTCACCCCCACCCCCCTGCACTCCTCACTCACTCCTTACTCCCTCTCTACTCTCACCCCCACCCCCCTGCACTCCTCACTCACTCCTTACTCCCCCTCTACTCTCACCCCCACCCCCCTGCACTCCTCATTCACTCCTTACTCCCCCTCTACTCTCACCCCCACCCCCCTGCACTCCTCACTCACTCCTTACTCCCCCTCTACTCTCACCCCCACCCCCCTGCACTCCTCACTCACTCCTTACTCCCCCTCTACTCTCACCCCCACCCCCCTGCACTCCTCACTCACTCCTTACTCCCCCTCTACTCTCACCCCCACCCCCCTGCACTCCTCACTCACTCCTTACTCCCTCTCTACTCTCACCCCCACCCCCCTGCACTCCTCACTCACTCCTTACTCCCCCTCTACTCTCACCCCCACCCCCCTGCACTCCTCACTTACTCCTTACTCCCTCTCTACTCTCACCCCCACCCCCCTGCACTCCTCACTCACTCCTTACTCCCCCTCTACTCTCACCCCCACCCCACCCCTGCACTCCTCACTCACTCCTTACTCCCCCTCTACTCTCACCCCCACCCCACCCCTGCACTCCTCACTCACTCCTTACTCCCCCTCTACTCTCACCCCCACCCCACCCCTGCACTCCTCACTCACTCCTTACTCCCCCTCTACTCCCCCCCGCTGCAGGTGTACTACCACTGCCTGGGCCTGGGCGACCCTCTGGCCATGAAGTCGCCCCGCGCCCAGCGTCTGTACGCCCACCTGCGCCACCCGGTGTTCCTGGAGCTGTGCGCGGTGCTGTGGGCCGTGCCCTGCCTGCCCCCCGACCGCCTGCTGCTGGCCGCCGGCCTGACGGCCTACCTCGGCCTGGGGCACTCGCTGGACCCCCAGGACTGCGCCTACCTGGGCGCCCAGCTGCACAGCAAGCTGAGGCTCTTCTCCGAGCCCCAGGGCAGCCCCAGCGCCGGCGCCCCCAACCACAGGCAGGACTGAGGCCGGGGGCTGGCTCTCGGGGGACTGTCACTGCTGACCCGTCTCTCTCTCTCTCTCTAGGTACTGACACTGCTGACCCGTCTCGCTCTCGGGGGTCTGTCAGCGCCGACCCGTCTCTCTCTCTCGGGGGACTGTCACTGCTGACCCGTCTCTCTCTCTGGGTACTGTCAGTACTGACCTGTCTGTCACGCCCTCTGCAGCCAGAGGGCGCTCCTTCTCTGTCCTGTCCCTAGTTTCCGGTCTGCTGTCCTTCCGGTCCCTCTCTTTCCCTTGGGCTATATATTTCCGGGTCTTGCACTCTGTCCTCGCTCAGCATTGATGTTCGGATGTCCTGAGACCCGCCTAGCACCAGGGCGCCCCACGTCCGCTCCCTGAGGGCACAGGTTTCTATACGGCATTCCTGAACTCTTTGCACTAATGAGCCCGGGCCTTTTTCCCGTCTCGCCGCTACGCATATGGGTCTTTTTCTGCTCTCCTGCTCCCCACGGTGAGTCCCTTTGGACGTCCGTGACACTGTCTCTCTCTCTGGGTACTGTTACTACTGACCCGTCTCTCTCTCTGGGTACTGTCAGTACTGACCTGTCTCTCTCTCTGGGTACTGTTACTACTGACCCGTCTCTCTCTCTGGGTACTGTCAGTACTGACCTGTCTCTCTCTCTGGGTACTGTTACTACTGACCCGTCTCTCTCTCTGGGTACTGTCACTGCTGACCCGTCTCTCTCTCTCGGGGGACTGTCACTACTGACCCGTCTCTCTCTCTGGGTACTGTCACCACTGACCTGTCTCTCTCTTTGGGTACTGTCACTACTGAACCGTCTCTCTCTCTGGGTACTGTCAGTACTGACCTGTCTCTCTCTCTGGGCACTGTCAGGACTGACCTCTCTCTCTCTTTCTGCACACTGTCAGTACTGGTCTTTCTCTCTCTGGGCACGGTCAGGGCTGACCTGTCTGCCCAGACCTGCGGTCATGAACAAACACTGGACACTCGGGTCACGCACCAGGCAACAGTGTTTGACAGCTGGTTGCGTTTCGAACCCGTGTCCCTGCTCTGAATGTGACTGTTGGATTAAGGGCCGCCAGAGGTGTAGAGTCACCTGCCAAACAGTCTTGTAAAATCAGGACTGTATCTGCTCTCCGGGGGCATTTGTATCTGTGGTGTTTTTATAAAGAACTAAATGTTTTTTTAAGTTGTATACATTGACCCCCTGCTCTGTTTGATCCCCGTCTTCAGCTCCTGCCCTGTTGTGTGTTTGTGTGTCTTTATTAGTGAAGGATTCAGTAAGAAGTGTGGTGTGTACAGCAGAACAGGAGACACTTAGAGGAGATCCCAGAGAATCCCTTAGTAACAAACACACACAACAGGACAGGAGACATAGTGAGTAACAGTCCCTCAGTAATAAACACAACAGGAGAGGAGACACTGAGTTACAGTCCCTCAGTAATAAACACAACAGGAGAGGAGACAATGAGTTACAGTCCCTCAGTAATAAACACAACAGGAGAGGAGACACAGTGAGTAACAATCCCTCATTAATAAATACAAAGGACAGGAGACACAGTGAGTAACAGTCCCTCAGTAATAAACACACGCAACAGGCCAGGAGACACAGTGAGTAACAGTCCCTTACTAATAAACACAACAGGAGAGGAGACACAGTGAGTAGCAGTCCCTCAGTAATAAACACAACAGGAGAGGAGACACAGTGAGTAGCAGTCCCTCAGTAATAAACACAACAGGAGAGGAGACACAGTAAGAAATAAGAGTTCAGGTAGAAAGTGATAGGAGAACCTTCAGTGTTTAATGGATGAATGCTGCGTTTTTATATTTTAATTCTCTTTGAGTTTGCACTGCGTTCTGTATTTAAAGCAAAAAATGTCTAATGCACTCGATAACCGCTGGAGCATCATTTCATTCAGAGTAACAACCGCCTGCAAAGTGTTATTTTTGAAAAATAACAAAGCAATAATTTTTTAATGTAAGCTGTCGGGTCTATTTTTATACTAGGGGTGTTGTGAGAGGGGTCACACTCGCCTTGCATCGTGTGTAATAAACTGGTTTTTAAAAAAGAGTCTGACAAGGACGTTTTTGTTGGCGACAGTGTTTGTCAGTCGGGTTTTGGCTGTGTGTTAGTGTGTGCGTGTTAGTGGCTGTGTGCCGGTGACTGTGTGTGTCAGTATGTGTGTGTCTGTGTGCCAGCGACTGTGTGCGTCAGTATGTGTGTGTCTGTGTGTCTGTGTGCCAGCGACTGTGTGTGTCAGTATGTGTGTATCTCTGTGACAGTGACTGTGTGAATCTCTGTGTGTGTCTTTGGTGTGTGTCTGTGTCTGTGTGCCAGCGACTGTGTGTGTCAGTATGTGTGTATCTCTGTGACAGTGACTGTGTGCATCTCTGTGTGTGTCTTTGGTGTGTGTCTGTGTCTGTGTGCCAGTGACTGTGTGTGTCAGTATGTGTGTGTCTGTGTGTCTTTGTGCCAGTGACTGTGTGTGTGTCAGTATGTGTGTATCTCTGTGACAGTGACTGTGTGAATCTCTGTGTGTGTCTTTGGTGTGTGTCTGTGTCTGTGTGCCAGCGACTGTGTGTGTCAGTATGTGTGTATCTCTGTGACAGTGACTGTGTGCATCTCTGTGTGTGTCTTTGGTGTGTCTGTGTCTGTGTGCCAGTGACTGTGTGTGTCAGTATCTGTGTGTCTGTGTGTCTTTGTGCCAGCGACTGTGTGTGTCAGTATGTGTGCATCTCTGTGACAGTGACTGTGTGCATCTCTGTGTGTGTCTTTGGTGTGTGTCTGTGTCTTTGTGCCAGTGACTGTGTGTGTCTGTGTGCCAGCGACTGTGTGCGTCAGTATGTGTGTGTCTGTGTGTCTGTGTGCCAGCGACTGTGTGTGTCAGTATGTGTGTATCTCTGTGACAGTGACTGTGTGCATCTCTGTGTGTGTCTTTGGTGTGTGTCTGTGTCTGTGTGCCAGTGACTGTGTGTGTCTGTGTGCCAGTGACTGTGTGCGTCAGTATGTGTGTCTGTGTGTCTGTGTGCCAGCGACTGTGTGTGTCGGTATGTGTGTATCTCTGTGACAGTGACTGTGTGAATCTCTGTGTGTGTCTTTGGTGTGTGTCTGTGTCTGTGTGCCAGTGACTGTGTGCGTCAGTATGTGTGTGTCTGTGTGTCTGTGTGCCAGCGACTGTGTGTGTCAGTATGTGTGTATCTCTGTGACAGTGACTGTGTGAATCTCTGTGTGTGTCTTTGGTGTGTGTCTGTGTCTGTGTGCCAGTGACTGTGTGCGTCTGTGTGCCAGTGATTGTGTGCGTCAGTATGTGTGTGTCTGTGTGTCTGTGTGCCAGCGACTGTGTGTGTCGGTATGTGTGTATCTCTGTGACAGTGACTGTGTGAATCTCTGTGTGTGTCTTTGGTGTGTGTCTGTCTGTGTGCCATTGACTGTGTGCGTCAGTATGTGTGTGTCTGTGTGTCTGTGTGCCAGCGACTGTGTGTGTCAGTATGTGTGTATCTCTGTGACAGTGACTGTGTGCATCTCTGTGTGTGTCTTTGGTGTGTGTCTGTGTCTGTGTGCCAGTGACTGTGTGTGTCAGTGTCTGTGTGTGTTAGTGTGCGTGATAGTGTTACAGCTCCTATATATGTATATAGGTATAAATCTCCTATATATGTACAGTCTATACAATATATAGTTATAAAGCTCCTATACTCTAGAGATGAAGCTCCTGTATATTTTTGTACATATAAAGGCAATACAGTTCGACCCTGAGAGCGGTTTCAGAAACGCCACGAATCGTGGACCCGCCCGTCTCGTTTCAATTCTTTAAAAAAAAAAAAGACGGCGCTTCGTGGGAGGGAAACGCGCCGCCTGCAGACGACAGCGGGTCGCGGCGTCCCGGGAAGGCAGCCCGGCCGGGCGGGATCAGCGGGACCGGCAGGGATGGAAAGGAGAGAGAGAGAGAGAGGGAGGAAGGGAGAGAGAGAGTGAGAGTGTGTGTGAGTGTGTGTGTGTGTGTTTGGGGTGGAGTGACCGCCCGCCTCGCCTCGCCTGCTCCAGCGAGCCCAGCCGGACCGCTTCGGAACCGACCCCGCTGGACGTCTCCTTCTCTCTCACGACCCCCAGCCCACTCTCCCCTCTGGGTCGATAGATCTAAAAAGAGGAGAAACGAGCTGGAGAAGATCTGAGCGAGCAGGCGGGCAGGCGGGCAGGCAGGCAGCCGGAGACTCGGCGGCGGCACTGGTTTGGGGGCAGTGCTTCAGCTGGTTCGGATGAGACGCCGCCGGGTCGGGACTTCCCGGACCGGACAGCCGCTCTGAGACGTGAGGTGAGCGCCCTCAGCTGGGACCGTCCGGAGGGGGTGAGGGAGGGACGGGGCCCCGTGTTGTAGTTTTTAGTTTGGGGTTTTTAGTTCTAGTTCGGGTTTATTTTTCACCCACATTCCTGGTGCCGCGTACAGGAAGTGGGTGGGAAAAATCCAGTTGTTGGTTGTTTTGTTTTTTGTGTGTGTGTGTGTGTGCCGTTTCTATTCGTCTCCGTGACGTTATGACGGACCCGCCGGGGGGCGGGGGGTGCTGTTCTGGCCTCCTTGGGGAGGGGAGCCCCCCCAATACAAGGTTCGGTTTTCAGGGGGCATCAACCCCCACCGTCTCCGCTGACGAAACTCCGGGGGGTAAAATGAGCCCCTCGGTTAGTTAATTGATTAATTAATTGATCCCCCCCACCACCGCCCACGAGAGCGGGGTCTCCGCGGCTAGTGGTGCTGCTCGCGGGTGACCTGTCAGGAGAGTGACTGGCACAGACCCGGGACAGACCCGGGACTGGCCCGGTCCGGTCCGGGACAGGGCGGCCACCCGCCCGTATCTTCCGCTCACGCTGGGAGTGCATCAGCTCGACGGGACCGCCTGTCCTTCGCGGTACAGCTCACCGGCGAGTCCTGTCGCTGTCCTCAGCGGGGCGTTCAGAAGAGACAGAGTTTATAATAAAGCGCAGGGTCTCATACCAGAAACCAGCGTAATGAAGGATGTTATTGTCTGTCCAGAGGAATTGTGTCTCTCTGTGCAGTGTTCATGTCCTGGAGTGTCCAGTCAGTGTGTGTGTATGAACCCCTCTCTCTCTCAGTGCAGTGTTCATGTACTGGAGTGTCCAGTCAGTGTGTGTGTATGAACCCCTCTCTCTCTCAGTGCAGTGTTCATGTACTGGAGTGTCCAGTCAGTGTGTCTGTATGAACCCCTCTCTCTCTCAGTGCAGTGTTCATGTACTGGAGTGTCCAGTCAGTGTGTCTGTGTGAACCCCTCTCTCTCTCAGTGCAGTGTTCATGTACTGGAGTGTCCAGTCAGTGTGTGTGTATGAACCCCTCTCTCTCTCAGTGCAGTGTTCATGTACTGGAGTGTCCAGTCAGTGTGTCTGTGTGAACCCCTCTCTCTCTCAGTGCAGTGTTCATGTACTGGAGTGTCCAGTCAGTGTGTGTCTGTATGAACCCCTCTCTCTCTCAGTGCAGTGTTCATGTACTGGAGTGTCCAGTCAGTGTGTCTGTATGAACCCCTCTCTCTCTCAGTGCAGTGTTCATGTCCTGGAGTGTCCAGTCAGTGTGTCTGTATGAACCCCTCTCTCTCTCAGTGCAGTGTTCATGTACTGGAGTGTCCAGTCAGTGTGTCTGTATTAACCCCCCTCTCTCTCTCAGTGCAGTGTTCATGTCCTGGAGTGTCCAGTCAGTGTGTCTGTATGAACCCCTCTCTCTCTCAGTGCAGTGTTCATGTACTGGAGTGTCCAGTCAGTGTGTCTGTGTGAACCCCTCTCTCTCTCAGTGCAGTGTTCATGTCCTGGAGTGTCCAGTCAGTGTGTCTGTATGAACCCCTCTCTCTCTCAGTGCAGTGTTCATGTACTGGAGTGTCCAGTCAGTGTGTCTGTATTAACCCCCCTCTCTCTCTCAGTGCAGTGTTCATGTCCTGGAGTGTCCAGTCAGTGTGTCTGTATGAACCCCTCTCTCTTTCAGGGCAGTGTTCTCGGGGGTCAGTCAGTGTGAACCCCTCTCTCTCTCAGGGCAGTGATCTCGGGGGTCAGTCAGTGTGAACCCCTCTCTCTCTCTCTCAGGGCAGTGTTCTCGGGGGTCAGTCAGTGTGAACCCCTCTCTCTCTCTCAGGGCAGTGATCTCGGGGGTCAGTCAGTGTGAACCCCTCTCTCTCTCTCAGGGCAGTGTTCATGTCCTGGAGTGTCCAGTCAGTGTGTCTGTATGAACCCCTCTCTCTCTCAGTGCAGTGTTCATGTACTGGAGTGTCCAGTCAGTGTGTCTGTATTAACCCCCCTCTCTCTCTCAGTGCAGTGTTCATGTCCTGGAGTGTCCAGTCAGTGTGTCTGTATGAACCCCTCTCTCTCTCAGTGCAGTGTTCATGTCCTGGAGTGTCCAGTCAGTGTGTGTGTATGAACCCCTCTCTCTCTCAGTGCAGTGTTCATGTACTGGAGTGTCCAGTCAGTGTGTGTGTATGAACCCCTCTCTCTCTCAGTGCAGTGTTCATGTCCTGGAGTGTCCAGTCAGTGTGTGTGTATGAACCCCTCTCTCTCTCAGTGCAGTGTTCATGTACTGGAGTGTCCAGTCAGTGTGTCTGTGTGAACCCCTCTCTCTCTCTCAGTGCAGTGTTCATGTCCTGGAGTGTCCAGTCAGTGTGTCTGTATGAACCCCTCTCTCTCTCAGTGCAGTGTTCATGTACTGGAGTGTCCAGTCAGTGTGTCTGTATTAACCCCCCTCTCTCTCTCAGTGCAGTGTTCATGTCCTGGAGTGTCCAGTCAGTGTGTCTGTATGAACCCCTCTCTCTCTCAGTGCAGTGTTCATGTACTGGAGTGTCCAGTCAGTGTGTCTGTGTGAACCCCTCTCTCTCTCAGTGCAGTGTTCATGTCCTGGAGTGTCCAGTCAGTGTGTCTGTATGAACCCCTCTCTCTCTCAGTGCAGTGTTCATGTACTGGAGTGTCCAGTCAGTGTGTCTGTATTAACCCCCCTCTCTCTCTCAGTGCAGTGTTCATGTCCTGGAGTGTCCAGTCAGTGTGTCTGTATGAACCCCTCTCTCTTTCAGGGCAGTGTTCTCGGGGGTCAGTCAGTGTGAACCCCTCTCTCTCTCAGGGCAGTGATCTCGGGGGTCAGTCAGTGTGAACCCCTCTCTCTCTCTCTCAGGGCAGTGTTCTCGGGGGTCAGTCAGTGTGAACCCCTCTCTCTCTCTCAGGGCAGTGATCTCGGGGGTCAGTCAGTGTGAACCCCTCTCTCTCTCTCAGGGCAGTGATCTCGGGGGTCAGTCAGTGTGAACCCCTCTCTCTCTCTCAGGGCAGTGTTTTGGGGGGTCAGTCAGTGTGAACCCCTCTCTCTCTCTCTCTCAGGGCAGTGTTTTGGGGGGTCAGTCAGTGTGAACCCCTCTCTCTCTCTCTCTCAGGGCAGTGTTCTCGGGGGTCAGTCAGTGTGAACCCCTCTCTCTCTCTCTCTCAGGGCAGTGTTCTCGGGGGTCATGTCGGCTCCTGTCCCGGAGTGGAAGCTGCAGCTGCTGGAGAGGCGCCGCAGGGAGGAGGAGGAGCGCGCGCGGCGTCAGCGGGAGGAAGGCCAGCGCCTGGCCAGCATGCCGGCCTGGAAGCTGGGCCTGCTGGAGCGCCGGCGGGCCCGGCGGGCCGAGCCGGACCCCGGACCCGAGCAGAACCCCTCCCCGCGCCCGGAGAGGAGGGGAGACGCCGGGCAGGCGGAGCGCGGGGGGCCGGGGGGGCCGGGGGGGGGGTGGGGTCTGCTGCGTCTGGGCCGGGTCGTGGCGGAGATCCGCGCCTCCGAGGTGCTGATCATCCAGCGGGGCCCCCCCCGGCCCACCAGCGCCCCCCCTGGCCAACAGACACCCTGCAGGCCTGGGGGGGAGAGGGAGAGAGAGACAGGGAGAGGGACAGGGAGAGGGACAGGCTGGGAGAGGGAGACAGGGAGAGGGACAGGCTGGGAGACAGGCTGGGAGAGGGAGAGAGGGACAGGGAGAGAGACAGGCTGGGAGACAGGGAGAGAGAGGGAGACAGGCAGGGAGAGGGAGACAGGCAGGGAGACAGGGAGAGGGACAGGCTGGGAGAGGGAGAGAGGGACAGGGAGAGAGACAGGCTGGGAGACAGGGAGAGAGAGGGAGACAGGCAGGGAGAGGGAGAGAGGGACAGGCAGAGAGACAGGCTGGGAGAGGGAGAGAGGGACAGGCAGAGAGACAGGCTGGGAGACAGGGAGAGAGAGGGAGACAGGCAGGGAGAGGGAGACAGGCAGGGAGACAGGGAGAGGGACAGGCTGGGAGAGGGACAGAGGGACAGGGAGAGAGACAGGCTGGGAGAGGGAGAGAGGGACAGGGAGAGAGAGGGAGACAGGCAGGGAGACAGGCTGGGAGAGGGAGACAGGCAGGGAGACAGGCTGGGAGAGGGAGACGGGCAGGGAGAGAGTGATCGGGAGGGAGAGAGAGATTGGGAGGGAGACAGGCAGGGAGAGGGAGACAGGGAGAGAGACAGGCAGGGAGAGGGAGAGGGAGACAGGCAGAGAGACAGGGAGAGAGAGGGAGACGGGCAGGGAGAGAGAGGTCGGGAGGGAGAGAGAGATTGAGAGGGAGACAGGCAGGGAGAGAGAGAGGGAGACAGGCAGGGAGAGGGAGACAGGCAGGGAGACAGGGGGAGAGAGGGAGACAGGCAGGGAGATGGGGAGAGAGAGGGAGACAGGGAGAGGTCAGGACCCAGGGGCAGAGGGGGGTAGTGAAGGGGGAGGAGGGAGGGTGAGCCAGATGCTCAGCAAATTTGGGGGTCACCCCTCCCCGTCCCCGGCTCCCCCTCGTGCCCCCCAGTGCTCGAGGACGCCGCCGGCGCCGCGCTCCCGGAGCAGGGACGACATGGCCGACCCCCAGGGGGCGCCCCGGCCTGGGCGCTGGAGGGAGGGGCGCGAGGGGGGCGACACCGGGCCCCCGTCCCGGGGCGTCCCGAAACGGTCGCTCAGCTTCCCCAGCGGCGCCGAGGGCGAGGGGGGGGTTTTGGGGGCGCCCCTCAGGGACGCGGGGACCCCCGCTGCCGGCGCCCAGGGGGAGGGGGGCGGAGGGGAGCAGGACGGGGATGCTGGGATAGCCTCGCAGAGCCGGCAGCGGCAGGGGGCGGGGGGGCACGGGGGGGGCGCCGGCGGGGCTCCCCGAAACGTGGAGGGCGGGGGCCCGGCCCGGAGCGGGCCCGGGGGGGATCCCAGCGGGGGGCCACCCCTCGGGGGGACGCCCCACTCCGGACAGAGGGAGCTGGGGCCGAGGGGGGGACTCCCGCCCACACGCGCCGGTCTGTGCCCGGGCCCCGGGGGAGACGGGGAGCCCCGCGAGGGCGGGGGAGGAAGGGGGCCCTCCTGTGCCCCCCCGGTGCCTCAGGACGGGGGTACGGGGAGCGAGCGGGGCCCCCCCCCTGCCGGAGGGAGGAAGGGGCCCGCGTCTGGCCACGCGCCGCGGGGAGGAGAAGCCCGAGAGAGGAAGCCGGCGGGCGAGGGAGAGGGAGAGGGAGAGGGAGAGGGAGAGGAAGAGGAAGAGGAAGAGGGGGCGGCGCCTCCGCGGCCTGCCGCCCGCGTCAGCGCGGAGCCGGGGGGAGGGGCGGGCGGGCCTTCCTGCCCCGGCCGGCCGCCCGCTTCCTGTCAAACCGTCTCCAGCGCAGCAGCAGCACCAGCAGCACCAGCAGCACCAGCGGCACCGGCGGGTCCTGCCTCTGTCGCCGAGGATCGCCGGGGCAGCGGACCGGCGCCCTCCTCCTCCTCCTCCTCCTCCTCCTCCTCCTCCTGCTCCTGCTCCGCCGCCGCCCTCCTCCGCGGGGGTCCAGACGACGAGGAAGAAGACGAAGGCGAAGGGGCAGCGGGGCTCGACGCTCCCTACTCGCCTCCGACCTCCCCCCCCCCCTCCCCGCCCCCCGGCCCCCCCGCGGCCATGAGCCGCCTCTACAGCCTCCAGCCGGCGGGGCCCCGGCCCCGAGAGGGGACCCCGGGCCCCGAGAAGCCGCCGTCCGGCCTGACGCCCCGGGCGACGGCCCCCGCCGAGCCCCCTTCCTCCTCCTGCTCCTGGAAACCGGGGACCCCGCTCACTGAGGACTGCACCCCGAAAAACCCGGCCTGGCCCCGTCTCACACCAGCGCCGGCCTCCTCTTCCTCCTCTTCCTCCTGGAAACCGGGCACCCCACTCACTGAGGACTGCACCCCAAAAAACCAGGCCTGGCCCCGTCTCACACCAGCGCCGGCCTCCTCCTCCTCCTCCTCTTCCTCCTGGAAACCGGGCACCCCACTCACTGAGGACTGCACCCCAAAAAACCAGGCCTGGCCCCGTCTCACACCAGCGCCGGCCTCCTCCTCCTCCTCTTCCTCCTGGAAACCGGGCACCCCGCTCACTGAGGACTGCACCCCGAAAAACCAGGCCTGGCCCCGTCTCACACCAGCGCCGGCCTCCTCCTCTTCCTCATCGGCCCCCCCCGCCCTGGTGGCTCTCCGCAGTCTGGGGGCGGCCCAGTCCCGCAGGGGCAACACCATCACCATCAACCCCAGGAAGGCCGTGACCCCTCCGACGACCCCTGT
Organism: Lepisosteus platostomus; assembly: GCF_059453375.1. Lineage (NCBI taxonomy): Eukaryota > Metazoa > Chordata > Actinopteri > Semionotiformes > Lepisosteidae > Lepisosteus > Lepisosteus platostomus. The sequence goes on from NC_142615.1 coordinate 2,673,527, forward strand.
CCAGGACCCTGCGCCCCCCGCGGGGGTCCCCAACGGTCTGCTCCCGGAGGGCACCCAGGCGAAGAAGAGGTACCCCACGGCGGAGGAGATCACGGTGATCGGGGGGTACGTGTCGCTGCCCAGGTCCTGCCTGGGGAAGCCGAAGACCGGAGACAGGAAGGTGAGTCCCGTCCGTGCCGGGCGCCGTGGTGCTGAGATCGCCTGAGACGAGCTCGGTGTCTGGAGTGTCCAGTCAGTGTGTGTGTATGAACCCCTCTCTCTCTCAGTGCAGTGTTCATGTACTGGAGTGTCCAGTCAGTGTGTCTGTATGAACCCCTCTCTCTCTCAGTGCAGTGTTCATGTCCTGGAGTGTCCAGGCAGTTAGAGTGACTCTCTCCTGGAGCTCAGGCTGCTGTCTCTTAATCCAGCCTGTCAGTGACCACCCGGTCAGTGCGTGTGGACAGGTGGTCTAATGGGATTAACCCGGACTGTGATCACAGGCCTCTGGTTGGGCTGTTAATGAGGAGTGACAGCAGTGCTGGCTGCCAGGCTCAGTGAGCTCAGGAGGCCTGCTGGCAGGTCAGATACTGCTTTACCAAACCATGGGAGCGCTTCCTGTTCTGCTTGTCTGACAAAGCACAGTCCAGTGCAGTCCAGCCCAGGGGGATCAGGGTAAAAACACAGTACAGCCCAGTAAAGACAAGTGGTATCTGTGTAAGTACACAGTCCAGTGCAGTCAAGCCCAGGGAGATCAGGGTAACAACACAGTACAGCCCAGTAAAGACAAGTAGTATCTGTGTAAATACACAGTCCAGTGCACTCCAGCCCAGGGGGATCAGGGTAAAAACACAGTACAGCGCAGTACAGACCAGTCAGACTGTGGTAAAAACTCAGTCCAGTGCAGTCAAGCCCAGTGAGATCAGGGTAAAAACACAGTGAGAGCAGGGTAAAAACGCATGCTTTCCCTTGTCTTGGCCCTGAGTGATCACGGAGTGGTTTTCCCAGATGCTTACTTACTGCTTCATCGTGAGGAGAGCAAATCACGCCGTCTGTGGTCAGACTGGGGTTTTATTTTAGAAAACCCAGACACCGTGTCTCTCAGGCAGAGCGAGCAGATCAAGGCCACACAGTCCTGCGCAGGCCTGGAGTCTCTGTGTGTGAGTGTGTGAGTGTGAGTGTGTGAGTGTGTGAGTGTGTGAGTGTGCATGTGAGTGTGTGTCTGAGTCTCTGTGAGTGTGAGTGTGAGTGTGTGTCTGAGTCTCTGTGAGTGTGTGTGTGCGTGCGTGTGTGTCTGAGTCTCTGTGAGTGTGCATGTGCACGCGTGTGTGTCTGAGTCTCTGTGAGTGTGCGTGTGCGTGCGTGTGTGTCTGAGTCTTTGTGAGTGTGAGTGTGCACACGTGTGTGTCTGAGTCTCTGTGAGTGTGCGTGTGAGTGTGTGTCTGAGTCTCTGTGAGTGTGCGTGTGAGTGTGTGTCTGAGTCTCTGTGGGTGTGCGTGTGAGTGTGTGTCTGAGTCTCTGTGAGTGTGCGTGTGAGTGTGTGTCTGAGTCTCTGTGGGTGTGCGTGTGAGTGTGTGTCTGAGTCTCTGTGAGTGTGCGTGTGAGTGTGTGTCTGAGTCTCTGTGAGTGTGCGTGTGAGTGTGTGTCTGAGTCTCTGTGAGTGTGCGTGTGTCTGAGTCTCTGTGAGTGTGCGTGTGAGTGTGTGTCTGAGTCTCTGTGAGTGTGCGTGTGAGTGTGTGTCTGAGTCTCCGTGAGTGTGTGTGTGAGTGTGTGTCTGAGTCTCTGTGAGTGTGCGTGTGAGTGTGTGTCTGAGTCTCTGTGAGTGTGCGTGTGAGTGTGTGTCTGAGTCTCTGTGAGTGTGCGTGTGAGTGTGTGTCTGAGTCTCTGTGCGTGTGCGTGTGAGTGTGTGTCTGAGTCTCTGTGAGTGTGCGTGTGCGTGTGTCTGAGTCTCTGTGAGTGTGCGTGTGAGTGTGTGTCTGAGTCTCTGTGAGTGTGCGTGTGAGTGTGTGTCTGAGTCTCTGTGGGTGTGCGTGTGCGTGCGGGTGGCAGGCTGTGCAGACTCGGGGGCAGGACGCTGTGTCAGGAGCAGCAGAGGAGGCAAGCGACTCTCTTGCTCGCTCTGACAGGACCGACTTCCTCTTCGCAAACCCGCTCTTCCGCCACTCGAAGTCTCTTCCTGTTTTTCTCACTTTTGCAGAAGCAAATTCAATTAGCTGTTGCTCATGGAGATTCGATGGCAGAGAAACTGAGGGACGTGTATTTGATCATATCGATGGCTGCGGTTCAGTGCTTTCCTCTTTTCAGGGCTGACTTTACTGTAGACCTCATACTGGGCTGATATATTAACATCATTAACCCTGACTTTACTGTAGACGTCAGACTAGACTGTGTATTAACACATTAACCCTGACTTGACTGTAGACCTCATACTGGGCTGATATATTAATATCATTAACCCTGACTTTACTGTAGACGTCAGACTAGACTGTGTATTAACACATTAACCCTGACTTTACTGTAGACCTCATACTAGACTGTGTATTAACACATTAACCCTGACTTTACTGTAGACCTCATACTGGGCTGTGTATTAACATCATTAACCCTGACTTTACTGTAGACCTCATACTAGACTGTGTATTAACATCATTAACCCTGACTTTACTGTAGACCTCATACTGGGCTGTGTATTAACATCATTAACCCTGACTTTACTGTAGACCTCATACTAGACTGTGTATTAACATCATTAACCCTGACTTTACTGTAGACCTCATACTGGGCTGATATATTAACATCATTAACCCTGACTTTACTGTAGACCTCATACTAGACTGTGTATTAACATCATTAACCCTGACTTTACTGTAGACGGCTAACTGGGCTGATATATTAACATCATTAACCCTGACTTTACTGTAGACCTCATACTGGGCTGTGTATTAACACATTAACCCTGACTTTACTGTAGGCCCCAGACTAGACTGTGTATTAACACATTAACCCTGACTTTACTGTAGACCTCATACTGGGCTGTGTATTAACATCATTAACCCTGACTTTACTGTAGACCTCATACTGGGCTGATATATTAACATCATTAACCCTGACTTTACTGCAGACTCCAGACTGGGCTGTGTATTAACATCATTAACCCTGACTTTACTGTAGACTGCTAACTGGGCTGATATATTAACATCATTAACCCTGACTTTACTGTAGACCTCATACTGGGCTGTGTATTAACACATTAACCCTGACTTTACTGTAGGCCCCAGACTAGACTGTGTATTAACACATTAACCCTGACTTTACTGTAGACCTCATACTGGGCTGTGTATTAACATCATTAACCATGACTTTACTGTAGACGTCAGACTAGACTGTGTATTAACACATTAACCCTGACTTTACTGTAGACCTCATACTGGACTGTGTATTAACACATTAACCCTGACTTTACTGTAGACGGCTAACTGAGCTGATATATTAACATCATTAACCCTGACTTTACTGTAGACGTCATACTAGACTGTGTATTAACACATTAACCCTGACTTTACTGTAGACCTCATACTGGGCTGATATATTAACATCATTAACGCTGACTTTACTGTAGACGTCAGACTAGACTGTGTATTAACACATTAACCCTGACTTTACTGTAGACGTCAGACTAGACTGTGTATTAACACATTAACCCTGACTGTACTGTAGACCTCATACTAGACTGTGTATTAACACATTAACCCTGACTTTACTGTAGACCTCATACTGGGCTGATATATTAACATCATTAACCCTGACTTTACTGTAGACGTCAGACTAGACTGTGTATTAACACATTAACCCTGACTTTACTGTAGACCTCATACTGGGCTGTGTATTAACATCATTAACGCTGACTTTACTGTAGACGTCAGACTAGACTGTGTATTAACACATTAACCCTGACTTTACTGTAGACCTCATACTGGGCTGTGTATTAACATCATTAACCCTGACTTTACTGTAGACGTCAGACTAGACTGTGTATTAACACATTAACCCTGACTTTACTGTAGACGGCTAACTGTGCTGATATATTAACATCATTAACCCTGACTTTACTGTAGACCTCATACTGGGCTGTGTATTAACATCATTAACCCTGACTTTACTGTAGACTTCAGACTAGACTGTGTATTAACACATTAACCCTGACTTTACTGTAGACCTCAGACTGGGCAGTGTATTCATATCATTAACGCTGACTTTACTGTAGACGTCAGACTAGACTGTGTATTAACACATTAACCCTGACTTTACTGTAGACCTCATACTGGGCTGATATATTAACATCATTAACCCTGACTTTACTGTAGACGTCAGACTAGACTGTGTATTAACACATTAACCCTGACTTTACTGTAGACGGCTAACTGGGCTGATATATTAACATCATTAACCCTGACTTTACTGTAGACCTCATACTGGGCTGTGTATTAACATCATTAACCCTGACTTTACTGTAGACTTCAGACTAGACTGTGTATTAACACATTAACCCTGACTTTACTGTAGACCTCAGACTGGGCAGTGTATTCATATCATTAACCCTGACTTTACTGTAGACTGCTAACTGGGCTGATGTATTAATACCATTAGCCCTGACTTTACTGTAGACTCTTCAGTGGGCTGGTGTATTAATATCATTAGCATTGACTTTACTATAGACCCCAGACTACAGCAAATTCAGCTGTATTGACATCATTAACACTGACTGTAGACCCCAGACTGGGCTGGTGCATTAGTATCATTTACACTGACTTTACTGTACAGCCCAGACTGGGTCAGTGTCTTAACTTCGTTATCCTCGACGTTATTGTAGATGGCAGACTGGGCTGTGTATTAACATCATCAACAGTGACCCCAGACTAAGTTGGTGTATTAAAATCATTAACACCGACTTTACCGTAGATAATACAGATTAGTATTAATGTCAATTAGACTGACTTTACTGTAGCCCCTATTTAGGGTAAAAGTATCAGTATGATGAGCACCGATTCTACCGAAGATACAACGCTGGGCTGCTGTATTAACCAAGTGAATATTTACTTTATCTAATATGTTTACTCGACAGGGTGAAGTGAAAATAAAACCACACAGCGATACTTCTGCAGATTTCTCAAGGCGATGATTGTGAAGGGTGTTTTTTCAGAAGAGGCAGGCAGTTGAGACAGAGGGCGCACAGATAGCTGTGAGCATGTTAGGCCCAGTGCTCTCTCTCTGCCTCTCTTTTTTAAGCCTTTGGAAGTGTCGGCAGCACTGCCTGTGCAGCACGAGAGCACAGAGTCTACAAAAGAAACGCTGGCTCTTGAGTCGCACTTCCTGTGTCACAGCCACCCACTTCCTCTTCAGAGTGTGGCGATAACAGAGCGTGTGAGAGAAGAAAGACAGTGCAATACATGAACACTGCACTGAGAGAGAGAGGGGTTCACACACACACACTGACTGGACACTCCAGTACATGAACACTGCACTGAGAGAGAGAGGGGTTCACACACACACACTGACTGGACACTCCAGTACATGAACACTGCACTGAGAGAGAGAGGGGTTCATACAGACACACTGACTGGACACTCCAGTACATGAACACTGCACTGAGAGAGAGAGGGGTTCATACAGACACACTGACTGGACACTCCAGTACATGAACACTGCACTGAGAGAGAGAGGGGTTCATACAGACACACTGACTGGACACTCCAGTACATGAACACTGCACTGAGAGAGAGAGGGGTTCATACACACTCACTGACTGGACACTCCAGTACATGAACACTGCACTGAGAGAGAGGGGTTCACACACACACACTGACTGGACACTCCAGTACATGAACACTGCACTGAGAGAGAGAGGGGTTCATACACACACACTGACTGGACACTCCAGTACATGAACACTGCACTGAGAGAGAGAGGGGTTCACACACACACACTGACTGGACACTCCAGTACATGAACACTGCACTGAGAGAGAGAGGGGTTCACACAGACACCCTGACTGGACAGTCCGACCCCCCAGCTCCAGGTGGGACAGGGGGTCAACTGCGGTGAGCGCAGGGAGAGCCGGAGTTAATCGGCTGTGCTGACCGGATTAACTGGGGTGAATTCGCAGCAGGAGGGCGCTGGGGTCTGGAGAGAGAGAGGAGATTAAGAGCAGGGCTCTGAGAGAGAGGGCAGGGAGGGGAGGGTGCTGGCTGGGAGAGAGACTGGGACAGGCTACATGTGAGAGGGGGAGAGAGACAGGTGAAATGTTAAAAGGTTAGAGAGTGAGCCAGGTTAAATGTCAGAGGAAAAGGGAGACAGGTTAAAGGTTAAATGGTTATAGAGTGAGACAGGTTAAATGTCAGAGGAAAAGAGAGACAGGATAAAGGTTAAATGGTTATAGAGTGAGACAGGTTAAATGTCAGAGGAAAAGAGAGACAGGATAAAGGTTAAATGGTTAGAGAGAGACAGGTTAAAAGTTAAAAGGTTAGAGAGTGAGACAGGTTAAATGTCAGAGGAAAAGAGAGACAGGTTAAAGGTTAAATGGTTAGAGAGTGAGACAGGTTAAATGACAGAGGAAAAGAGAGACAGGATAAAGGTTAAATGGTTAGAGAGAGACAGGTTAAAAGTTAAAAGGTTAGAGAGTGAGACAGGTTAAATGTCAGAGGAAAAGAGAGACAGGTTAAAGGTTAAATGGTTAGAGAGAGACAGGTTAAAAGTTAAAAGGTTAGAGAGTGAGACAGGTTAAATGACAGAGGAAAAGAGAGACAGGATAAAGGTTAAATGGTTAGAGAGAGACAGGTTAAATGTTAAAAGGTTAGAGAGTGAGACAGGTTAAATGTCAGAGGAAAGAGAGACAGGTTAAATGTTAAAAGGTTAGAGAGTGAGACAGGTTAAATGACAGAGGAAAAGAGAGACAGGTTAAAAGGTTAGAGAGTGAGACAGGTTAAATGTCAGAGGAAAAGAGAGACAGGATAAAGGTTAAATGGTTAGAGAGAGACAGGTTAAATGTTAAAAGGTTAGAGAGTGAGACAGGTTAAATGTCAGAGGAAAGAGAGACAGGTTAAATGTTAAAAGGTTAGAGAGTGAGACAGGTTAACTGTCAGACCCTGTCCCTCTCGGCCCGGCAGGCGGCGGTGTGCTTCGACGAGGCGCGGCTGGAGACGACGTTCGAGTACCCCCCCGAGAGCTCCGAGGGGACGAGCCGGGACGAGCCCCCCGCTGCCCCCGCCCCCAGGGACGAGGAGGAGGAGGAGGAGGAGGACGTCGGCGGGGCCTTCCTCTGCAGGGGGGGCGCCCCGGGCGCTGGCAGGGGCCGGCTGCTCCGAGTGGGTGAGTCTCGCGGGAACCAGCCCGCCTGAGGGGTTGGACTGAGGGACTGGACTGGGCGGCACCGGGCGGTGCTGTCTGGGTGGAGTCTGCGTGTTCTCCCCAGGTCGGTGTGGGTTAGAAACAGGCTGGTGGGTTAATGGGCTACTGGTGTGAGTGTGTGTTTGTGTCCTGTGATGGACTGGTGTCCTGTCCAGGGTGTGTGAGTGTGTGTGTGTGTGTCCTGTGATGGACTGGTGTCCTGTCCAGGGTGTGTGAGTGTGTGTGTGTGTGTCCTGTGATGGACTGGTGTCCTGTCCAGGGTGTGTGAGTGTGTGTTTGTGTGTCCTGTGATGGACTGGTGTCCTGTCCAGGGTGTGTGAGTGTGTGTGTGTGTCTGTGATGGACTGGTGTCCTGTCCAGGGTGTGTGAGTGTGTGTGTGTCCTGTGATGGACTGGTGTCCTGTCCAGGGTGTGTGAGTGTGTGTGTGTGTCCTGTGATGGACTGGTGTCCTGTCCAGGGTGTGTGAGTGTGTGTGTGTGTGTCCTGTGATGGACTGGTGTCCTGTCCAGGGTGTGTGTGTGTGTCCTGTGATGGACTGGTGTCCTGTCCAGGGTGTGTGAGTGTGTGTGTGTGTCCTGTGATGGACTGGTGTCCTGTCCAGGGTGTGTGTGTGTGTGTGTGTGTGTGTCCTGTGATGGACTGGTGTCCTGTCCAGGGTGTGTGTGTGTGTGTGTGTGTGTGTGTGTGTGTGTGTGTGTGGTATGATCTGGCCCCAGCTGGTCAGTATTAACCCCTCCCCCCCCTCTCCCCCAGACGAGTCCTGCAGGCGATAGCCCCAGCAGAAGGACAACGCCAGAACCTCTCTCAGACCCGTTCCAGATCGCTTCTGTGGGACAGTCGGTTTCCCGGACTCCTCTTTCCTTCGACCACAAGCCTAGGACCCGACCCGATCCGTCCAGGGTTAAAAAAGACACCGTCTTCTTCCTTCTGTCCTGGACAGCTCTGGTCCAGTTAGTACTGGGTCTGTGTCTCTGGTCCTGGACAGTTCTGGTCCAGTTAGTCCAGAGGTCGGTGTCCCTGGTCCTGGAGAGTTCTGGTCCAGTTAGTACTGGGGTCTGAGTCCCTGGTCCAGTTAGTACTGGAGTCTGAGTCCCTGGTTCTGGACAGCTCTAGTCCAGTTAGTACTGGGGTCTGAGTCCCTGGTCCAGTTAGTACTGGGATCTGAGTCCCTGGTGCTGGAGAGCTCTAGTAAAGTTAGTACTGGAGTCAGAGTCCCTGGTTCTGGACAGCTCTAGTCCAGTTAGTACTGGGATCTGAGTCCCTGGTTCTGCAGAACTCTGGTCCAGTTAGTACTGGGGTCTGAGTCCCTGGTTCTGGAGAGCTCTAGTCCAGTTAGTACTGGGGTTTGAGTCCCTGGTTCTGCAGAACTCTGGTCCAGTTAGTACTGGAGTCTGAGTCCCTGGTTCTGGACAGCTCTAGTCCAGTTAGTACTGGGGTCTGAGTCCCTGGTCCAGTTAGTACTGGGATCTGAGTCCCTGGTGCTGGAGAGCTCTAGTAAAGTTAGTACTGGGGTCTGAGTCCCTGGTTCTGCAGAGCTCTGGTCCAGTAAGTCTCTCGGGTCATGTGCAGTTAGAGTTGGGGCTCACCTGTAATTTCATTTCCAGGTGACTCAGGGCAGGTGTCAGGGGACCCGGCAGTCCAGTACTCGGATTATTAGTCCTAAATTATTATATTTTTAGAAATTGGTCATTTTAAGTCTGCTGAGTTGGGGTACCCCAGGACTGGGGCTGGAGACCCCAGATTTAGAATATTTAAGGGCGAATAACTTTTCCGAGCGCTGTTTTTTTTTTTTACAGGTTTTTAACAGCCTGGCGGGTCGGTATTAATAGATTGTTTGACAATGTTGGGGGTCGTTATGAGATTAAAAACCCTCTTAAAAGAATGTATATTTACAGATTGACGCGGTGCAGTGCTACCTGCCCATGCTTGAACTCGGAGAGCGCTTTAATAAAAAAAAAAACACACCTGTGGTTTGTTAGCTTTGAATAATTTATTTTTTAAATACGGTGTGGGTATTTTATTCCGAATGTACCTCCCCCCCATCCTGTGTACTGCTATATAAATCAATAAAGACGATATGTATCGACTCGTGACTTATTTTTCTGTTGTTGTTGTTGTCGTCGTTGTGAAGCGTATCTGAGACTTGGCACAAAATGTTAAACCACTCGAGTTAAGCTGACGAAGAGTTTATTAAGGCCAGTGACGGGAGGGAGGAAAAACCCGGAGATGACTGGGGTCCCGGGCGGATCGGAGCTGGGCGGAGGTGCTGTGTTATGGTGTTCGGTGGGCTGCTCTCTCCTGCCGCCTGCTGGACAAGAGTCGGCACTGCAGCTTCCCGTACTGTACGGGGTCCCACTGCAGCGTCGATTAATATTAATAATAATAATAATAACAACAACATCACTTTATTAACCCTTTACAATTTCTTGCATTATGAATTTGGCTTTTCACAGACCCCAGCTTGCTGTCCATGAGACATCTCACCCTGCAACTCACAACTGGCAGCCCACTGAAGCCCAGCAGGTGTGAGCTTGGTCAGTACCTGGATGGGAGACTCCTGGGAAAAACTAAGGTTCCTGCTGGAGGAGGTGTTAGTGGGGCCAGCAGGGGGCGCTCACCCTGCGGTCTGTGTGGGTCCTGATGCCCCAGTATAGTGACGGGGGTGCTCACCCTGCGGTCTGTGTGGGTCCTAATGCCCCAGTATAGTGACGGGGACACTAGACTGTAAACAGGCGCCGTCCTTCAGATGAGACGTAAAACCGAGGTCCTGACTCTCTGTGGTCATTAACAATCCCAGGGCGTCTCTCGAAAAGAGTAGGGGTGTAACCCCGGCGTCCTGGCCAAATGTCCCATTGACCCTTATCAATCATGGCCTCCTAATAACCCCCATCTATGAACTGGCTCCATCCCTCTGCTCTCCTCCCCACTGAGAGCTGGTGTGTGGTGAGCGTTCTGGCGCACTATGGCTGCCGTCGCATCATCCAGGTGGGGGCTGCACACTGGTGGGGGTGGAGGGGAGACCCCATTACCTGTAAACTGCTTTGAGTGGAGCGCTATATAAGTATAAGCAATGATTAATTATTATTATTATGAGACACACAGATAGGGAGAATAATTAAAATAAATAATAACGATAATACCCGAAGAAAGCTCAGCGACTGAAACAGTTTTGTTCATTTTCATTTAGATTTTGTTTTTCGCCCCCCCAGCTCGCTCCGAGAACAATCCAGCGCCTCAGAAAAGCTCTTTTTTTTTTCCATCCCAAAAGCACTTGAGGCGTGGGAGGGAACCCCACTGCACGGCAGATCGGCGTGGGAGGGGTGAAATCGCGCCCCCACCCCCACTCGCCCACTCGCCCACTCGCCCACTCGCCCAGCCCTGTGGTTGAAGCCGAGACCCTGGCTTCTCTCCAGACACAGCTGGGTGAGCTCCTCCAGTCAGGACAGGAGGCTCTTCTGTACACAGAGGGGGGTGGGGGTGGGGAACAGGCTGCCCAGCCCTGTGGTTGAAGCCGATACCCTGGCTCCTCTCCAGACACAGCTGGGTGAGCTCCTCCAGTCAGGACAGGAGGCTCTTCTGTACACAGAGGGGGGTGGGGGTGGGGAACAGGCTGCCCAGCCCTGTGGTTGAAGCCGATACCCTGGCTCCTCTCCAGACACAGCTGGGTGAGCTCCTCCAGTCAGGACAGGAGGCTCTTCTGTACACAGAGGGGGGTGGGGGTGGGGAACAGGCTGCCCAGCCCTGTGGTTGAAGCCGATACCCTGGCTTCTCTCCAGACACAGCTGGGTGAGCTCCTCCAGTCAGGACAGGAGGCTCGTCTGTACACAGAGGGGGGCGGGGGTGGGGCAGGGGTGGGGAACAGGCTGCCCAGCCCTGTGGTTGAAGCTGATACCCTGGCTTCTCTCCAGACACAGCTGGGTGAGCTCCTCCAGTCAGGAAAGGAGGCTCTTCTGTACACAGAGGGTGGCGGGGGTGGGGAACAGGCTGCCCAGCCCTGCGGTTGAAGCCGATACCCCGGCTTCTCTCCAGACACAGCTGGGTGAGCTCCTCCAGTCAGGACAGGGGGCTCTTCTGTACACAGAGGGGGGTGGGGGTGTGGAACAAGCTGCCCAGCCCTGTGGTTGAAGCCGATACCCTGGCTCCTCTCCAGACACAGCTGGGTGAGCTCCTCCAGTCAGGACAGGAGGCTCTTCTGTACACAGAGGGTGGCGGGGGTGGGGAACAGGCTGCCCAGCCCTGTGGTTGAAGCCGATACCCCGGCTTCTCTCCAGACACAGCTGGGTGAGCTCCTCCAGTCAGGACAGGAGGCTCTTCTGTACACAGAGGGGGGCGGGGGTGGGGAACAGGCTGCCCAGCCCTGTGGTTGAAGCCGATACCCTGGCTTCTCTCCAGACACAGCTGGGTGAGCTCCTCCAGTCAGGACAGGAGGCTCTTCTGTACACAGAGGGGGGTGGGGGTGGGGAACAGGCTGCCCAGCCCTGTGGTTGAAGCCGATACCCTGGCTTCTCTCCAGACACAGCTGGGTGAGCTCCTCCAGTCAGGACAGGAGGCTCTACTGTACACAGAGGGGGGTGGGGGTGGGGAACAAGCTGCCCAGCCCTGTGGTTGAAGCCGATACCCTGGCTCCTCTCCAGACACAGCTGGGTGAGCTCCTCCAGTCAGGACAGGAGGCTCTACTGTACACAGAGGGGGGTGGGGGTGGGGAACAAGCTGCCCAGCCCTGTGGTTGAAGCCGATACCCTGGCTTCTCTCCAGACACAGCTGGGTGAGCTCCTCCAGTCAGGACAGGGGGCTCTTCTTTACACAGAGGGGGGCGGGGGTGGGGAACAAGCTGCCCAGCCCTGTGGTTGAAGCCGATACCCTGGCTTCTCTCCAGACACAGCTTGGTGAGCTCCTCCAGTCAGGACAGGAGGCTCTGCTGTACACAGAGGGTGGCGGGGGTGGGGAACAAGCTGCCCAGCCCTGTGGTTGAAGCCGATACCCTGGCTTCTCTCCAGACACAGCTGGGTGAGCTCCTCCAGTCAGGACAGGAGGCTCTTCTGTACACAGAGGGGGGTGGGGGTGGGGAACAGGCTGCCCAGCCCTGTGGTTGAAGCCGATACCCTGGCTTCTCTCCAGACACAGCTGGGTGAGCTCCTCCAGTCAGGACAGGAGGCTCTACTGTACACAGAGGGGGTTGGGGGTGGGGAACAAGCTGCCCAGCCCTGTGGTTGAAGCCGATACCCTGGCTCCTCTCCAGACACAGCTGGGTGAGCTCCTCCAGTCAGGACAGGAGGCTCTACTGTACACAGAGGGGGGTGGGGGTGGGGAACAAGCTGCCCAGCCCTGTGGTTGAAGCCGATACCCTGGCTTCTCTCCAGACACAGCTGGGTGAGCTCCTCCAGTCAGGACAGGGGGCTCTTCTTTACACAGAGGGGGGCGGGGGTGGGGAACAAGCTGCCCAGCCCTGTGGTTGAAGCCGATACCCTGGCTTCTCTCCAGACACAGCTTGGTGAGCTCCTCCAGTCAGGACAGGAGGCTCTGCTGTACACAGAGGGTGGCGGGGGTGGGGAACAAGCTGCCCAGCCCTGTGGTTGAAGCCGATACCCTGGCTTCTCTCCAAACACAGCTGGGGGAGATCCTTGCTTCTACCAATAACTGGCTGCTGAGCAACCACAGGACCTGCAGGGGCAGAACAGCCCCCACGCGGTTCTGAGTTTATTAGCAGTAACGGAGCTGAACTCGCAGCCCCAGCGAGTCGACGCGGCCCGGCCGGAAGCAGTTCCTGGGTCACGGGCTGGCGAAACTACAACAACAACCGGGTCGTCCCCCGCTGGGTGGATTTACCGTAATACTCCTATTTACAGGGCACTCCCGGGACATAGGGCGGGATGAGTAATAATAATAATAATAATAATAATTGCTTACACTTATATAGCGCTTTTCTGGACACTCCACTCAAAGCGCTTTACAGGTAATGGGGACTCCCCTCCACCACCACCAATGTGCAGCATCCACCTGGATGATGCGACGGCAGCCATAGTGCGCCAGAACGCTCACCACACATCAGCTATCAGTGGGGAGGAGAGCAGAGTAATGTAGCCAATTCATAGAGGGGGATTATTAGGAGGCCATGATTAGTAAGGGCCAATTGGAAATTTGGCCAGGACACCGGGGTTACACCCCTACTCTTTTCGAGAAGCGCCCTGGGATTTTTAATGACCACAGAGAGTCAGGACCTCGGTTTTACGTCTCATCCGAAGGACGGCGCCTGTTTACAGTATAGTGTCCCCGTCACTATACTGGGGCATTAGGACCCACGTGGACTGCAGGGTGAGCGCCCCCTGCTGGCCCCACTAACACCTCTTCCAGCAGCAACCTTAGTTTTTCCCAGGAGGTCTCCCATCCAGGTACTGACCAGGCTCACACCTGCTTAGCTTCAGTGGGTTGCCAGTTGTGAGTTGCAGGGTGATATGGCTGCTGGCCATAAAGTACACCGATGTTAGGAGTACACCGATGTTAGGGGTCTCTAGGTTTAAACTACAGTGGAATAAACTGAGCACCCCGATGACGAAATGCCACCCCTCTTTTGTGCTTTAAAAGACGAACTCGCACGCTAAAACTTGCTGGAATCGAGTGCAAAAGAAAAAAAAAGACTTGCATCGCCCCTATACGCGGGGAGTTACGGTAGCCCAGTGGGTGGCGCTCGCGCACGTGTGAGGCTCTGCCCAGCTCTGCGTGTCCGAAATCACGCAGTCCCCTCCAGAAACACAAACCCACTCTCTCTCTTTGCTGCTGTTCCTCTCTCGGTCGGCTGTGGAGGAAGGTGTCGGGCCGTAAAACACGAGAGCAAAAACCTTACCCCCACCCAGACATGCGACCCGTGGAAATAAACACGTAACCTGCAGCTTTCGCGAAGGGGGCTTGACCGAGCTTCCGTGACACGACACGACACGGGACGGGACAGCCCTGAGCTCGTGTCTGTTGGTGGGGTGGCACCGTCAACCCCCCCAAAAAACTAACCGCTCTCCCCAGGCTGCGTGGACCGTCGGAGACACATCCGCGTTCACGCGTGGGGGGTTTGCAGCGCCAGCGCCAGCTCTCTCTGGCCACACTGCACCGGATTAATTAATTACCAAATTAATTACATTCAATTCTTCCACCCCCTGCTCCCTCCCGGCCGTCGGCCCGGGGCGCTGTCATGGTGCCCGTGGGGAGTGGGTGTGCGGGACACGGCGCGCTCATGTTGCGGGTAAGTGGGCCTGGAGGCGTGTTTCGGTTTGTTTTACAAACTTTTCTGTGCACATCGCAACGATAATAATAAACATACGTCGTGTTTGAAAGCTTGTGTTTTGCGGAGCTGCTTTTTACAGAGCTAAGTCTCCTGGGGCTCGGGGCGCCGTGGAGTGGACTCGCGTGGTTGTTTCTTCCATGTTTCGGTTCGTGTTTTTACGGGTTGCGGGGCGGGCGGGCGTGGAAGGAGAGAGGGGGAGCGAGTTGACATTTCCCCCCTCCTGAAACCGAGATCAATGCGAGTGTTTTTCTTTCCTGCGTGTTTTTGTTGGCTTCCTGATTTTCTTGCTGGCGTGTTCAACATAAACTTTTTTTTTCCCCACCCCAAAACAAAAGCACCTGCGCTGCTCTCCTCCCACCGACAGCTCGAGTGTCTCTGTATGTCCTCCGCGGAGCCGTCTGGACTCGAGTGGGAGTGGGGGAGAGTTCAGACGCGATTATTCGACACCTGAAACGTCCTTGGTTTGATCGCGCCTCGCTTCCGCGTCGCCCCGGCCTCCACGCACGAACGCGAACGCTTCCTGCTTTTTCGCTGGGCAGAAGCGGCGTGCGTGGGAAAACTAGATCTGGTCGTGGGTTTTTATTTTTGGCAGGACTCGAGCAGTGGGAAAGGCGAGCTTGGCGGGTCGCTGGGCTGGGCTGTTGTGTTAACGGAGACCCGGAGCGAGAGAGAGTTGAGGGTTTTTTTTTGGGGTGGTCACGGGAGTCGGGTGCGCGGTCGCTACGTGACCGAGTCCACGGCGCCAGTGTCGGGCTGGCTGGCTCCCGGGGGGGGGGCGGGCGGACTGTCGCTGGGCGCTGAAGCCCTGCAGAGGGAGATGATGATGATGATGATATCAACCTCTCTCTCTCTCTCTCTTCCTCCCTCTCTCTCCCTCTCTCTCCCTCTCCCTCTCTCTCTCTCTCCCTCTCCATCCCTCTCTCTCACCCTCCCTCTTCCTCTCTCCGTCTCTCCCCCTCCCTCTTCCTCCCTCTCTCCCCCCCCCCAGCTGTGGGCCCGGGGCTTCAGCTCCTCGGTGCCCCCCCAGCCGGTGCCCCCCCTGGCCCAGACCCTGAGCCGGTACCTGCGGGCCCTGGAGCCCCACCTGCCCAGCTCCGAGCTGGAGCACACGCGCTCCGAGGCCCTGAAGCTGGGGGCCCCGGGGGGCCCGGGGGAGAGGCTGCAGGGGGGGCTGGAGAGGAGGGCCCAGCGGACCAACAACTGGGTAAGACCGCACCGAACCGGGCCCGCCGGCGCCGCCCCCTGCCCCCCGCCCCGCGGGCCGGCCTGAGCGCCCTGTCTCCTCTCCCCCTCCCAGATCTCGGACTGGTGGCAGCG
Source organism: Lepisosteus platostomus (assembly GCF_059453375.1). Taxonomy (NCBI): domain Eukaryota; kingdom Metazoa; phylum Chordata; class Actinopteri; order Semionotiformes; family Lepisosteidae; genus Lepisosteus; species Lepisosteus platostomus. The sequence goes on from NC_142615.1 coordinate 2,689,498, forward strand.
CTCGGCCTACCTGGAGAGCCGGCTGCCCCTGGCCGTGCACTCGAACCCCGCCGTCACTCTGCCCCGGCAGGACTACAGCGACTGGAGAGGGCAGCTCATGTAGGTCACCCCCACCCCCGGCCCCCCCAGACCCCCCGGTGGCTCCAGGTATCTCATATCTGTCTGTGTGTCGGCAGGTTTGCAGCCAAACTCATCGCAGGAGTCCTGGACTTCAAGGCCAAGATCGACAGGTGAGTGTGTGTGTGTGAACCCCTCTCTCTCTCTCAGTGCAGTGTTCATGTACTGGAGTGTCCAGTCAGTGTGTCTGTATTAACCCCTCTCTCTCTCAGTGCAGTGTTCATGTACTGGAGTGTCCAGTCAGTGTGTCTGTATGAACCCCTCTCTCTCTCAGTGCAGTGTTCATGTACTGGAGTGTCCAGTCAGTGTGTCTGTATGAACCCCTCTCTCTCTCAGTGCAGTGTTCATGTCCTGGAGTGTCCAGTCAGTGTGTCTGTATGAACCCCTCTCTCTCTCAGTGCAGTGTTCATGTCCTGGAGTGTCCAGTCAGTGTGTCTGTGTGAACCCCTCTCTCTCTCAGTGCAGTGTTCATGTACTGGAGTGTCCAGTCAGTGTGTGTGTGTGAACCCATCTCTCTCTCTCAGTGCAGTGTTCATGTACTGGAGTGTCCAGTCAGTGTGTCTGTATGAACCCCTCTCTCTCTCAGTGCAGTGTTCATGTACTGGAGTGTCCAGTCAGTGTGTGTGTGTGAACCCCTCTCTCTCTCAGTGCAGTGTTCATGTCCTGGAGTGTCCAGTCAGTGTGTGTGTGTGAACCCCTCTCTCTCTCAGTGCAGTGTTCATGTCCTGGAGTGTCCAGTCAGTGTGTCTGTATGAACCCCTCTCTCTCAGTGCAGTGTTCATGTCCTGGAGTGTCCAGTCAGTGTGTCTGTATGAACCCCTCTCTCTCTCAGTGCAGTGTTCATGTACTGGAGTGTCCAGTCAGTGTGTCTGTGTGAACCCCCCTCTCTCTCTCTCAGTGCAGTGTTCATGTACTGGAGTGTCCAGTCAGTGTGTCTGTATGAACCCCTCTCTCTCTCAGTGCAGTGTTCATGTCCTGGAGTGTCCAGTCAGTGTGTCTGTGTGAACCCTTCTCTCTCTCAGTGCAGTGTTCATGTACTGGAGTGTCCAGTCAGTGTGTCTGTATGAACCCCTCTCTCTCTCAGTGCAGTGTTCATGTACTGGAGTGTCCAGTCAGTGTGTGTGTGTGAACCCCTCTCTCTCTCAGTGCAGTGTTCATGTACTGGAGTGTCCAGTCAGTGTGTCTGTGTGAACCCCTCTCTCTCTCAGTGCAGTGTTCATGTACTGGAGTGTCCAGTCAGTGTGTGTGTGTGAACCCTTCTCTCTCTCAGTGCAGTGTTCATGTACTGGAGTGTCCAGTCAGTGTGTCTGTGTGAACCCCTCTCTCTCTCAGTGCAGTGTTCATGTACTGGAGTGTCCAGTCAGTGTGTGTGTGTGAACCCCTCTCTCTCTCAGTGCAGTGTTCATGTACTGGAGTGTCCAGTCAGTGTGTCTGTATGAACCCCTCTCTCTCTCAGTGCAGTGTTCATGTCCTGGAGTGTCCAGTCAGTGTGTCTGTATGAACCCCTCTCTCTCTCTCAGTGCAGTGTTCATGTACTGGAGTGTCCAGTCAGTGTGTCTGTATGAACCCCTCTCTCTCTCAGTGCAGTGTTCATGTACTGGAGTGTCCAGTCAGTGTGTCTGTATGAACCCCTCTCTCTCAGTGTCCAGTCAGGGTGTCAGTGTGAACCCCTCTCTCCCTCAGTCACACTCTGTTAGTGGAGTACATGCGGGGTCGCCCTCTCTGTATGGAGCAGTACTCCCAGATCTTCTCGTCCTGCCGAGTCCCCGGCCCCAAACACGACCATGTGATCCTGCACAACCGGTCCCGCCGGCCGCCCACGCACATCACCGTGGTCAGGAACTACCAGGTACTGCCCGCGGGCCCTACTCGCTCTCTACTCGCTCTCTACTCGTACTTCACTGCTGCGGCACTCAGCTGTCATTGCGGGCAGGAGCTGTCTGGTGTCTACACACACTCTACTCACTGTTTACTCCTTCTTTACTACTGCTGCACTCAACTGGGATTGTGGACAGGAGCTGTAAGATGGGTAGTTTTTTTTCCCCAGTTAGACATGTACAGCAGTGATCTCTCTCTCTCTCTCTCAATTCAATTCAATTCTCTCTCTCTCTCTCTCTCTCTCTCTCTATGTGTCTCTCTCTCTCTGTGTCTCTCTGGTCAGTTTTTCCAGTTAGAGGTGTACAACAGTGATGGTTCCCCACTGACCGTGGGTCAGATCCACACACAGCTGCAGAGGATTAGAGCTCAGTCATGGAAGACAGACAAAGAGCCCATGGGCATCCTGACCAGCCAGCACAGGAACACGTGGGGTCAAGCCTACAACAGACTCCTGAGAGGTGTGAGGCACAGGGGACAGAAGTGTCCAGTGTCCGCATTAACCCCTGTCTCTCTCAGAGTGTCTGTATTAACCCCTCTCTCTCTCTCAGTGCAGTGTTCATGTACTGGAGTGTCCAGTCAGTGTGTCTGTGTGAACCCCTCTCTCTCTCAGTGCAGTGTTCATGTACTGGAGTGTCCAGTCAGTGTGTCTGTGTGAACCCCTCTCTCTCTCAGTGCAGTGTTCATGTACTGGAGTGTCCAGTCAGTGTGTCTGTATTAACCCCTCTCTCTCTCTCAGTGCAGTGTTCATGTACTGGAGTGTCCAGTCAGTGTGTCTGTATGAACCCCTCTCTCTCTCAGTGCAGTGTTCATGTACTGGAGTGTCCAGTCAGTGTGTCTGTGTGAACCCCTCTCTCTCTCAGTGCAGTGTTCATGTACTGGAGTGTCCAGTCAGTGTGTGTCTGTATGAACCCCTCTCTCTCTCAGTGCAGTGTTCATGTACTGGAGTGTCCAGTCAGTGTGTCTGTATGAACCCCTCTCTCTCTCAGTGCAGTGTTCATGTACTGGAGTGTCCAGTCAGTGTGTCTGTATGAACCCCTCTCTCTCTCAGTGCAGTGTTCATGTACTGGAGTGTCCAGTCAGTGTGTCTGTATTGACCCCTCTCTCTCAGACAAGATTAACCGGGAGTCGGTGCGGGCGATCGAGAGGGGGGTCTTCACGGTGTGTCTGGACGCCCCGGTGATGAGGGTGTCGGAGGAGAGGTACTCCAGCCGCATGGCCGCGCAGATGCTGCACGGGGGCGGGACCTACTCCAACAGCGGCAACCGCTGGTTCGACAAGACCCTGCAGGTGAGCTGTCCGTCATCCCTGGCAGCCAATCACCGTCACAATCCACGTGCACGCTGACCACAGCCCTGTCCACTCTCTGGCCAGTTCGTTGTGGGGGAGGACGGCTCCTGTGGAGTGGTGTACGAGCAGGCCATCGCCGAGGGCCCCCCGGTGGCCACGCTGGTGGACCACGTGCTTGACTACTGGTCAGTGAAACGGCGATGCTGTGCTCGTGTGAGTGTGCCTGTCGCCCTTGGAGACGGCGATGCTGTGCTCGTGTGAGTGTGCCTGTCGCCCTTGGAGACGGCGATGCTGCGCTCGTGTGAGTGTGCCTGTCGCCCTTGGAGACGGCGATGCTGTGCTCGTGTGAGTGTGCCTGTCGCCCTTGGAGACGGCGATGCTGTGCTTGTGTGAGTGTGCCTGTCGCCCTTGGAGACGGCGATGCTGTGCTCGTGTGAGTGTGCCTGTTGCCCTTGGAAACGGCGATGCTGCGCTCGTGTGAGCGTGCCTGTCGCCCCCGGAAACGGCGTCGCGGTATCCCCGCAGCAAGCAGCCGGAGACGGTGCGCGCCCCCATGGTCCCCCTGCCACTGCCGAAGAAGCTGTACTTCTACATCGACCCCGAGATCAAGAGGGACATCGAGATGGCCAAGCTCAACCTGGACAGGTCAGTGACCCCCGGGGGGGTCCCCCCGCAGCGCCCCCCAGCCCCGCGGTCCAGCGCCACCTTATGGACAGCCTGCGTAAGGGCAGCACCGTCTGGCCACGCCGGGGTGGGCGGCGGCTCGTCCCTGGTAATGCTTCGATAAACTGGACTTTATATAGCGCCTTTTAAAAGCAGCCTCTCGAAGCGCTTTAGGCGACGGACGTGACAGGGACAGGCGATATCGGAGTCGGGGCCGGGAGATGATTCTGATTCCCGAAAGAAGCGGGTTTTGAGTCTGGACCTGCAGGGGGGCCTCTCTGAGATTCCTGGGGGAGAGGGTTCCAGAGCTCGGGGGCGCAGCGGGCGAAGACCCCTTCTACACCCCCTCCCCCTCCGAGTGTAGACGGGCTGGGGGGGACAGAGGGGGGACCGGAGTCGGAGGACAGGGGCCGAGGGGACACTTGACGGGGAGCCAGTGCGGGGACTCCAGCGCAGGAGTCACGAAGGAGGGTAAAGCTGAAGACGGGCGTCTCGCAGTCCAGCTCTGAATCCCCCGCGGTCAAGGCTGGGAGGAAAACCCTTCCTCCTCTCGTTTCCGGGCAGCATGACGTTCTCTCGGACGCACGGATTTTAAATTCGGACGAGCTGGAAAAGCACCACCGCCCCCCCCCCCAAAAAAAACAAAAAGGAAATCGAGAGGCGGTGCATTGTGGGGGCTGCCGGGGATTGTGGGAAGGGGCGTCCGTGGCGTTCCTCCTCCTCGTCTGAGTGAGCGATTTATTTCGTTTCCGCAGCCTGATCAACGACTTGGACATCAGCTGTTTCACGTTCCGGAGGTTTGGGAAGAACTTCCCCAAGAAATACCGGCTGAGCCCGAACTCCCTCATCCAGGTGGCTCTCCAGCTGGCTTACTACAGGTGAGGAACACTGCCCGTCTCTGTCTCTGGGCTCTGTGTGTCTGCAGAGTCTCCAGGGGTCTTTAAAGCAGGGCTGTCCAGTCCTGGTCCTGGAGGGGTCAGTGTGTGTGTGTCTGCAGAGTCTCCAGGGGTCTTTAAAGCAGGGCTGTCCAGTCCTGGTCCAGGAGGGGTCAGTGTGTGTGTGTCTGCAGAGTCTCCAGGGGTCTTTAAAGCAGGGCTGTCCAGTCCTGCTCCTGGAGGGGTCAGTGTGTGTGTGTCTGCAGAGTCTCCAGGGGTCTTTAAAGCAGGGCTGTCCAGTCCTGGTCCTGGAGGGGTCAGTGTGTGTGTGTCTGCAGAGTCTCCAGGGGTCTTTAAAGCAGGGCTGTCCAGTCCTGGTCCTGGAGGGGTCAGTGTGTGTGTGTGTCTGCAGAGTCTCCAGGGGTCTTTAAAGCAGGGCTGTCCAGTCCTGGTCCTGGAGGGGTCAGTGTGTGTGTGTGTCTGCAGAGTCTCCAGGGGTCTTTAAAGCAGGGCTGTCCAGTCCTGGTCCTGGAGGGGTCAGTGTGTGTGTGTGTCTGCAGAGTCTCCAGGGGTCTTTAAAGCAGGGCTGTCCAGTCGTGGTCCTGGAGGGGTCAGTGTGTGTGTGTGTCCGCAGAGTCTCCAGGGGTCTTTAAAGCAGGGCTGTCCAGTCCTGGTCCCGGAGGGGTCAGTGTGTGTCTGCAGAGTCTCCAGGGGTCTTTAAAGCAGGGCTGTCCAGTCGTGGTCCTGGAGGGGTCAGTGTGTGTGTGTGTCCGCAGAGTCTCCAGGGGTCTTTAAAGCAGGGCTGTCCAGTCCTGGTCCCGGAGGGGTCAGTGTGTGTCTGCAGAGTCTCCAGGGGTCTTTAAAGCAGGGCTGTCCAGTCCTGGTCCTGGAGGGGTCAGTGTGTGTGTGTCTGCAGAGTCTCCAGGGGTCTTTAAAGCAGGGCTGTCCAGTCCTGGTCCTGGAGGGGTCAGTGTGTGTGTCTGCAGAGTCTCCAGGGGTCTTTAAAGCAGGGCTGTCCAGTCCTGGTCCTGGAGGGGTCAGTGTGTGTGTGTGTGTCTGCAGAGTCTCCAGGGGTCTTTAAAGCAGGGCTGTCCAGTCCTGGTCCTGGAGGGGTCAGTGTGTGTGTGTGTCTGCAGAGTCTCCAGGGGTCTTTAAAGCAGGGCTGTCCAGTCCTGGTCCTGGAGGGGTCAGTGTGTGTGTGTCTGCAGAGTCTCCAGGGGTCTTTAAAGCAGGGCTGTCCAGTCCTGGTCCTGGAGGGGTCAGTGTGTGTGTGTCTGCAGAGTCTCCAGGGGTCTTTAAAGCAGGGCTGTCCAGTCCTGCTCCTGGAGGGGTCAGTGTGTGTGTGTGTCTGCAGAGTCTCCAGGGGTCTTTAAAGCAGGGCTGTCCAGTCCTGGTCCTGGACGGGTCAGTGTGTGTGTGTCTGCAGAGTCTCCAGGGGTCTTTAAAGCAGGGCTGTCCAGTCCTGGTCCTGGAGGGGTCAGTGTGTGTGTGTCTGCAGAGTCTCCAGGGGTCTTTAAAGCAGGGCTGTCCAGTCCTGGTCCTGGAGGGGTCAGTGTGTGTGTGTGTGTCTGCAGAGTCTCCAGGGGTCTTTAAAGCAGGGCTGTCCAGTCCTGGTCCTGGACGGGTCAGTGTGTGTGTGTCTGCAGAGTCTCCAGGGGTCTTTAAAGCAGGGCTGTCCAGTCCTGGTCCTGGAGGGGTCAGTGTGTGTGTGTCTGCAGAGTCTCCAGGGGTCTTTAAAGCAGGGCTGTCCAGTCCTGGTCCTGGAGGGGTCAGTGTGTGTGTGTCTGCAGAGTCTCCAGGGGTCTTTAAAGCAGGGCTGTCCAGTCCTGCTCCTGGAGGGGTCAGTGTGTGTGTGTGTCTGCAGAGTCTCCAGGGGTCTTTAAAGCAGGGCTGTCCAGTCCTGGTCCTGGACGGGTCAGTGTGTGTGTGTCTGCAGAGTCTCCAGGGGTCTTTAAAGCAGGGCTGTCCAGTCCTGGTCCTGGAGGGGTCAGTGTGTGTGTGTCTGCAGAGTCTCCAGGGGTCTTTAAAGCAGGGCTGTCCAGTCCTGGTCCTGGAGGGGTCAGTGTGTGTGTGTGTGTCTGCAGAGTCTCCAGGGGTCTTTAAAGCAGGGCTGTCCAGTCCTGGTCCTGGACGGGTCAGTGTGTGTGTGTCTGCAGAGTCTCCAGGGGTCTTTAAAGCAGGGCTGTCCAGTCCTGGTCCTGGAGGGGTCAGTGTGTGTGTGTCTGCAGAGTCTCCAGGGGTCTTTAAAGCAGGGCTGTCCAGTCCTGGTCCTGGAGGGGTCAGTGTGTGTGTGTGTGTCTGCAGAGTCTCCAGGGGTCTTTAAAGCAGGGCTGTCCAGTCCTGCTCCTGGAGGGGTCAGTGTGTGGGGTGCTAATCTCTCTCTCTGTGTCCCAGGATGTACGGGGAGCTGTGTGCGACCAGCGACACCGCGTCGCTGCGGATGTTCAGAGGGGGGCGCACCGACACCATCCGCTCGGCCACCAGCGAGGCGCTGCGGTTCGTGCAGGCCGTCGACGACCCCGGCACCATGGTAACGACCCCTGCCGGGGAGGGCGGGGACAGGAAGGGGCGGGGAGTGAGTCCCGGGGACAGGAAGGGGCGGGGAGTGAGTCCCGGGGACAGGAAGGGGCGGGGAGTGAGTCCCGGGGACAGGAAGGGGCGGGGATTTTGTCCTGGGGACAGGAAGGGGCGGGAGGGGTGTCCCGGGGACAGGAAGAGGCGGGGATTGTGTCCCGGGGACAGGAAGAGGCGGGGAGTGTGCCGTGGGGGCGGGGACAGGAAGGGGCGGGGAGTGAGTCCCGGGGACAGGAAGGGGCGGGGAGTGTGCCATGGGGGGCGGGGACAGGAAGGGGCGGGGAGTGAGTCCCGGGGACAGGAAGGGGCGGGGAGTGAGTCCCGGGGACAGGAAGGGGCGGGGAGTGAGCCCTGGGGGGTGGGGGCAGAGGGGAAGGGAGAGGCGACAGCGCGCTGACGCATGGCCTTCTTGTTGCAGAGGGAGATGAAGGTGGCCCTGCTGAAGGAGGCCATCGAGGCTCACAGCACCCTGACGGACCAGGTAACATTCCTGGGGCCGAGGACCCCGAACTCGTCCCTGTATCCCCGGCTGGGGACGGGTGTGTGGGGGGTGGAGGTGATCTTGCTTAAGGCAAACGCTGGGCCTTCTTTCAGCGCCGTACGGGAACAGAAAACGAGACAAATCGACCCTCCTGCCGCGTTAAATAGTTCCCTGGGGGCGGCGTAGGGATACACGCTGGAGCCCGAGAGCGGCCGGAACTCGCTGCTGGGATGACATCACAAAGGCCCTGGGGGTCGGCCCCGGGCCGGCCAATCGCGGGCCGGCGTTCGGTTCCTGGTTTCCCCTGGTGGACCGGTTCTGTCGGGTCGCTACGCGTGGGGAGGCCGTTTCTTGCCCCGGATACGCCAGGGAGGGGCGGAGGCAGGGGGCTGGCAGGGGGCCAGAAAGCTCCAGTCTGGGGGGTCCTTTTGCAAATTTGGCTCAGGCGGTCCGTGGGCAGCCCAGCAGCAGGGCATACACCCAGCTCGGTGAGTGACGTGCAGATCAGAGAGTTAAAAACAGACTCCCCCACCCCGCATGGATTATGTACAGATGTTTGCGCGTTTGAATCCCCACCTTGGCGAATCTCTGGGGTCTTTTCTTCCCGATTTCCTCTCAGGCGCTCCAGGGACAGGCCATCGACCGGCACCTGCTGGGCCTCAAGCTGCAGGCCATCGAGGAGGGGCTGAGCGTGCCCAGACTGTTCATGGACACTGCCTACGCCCTGGCCACCCACTGGAGACTCAGGACGGGACAGGTACACACAGAGAGAGAGAGAGAGGACACTCCAGTACATGAACACTGCACTGAGAGAGAGAGGGGTTCATACAGACACACTGACTGGACACTCCAGTACATGAACACTGCACTGAGAGAGAGAGGGGTTCATACAGACACACTGACTGGACACTCCAGTACATGAACACTGCACTGAGAGAGAGAGGGGTTCATACAGACACACTGACTGGACACTCCAGTACATGAACACTGCACTGAGAGAGAGAGGGGTTCACACACACACACTGACTGGACACTCCAGTACATGAACACTGCACTGAGAGAGAGAGGGGTTCATACAGACACACTGACTGGACACTCCAGTACATGAACACTGCACTGAGAGAGAGAGGGGTTCATACACACACACTGACTGGACACTCCAGTACATGAACACTGCACTGAGAGAGAGAGGGGTTCATACATACACACTGACTGGACACTCCAGTACATGAACACTGCACTGAGAGAGAGAGGGGTTCACACAGACACACTGACTGGACACTCCAGTACATGAACACTGCACTGAGAGAGAGAGGGGTTCATACATACACACTGACTGGACACTCCAGTACATGAACACTGCACTGAGAGAGAGAGGGGTTCATACATACACACTGACTGGACACTCCAGGACATGAACACTGCCCTGAGAGTACCGTGCCCTCAGCCCCTCTCCCTGCCCCTGCAGGTGTCCTCTCGGACGGACAGCGTGATGTGCTTCGGCCCGCAGGTGCCCGACGGTTACGCCGTCTGCTACAACCCCCTGAACGAGCACATCAACTTCTCCGTGTCGGCCTTCAACTGCTGCGAGGAGACGCACGCGGACCGCCTGGCCCAGGAGCTGCAGAGCGCCCTCCTGCTGCTGCAGGAGCTGCTGCAGCCCTCGTACACGGCCTGAGAGCGCGGGGGGACTCGCGGACACGCACGCTGCAGGGGGTTCTGGGATCCCTGGAGGCAGGTTGTGGTGTGGAGGGACACACACGCACACACACTTAACTCTGATGTGTGACCACTTCACCCCCGCCGTGCCTCCTGGATCGCTTGTGAGGAACAGAAACTGCAGCACGCAAGCACACACACACACACACACACACACACACACACACACAACTACACACACACACACACACAACTACACACACACACAACTACACACACTCTCCCACACCCACCCACACACACACTTATACACACTTAGACGCACTAAAAACATACTTTCTCTCACACACACACACACTTATACACACTCAGACACACTAACAACAAGCAGACACACACACACACACAAGCAGCAAAGAGAAGTGGGATTCTGGGTGCAGTTTGAAAGCCGTCTTTGAAAACCTTTTTAAAGAAGTGTTGGGTGGAGGAGACTGGGTGTGGCTTAGCGCTTGAGCCCGTCGCAGGCCATTGGCTGTGAGTTTGGGAAGCTTGAAGCCCATTGGCTGAGAGCTGGAGTCCGTCGCAGGCCATTGGCTGTGAGTCTGGGACACTTGAAGATGATTGGCTGAGAGTTTGGGACCCTCAAAGACTATTGGCTGATTGCCTGGGACCTTCGAAGCCCATTGGCCAAGTTGTATTTAGGCCTTCAACCCCCCCCCCCCCCATGGGTGCTGCTGTCAGCTGGGGAGGGAGAAAGGAGGGATGGGGGGGGGGGGGTGAGATTCTGGGAATTGACCTCTGACCTGTGACCAAATCCCTTTTTACGGGACATGAAATAAAAGGACGTTTCTTGGATGGACGAGTCTCCCCCTCATTTTGTTGTGTGTGTGTGTCGCTCGGTGGCGGTTTGGCGGGTGGGAGAGGGGGGCGGTTATGTGTGGGGGTGGGGTGGAACATGCAGACTCCCCACAGAAGGTGCCCCCAACCGGACTCAACCCCCCCCGGACTCCAAAAGGCCAGCTGGGGCAGCAGTAACTCTGCACTGCCACGTCTCCCTGCAGCCCCAGTCAATACTGGGGTGGGCGGAAAGAAGCTTGTTTATCTTCGCCATCTCCTCCTCGGCGACCCGCGGAACAACACAAACAACAACAACAACAACAACACAACGGGTTCTCCGGCTTGGTCGGCTCTCGCCGGAGGGAGCGGAGAGAAAATCGATCGGGGGCGAGGACGGGGGAGGGGGTCCTCTCCCTCCTGCCTTTATCGCGGGGCTCGGCTGAAGAAGCAGCAGCAGCAGGAGGAGGAGGAGGAGGAGGAGGGGAGAGAGAGAGAGACAGCGCGACGGACACCCCGGGCAGAGCGGACGTGACGTCACGGGCGCGCATCTCGGAAGGAGGAGGAGGAGGAGGGCCGGCCGGCGAGAGAGAGACGGACAGCAGCAGCCCGGAGTGTTTGCACTTCTGTTACTACCGTCTGCGCTGGAGGGGACAGCGGAGCTTGTGCGGCGAAGAAAAGCGGAGAAGAAGCAGCAGCCGCCCCTCGCCTCTCACGGCGTCTTGTGAAGCAGGTCGCCCGGGGGCCGCTGTGGTTTCGTATTTCTGCTGGCGCGCAGACAGACGGAGAGAGAGGGAGAGCGCTGGTGTTTTGTTTGGTTTTGTTTTCACGGGGGAATGGCAGCGCTGAGCCCGTGAGGGGGCTTCGGGTCGCTCCGCCTGTCCTCGCATGGTGGCCCTCGGGTGAGACAGGGGGCGATGCGCGGAGCCGGAGCCGGAGCCGGGGGGCCCTGGCGCCCCTGGCTGCCCCTGCTGGCCGCCTGCCTGCTGGGCTCGGCGCTCGGCTACAAGCCCGTGGTGATCGTGCACGGGCTGTTCGACAGCTCGCTGGACTTCCTGACCCTGCTGGGCTTCATCAACCAGGTGAGAGGAGACACGGGACGGGGGGGGAGGAGTTAGAGACGATAGGAGGACAGGGGGAGAGGAGTCAGAGACGATAGGAGGACAGGGGGAGAGGAGTCAGAGATGGGAGAACAAGAGTGTGGACAGGGGGAGAGGAGTCAGAGACGGGAGAACAAGAGAGGGGACAGGGGTAGAGGAGTCAGAGACGGGAGGACAGGAGGGGGCACAGGGGGAGAGGAGTCAGAGACAGGAGGGGACACAGGGGGAGAGGAGTCAGGGACAGGAGGATAGGAGAGGGGGCAGGGGGAGAGGAGTCAGAGATGGGAGAACAAGAGTGGGGACAGGGGGAGAGGAGTCAGAGATGGGAGGACAGGAGGGGGGACAGGGGGAGAGGAGTCAGAGACTGGAGGACAGGAGGGGGCACAGGGGGAGAGGAGTCAGAGACAGGAGGACAGGAGGGGACACAGGGGGAGAGGAGTCAGGGACAGGAGGATAGGAGGGGGCACAGGGGGAGAGGAGTCAGAGACGGGAGGACAGGAGGGGGGACAGGGGGAGAGGAGTCAGAGACAGGAGGGGGGGGCAGGGGGAGAGGAGTCAGAGACAGGAGGACAGGATGGGGGGCAGGGGGAGAGGAGTCAGAGATGGGAGGACAGGAGGGGGGGCAGGGGGAGAGGAGTCAGAGACGGGAGGACAGGAGGGGGGGCAGGGGGAGAGGAGTCAGAGACGGGAGGACAGGATGGGGGGCAGGGGAAGAGGAGTCAGAGACGGGAGGACAGGATGGGGGGCAGGGGAAGAGGAGTCAGAGACGGGAGGACAGGAGGGGGGGCAGGGGAAGAGGAGTCAGAGACGGGAGGACAGGAGGGGGGACAGGGGGAGAGGAGTCCGAGACGGGAGGACAGGAGGGGGGGCAGGGGGAGAGGAGTCCGAGACGGGAGGACAGGAGGGGGGGCAGGGGGAGAGGAGTCAGAGACGGGAGGACAGGAGGGGGGGCAGGGGGAGAGGAGTCAGAGACGGGAGGACAGGAGAGGGGGCAGAGGGAGAGGAGTCAGAGACGGGAGGACAGGAGAGGGGGCAGGGGGAGAGGAGTCAGAGACGGGAGGACAGGAGAGGGGGCAGGGGGAGAAGAGTCAGAGACGGGAGGACAGGAGGGGGGGCAGGGGGAGAGGAGTCAGAGACGGGAGGACAGGAGGAGGCACTGGGGGAGAGGAGTCGGAGACGGGAGGACAGGAGGGGGGGCAGGGGGAGAGGAGTCAGAGACGGGAGGACAGGAGGCATAGGGGGAGAGGAGTCGGAGACGGGAGGACAGGAGGGGGCACAGGGGGAGAGGAGTCAGAGACGGGAGGACAGGAGGGGGGCAGGGGGAGAGGAGTCAGAGATGGGAGAACAAGAGTGGGGACAGGGGGAGAGGAGTCAGAGACGGGAGAACAGGAGGGGGGGGCAGGGGGAGAGGAGTCAGAGATGGTAGGACAGGAGGAGGCAGAGGGGGAGAGGAGTCAGAGACGGGAGGACAGGAGGGGGGGCAGGGGGAGAGGAGGACAGGAGGGGGCACAGGGGGAGAAGAGTTAGAGACAGGAGGACAGGAGGAGGCACTGGGGGAGAGGAGTCGGAGACGGGAGGCGAGTTTCGGCCCAGGAGCGGCCGGAGCCGGCGCTGTAGCCCCCCTCCCGTGTGCCTGCGACGTGTTAAGCGTTTCCTAATGGCCGTTGCGACACGGCGGCTGGCCGGCTCCGCTCAACACGGCCCTTTGAGCCGGCGAGGCCGCCTCCCCCGCGGCAAACCGCTGCGATAAGCGTAATGCGAGCTCCCCTCCTGCCAACGCCCGTCACGCCCTCCCCGTCGTAAACTTTGTTTGTTTTCTTTTTATTTTAAACGCCATTAACCTCGTCCCCCCTCCTCCTCCTCCTCCTCCTCTCCTCGTCTCTCTGCCTCCAACCGCCGCGGCGCGAGGAGCCCGGGCGGGCCGTTTGAACCGGCGCGGGCCCGACCGTTGGGCCGGTTTCGTTTTCTCACCGTTTGCGCCGTTTTATAATAATAATTAATAATAATAATAATAATATTAAATTACACTTATATAGCGCTTTTCTGGGCACTCCACTCAAAGCCCCCCACTTTGTAAGACGGGAGCCGTTAAAGATAGCGAAAACGGAAAGGAAGATGCCGTTAACGGCGGGGTTTTTTTTTAAAAAAAAATCTTTTTTCGTTTCTTTTTTTGTTGTTGTTTGTGTGGCCCGAAACCTGCGGCGTTGGTGGTGGCCGGCGCCTGTCCGGTTAGAAAACGAAACGGCCCAAAAGGGGGAAGTTTGGGGGGAGGGAAATCCTCTTTTCGGCCCTTGCAAAGTGCTAAAGAAAACTCAGGAGTTCCCCACCCGACCCGGAGAGCTGGTCTGGTTGGAGCTGTGGTCATTTTAGAAGAACTGACAGGGTCACACACACACTGCCTCATAGATGCACACTGCCTCATAGACACACACACAGGGTCACACAGACGCACACTGCCTCATAGACACACACACGGGGTCACACAGACACACACTGCCTCATAGACACACACAGGGTCACACAGACACACACTGCCTCATAGACACACACACTGGGTCACACAGACACACACTGCCTCATAGACACACACACAGGGTCACACAGACGCACACTGCCTCATAGACAGACACACGGGGTCACACAGACACACACTGCCTCATAGACACACACACAGGGTCACACAGACGCACACTGCCTCATAGACACACACACAGGGTCACACAGACGCACACTGCCTCATAGACAGACACACAGGGTCACACAGACACACACTGCCTCATAGACACACACTGGCTCACAGACATACACAGAGTAGCACAGGCACACACTGGCTCACAGACACACACAGAGTAGCACAGGCACACACACACACACACACACACTGCCTCATAGACACACACACAGAGTAGCACAGGCACACACTGGCTCACAGACACACACACAGAGTAGCACAGGCGCACACTGCCTCATAGATGCACACACACACAGAGTAGCACAGGCACACACTGCCTCATAGATGCACCCACACGGGGTCACACAGATACACACTTGCTTCTGCCTCAGCGAGACGGGCCCTCGGTGAGACAGGCCCTCGGTGAGACAGGCCCTCGGTGAGACAGGCGCTCGGTGAGACAGGCCCTCAGCGAGACAGGCCCTCAGCGAGACAGGCGCTTGGTGAGACGGGCCCTCAGTGAGATGGGCCCTCGGTGAGACGGGCCCTTAGCGAGACAGGCGCTTGGTGAGACGGGCCCTCAGCGAGACAGGCGCTCGGTGAGACGGGCCCTCAGCAAGACAGGCCATCAGCGAGACAGGCGCTCGGCGAGACGGGCCCTCAGCGAGACAGGCGCTTGGTGAGACGGGCCCTCAGTGAGATGGACCCTCGGTGAGACGGGCCCTTAGCGAGACAGGCGCTTGGTGAGACGGGCCCTCAGCGAGACAGGCGCTCGGTGAGACGGGCCCTCAGCAAGACAGGCCATCAGCGAGACAGGCGCTCGGCGAGACGGGCCCTCAGCGAGACAGGCGCTTGGTGAGACGGGCCCTCAGTGAGATGGGCCCTCGGTGAGACGGGCCCTTAGCGAGACAGGCGCTTGGTGAGACGGACCCTCAGCGAGACAGGCGCTCGGTGAGACGGGCCCTCAGCAAGACAGGCCATCAGCGAGACAGGCGCTCGGTGAGATGGGCCCTCAGCGAGACAGGCCCTCAGCGAGACAGGCCCTCAGTGAGACAGGCCCTCAGCGAGACGGGCAGTTAACCCTGCTCTCTGTCTCTCCCTGCGTGCTGCAGTCCCATCCCGGCACCAACGTGACGGTCATCGACCTGTTCGACCGCAGCGCCAGCCTGCAGCCCCTGTGGAAGCAGGTAGAGGGGTTCAAAGAGGCCATCTACCCCATCATGCAGAACGCTGCGGACGGAGTGCACCTCATCTGCTACTCTCAGGGTACAGGGGCCTCGCCGCCTCTCTCTCTCTCTCTCTCTCCCCCCCCGCCAGGTTACGGGGCACACGGCGGTGTTCGACTGGGGGACTGAACGCCATCTGTATCTCTGTGTGTCACTCTCGCCTCACTCCCTCTCACTCTCCTGTCTCCTCTCCCTCTCTGTCCTTCTCCAGTCTCTCTCCTCTCCCTCTCTGTCCCTCTCCAGTCTCTCTCCTCTCACTCTGTCCCTCTCCAGTCTCTCTCCTCTCACTCTCCTGTCTCCTCTCCCTCTCTGTCCCTCTCCAGTCTCTCTCCTCTCACTCTGTCCCTCTCCAGTCTCTCTCCTCTCACTCTGTCCCTCTCCAGTCTCTCTCCTCTCTCTCTCCCGTCTCCTGTCCCTCTCCACTCTCCTCTCACTCTGTCTCTCTCCTATCTCTCTCCTCTCACTCTCCTGTCTCCTCTCCCTCTGTCCCTCTCCAGTCTCTTTCCTCTCACTCTCCTGTCTCTTCTCCCTCGCTGTCCCTCTCCAGTCTCTCTCCTCTCACTCTGTCCCTCTCCAGTCTCTCTCCTCTCACTCTCCTGTCTCCTGTCCCTCTCCACTCTCCTCTCACTCTGTCTCTCTCCTATCTCTCTCCTCTCACTCTCCTGTCTCCTCTCCCTCTGTCCCTCTCCAGTCTCTTTCCTCTCACTCTCCTGTCTCCTCTCCCTCGCTGTCCCTCTCCAGTCTCTCTCCTCTCACTCTCCTGTCTCCTCTCCATCTCTGTCCCTCTCCAGTCCCTCTCCTCTCACTCTGTCTCTCTCTCTCTCGTTAAAGGAGCGCATGGTCTGTCTCCCAGTTTGACTGTCTCAACACCTGGCTCTCTTGTCTCTCTTTCTCTCTCAGGGGGGCTGGTGTGTCGGGGGATCCTCTCCACCCTCCCAGATCACAACGTCGACTCCTTCATCTCCCTGTCCTCTCCGCAGGCCGGACAGTACGGAGGTCAGGGTCTGCTCTCCCTCGCTCTCTCGACAGCAGTGCCAGTACCATCTGGAGCAGTAATACCAGCAGCAGTAGGACAGTACTGGCAGTGACAGAGGTGATGGTAGTAGCTGTATCTGCAGGGACAGAGGTGACGGTAGTCACTATCTGCGGTGACAGTAGTAACTATCTGGGGTGACGGAGGTGATGGTGGTAGCTGTCTCTGCGGTGTAGTAGTAGCTGTCTGCAGTGACAGGTGACTAGTATCTATCTGTGGTGACGGAGGTGACAGTAGTAACTGCGGTGACCGAGGTGATGGTTATAGCTGTATTTGTAGTGACAAAGGTGACAGTAGTAACTATCTGCAGTGACAGAGGTGATGGTAGTAGCTGTATCTGCAGGGACAGAGGTGACGGTAGTCACTATCTGCGGTGACAGTAGTAACTATCTGGGGTGACGGAGGTGATGGTGGTAGCTGTCTCTGCGGTGACGGAGGTGATGTTTGTAGCTGTATCTGCAGGGACAGAGGTGATAGTAGTAGCTGTCTGCAGTGACAGGTGACTAGTATCTATCTGTGGTGATGGAGGTGACAGTAGTAACTGCGGTGACCGAGGTGATGGTTATAGCTGTATCTGTAGTGACAAAGGTGACAGTAGTAACTATCTGCAGTGACAGAGGTGATGGTAGCAGCTGTATCTGCAGTGACAGAGGTGACGGTAGTCACTATCTGCGGTGACAGTAGTAACTATCTGGGGTGACGGAGGTGATGGTGGTAGCTGTCTCTGCGGTGACGGAGGTGATGTTTGTAGCTGTATTTGCAGGGACAGAGGTGATAGTAGTAGCTGTCTGCAGTGACAGGTGACTAGTATCTATCTGTGGTGACGGAGGTGACAGTAGTAACTGCGGTGACCGAGGTGATGGTTATAGCTGTATCTGTAGTGACAAAGGTGACAGTAGTAACTATCTGCAGTGACAGAGGTGATGGTAGTAGCTGTATCTGCAGGGACAGAGGTGACGGTAGTCACTATCTGCGGTGACAGTAGTAACTATCTGGGGTGACAGAGGTGACTGTAGTAACTATCTGCGGTGACAGAGGTGACTGTAGTAACTATTTGGGGTGACAGAGGTGATGGTAGCAGCTGTATCTGGGGTGACAGAGGTGATGGTGGTAGCTGTCTCTGCACTGACAGAGGTGATGGTAGCAGCTGTATCTGCTGTGACAGGGGTGATGGTAGTAGCTGTATCTGCAGGGACAGAGGTGACGGTAGTAACTATCTGCGGTGACAGAGGTGACTAGTAACTATTTGGGGTGACAGTGGTGATGGTAGCAGCTGTATCTGGGGTGACAGAGGTGATGGTGGTAGCTGTCTCTGCACTGACAGAGGTGATGGTAGTAGCTGTATCTGTAGTGACAAAGGTGACAGTAGTAACTATCTGCGGTGACGGAGGTGACTGTAGTAACTATCTGGGGTGACAGAGGTGATGGTAGCAGCTGTATCTGGGGTGACAGAGGTGACGGTGGTAGCTGTCTCTGCACTGACAGAGGTGATGGTAGCAGCTGTCTCTGCACTGACAGAGGTGATGGTAGGAGCTGTCTCTGCACTGACAGAGGTGATGGTAGCAGCTGTATCTGCAGTGACAGAGGTGATGGTAGTAGCTGTCTCTGCTGTGACAGGGGTGATGGTAGTAGCTGTATCTGTAGTGACAAAGGTGACAGTAGTAACTATCTGCGGTGACGGAGGTGACTGTAGTAACTATCTGGGGTGACAGAGGTGATGGTAGCAGCTGTATCTGGGGTGACAGAGGTGACGGTGGTAGCTGTCTCTGCACTGACAGAGGTGATGGTAGCAGCTGTCTCTGCACTGACAGAGGTGATGGTAGGAGCTGTCTCTGCACTGACAGAGGTGATGGTAGCAGCTGTATCTGCAGTGACAGAGGTGATGGTAGTAGCTGTCTCTGCTGTGACAGGGGTGATGGTAGTAGCTGTATCTGTAGTGACAAAGGTGACAGTGGTAACTATCTGCGGTGACAGAGGTGACTGTAGTAACTATTTGGGGTGACAGTGGTGATGGTAGCAGCTGTATCTGGGGTGACAGAGGTGATGGTGGTAGCTGTCTCTGCACTGACAGAGGTGATGTATCTGCACTGACAGAGGTGATGTATCTGCAGTGACAGGGGTGATGGTTATCGCTGTATCTGCACTGACAGAGGTGATGTATCTGCAGTGACAGGGCTGATGCCAGCAATCAATGGTGGAATTAACTGGTCGAAATGCAATCAGTTTATGTGATCGGCTGTTCTTTTCCCCAGACACAGACTACCTGAAGTACCTGTTTCCTCATTTCGTGAAATCCAACCTGTTTCGCTTCTGCTACAGCGCCGTGGGCCAGAAAGTGTCCATCTGTAACTACTGGAACGGTGAGAGAGGGGGTGGGGGGTGGGGGCTTCATTTTCCGTCTGCTGTGCGTCATCACGTTTCGGGTAGTGACACGAGGGGTACAGAGGTCCCAACGAGGATCAGTCTCACTCCCGTATCCCCCGATCACTCTTAAGGGGGGCGATGCTGAAGCCGCCATCCCACCGCTGACACCAGTGTCGCACTCCACTCCAGTCCGGTGGCTCACTCCAGGGGTGAGGCAGGTGTGATCGACCTCCAGCCCCCCGCCCTCCCCTCGTGGGACGAAACGAAGGAGGCGTGGGGGGGGCAAACGGAGAGAGAGGAAGTGAAATCGAGACCCTGGGGGGGGGCAAACGGAGAGAGAGAGAGAGACGGTCAAGCCTCAGGACGCACGCTAACCCCACGTCGTCTTCGCCTGTTCCAGACCCCCACCACAGGGACCTGTATGTCAACAGCAGCGACTTCCTGGCCGTGGTCAACAGCGAGCGCCCCAACCCCAACTCCACAGGTAAGGAAGGGCCGCCCGCCCAGCCTCCTCCTCTTCCTCCTCCTCCCCCACCTGATGGGTTATCCGGCACGGAGCCGTCTGCGGGCCTCTCGCTGTGTCGGTCCTGGGCCCCAGCATGAGCCCCCCTCTCTCTCTCTCCCCCCCCCCCCCCGCAGTGTGGAAGAAGAACTTCCTGCGCCTGAAGAAGCTGGTTCTGATCGGGGGCCCTGACGATGGAGTCATCACGCCCTGGCAGTCCAGGTGGGTGTGGGGTGTGGGACGCTCGGTTCATCTGGTCTCCCGTCTGTCCGTCTGCGTCTCCGGCAGGATGTTCTTCCAGCCCTGTCTTTCTCTCCTCTCCCTGTCTCTCTGACTCTCCTCCTCTCCTCTCCCTGTCTCTCTGACTCTCCTCTCCTCTCCCTGTCTCCCTGTCTCCCTGTCTCTCTGTCTCTCTGACTCTCTCTCCTCCTCTCCTCTCCCTGTCTCTCTGACTCTGTCTCCTCCTCTCCTCACCGTGTCTCTGTCTCTCTCTCCTCTCTCCCTGTCTCACTCTCCTCCACTTTCCTCCTCTCTTCCCCTGTATCTGTGTCTCATCTCTCTCTGTCTCTCTCCCTACTCCCCTCTCCCTGACTCTCTCTCCTCCTCTCCTCACCCTGTCTCTGTCCCTCTCTCCCCTCTCCCTGTCTCACTCTCCTCCACTCTCCTCCTCTCTTCCCCTCTATCTGTGTCTCCTCCCTCTCTGTCTCTCTCCCTACTCCTCTCTCTCCCAGCGACCTCCTGTCTTCTCCCCAGATCCGAGCTCTGATCCTCTGGGCTCGGGTGAGTTCCCCTCCTGAACTCGTTTTGCCTCTAATCTCTCCTTCTCTTCTCTTTTCCCTCCTCTCAGTCACTTTGCTTTCTACAACGAGAACGAAACCGTGGTGGAGCTGAAGGAGCAGCAGGTGAGGATGATTTATTACCCCCGGAGGTCTTGTTAATGGGGCTGATTCGGTGGCCTCAGCGAGAGTGTTAGTTCTCCGACAGGTCTCGTCAGGAAGCCCTGTGCTGATCTGCTGTAGACAGACTGTAGACGCAGACTAACAGATTTAGCATTGATTACTGACAGATTGTGTCCCTCTCTCTCAGTGCAGTGTTCATGTACTGGAGTGTCCAGTCAGTGTGTCTGTATTAACCCCTCTCTCTCTCAGTGCAGTGTTCATGTACTGGAGTGTCCAGTCAGTGTGTCTGTATGAACCCCTCTCTCTCTCAGTGCAGTGTTCATGTACTGGAGTGTCCAGTCAGTGTGTCTGTATGAACCCCTCTCTCTCTCAGTGCAGTGTTCATGTCCTGGAGTGTCCAGTCAGTGTGTCTGTATGGACCCCTCTCTCTCTCAGTGCAGTGTTCATGTACTGGAGTGTCCAGTCAGTGTGTCTGTATGGACCCCTCTCTCTCTCAGTGCAGTGTTCATGTACTGGAGTGTCCAGTCAGGGTGTGTGTATGAACCCCTCTCTCTCTCAGTGCAGTGTTCATGTCCTGGAGTGTCCAGTGTGTGTATTAACCCCTCTCTCTCTCTCTCTCTCCCAGGTGTACATACAGGACTCTTTTGGTCTCCGGACGCTACAGTCCAGGGGTGACCTGGTTGTCTGTGTTTTCCCAGGAGTCTACCACACCAAGTGGCACTCCAACCTGACAGTGTTCACAGGCTGTATAGAGAGGTGGCTCACGTAGAGACACACACACACCGTTATTGCCCAGTACAACCCGTGTTTTGTAAGGATGTGTTCTCTTTCCTCTGTGCTCAGTCGTCTCTCCAGATGTGAGAGTAATGATCGAGAAGAAGTGGTGTGCTTCTCGGCCTCTGTATTCGCCTCCGGTTTTGTTTTCTATGTGGTGTTTCACACCTGCGTGGGTTGTGAAATTGTCGATCGGAGTGTGGGTGTGTGCTGTCTCTCCTGTGTGCCTCTCCTGTGTGTGTGTGTGTGTGTGTGTGTGTGTGTGATGTCTGCTCTGAGTGTCTCTCCTGTGTGTGTGTGATGTCTGCTCTGAGTGTCTCTCCTGTGTGTGTGTGGTCTGTCTGCTCTGAGTGTCTCTCCTGTGTGTGTGTGTGTGCTCTCTGCTCTGAGTGTCTCTCCTGTGTGTGTGTGTGCTGTCTGCTCTGAGTGCCTCTCCTGTGTGTGTGTGCGCTGTTTGCTCTGAGTGTCTCTCCTGTGTGTGTGTGTGCTCTCTGCTCTGAGTGTCTCTCCTGTGTGTGTGTGTGTGCTCTCTGCTCTGAGTGTCTCTCCTGTGTGTGTGTGTGCTGTCTGCTCTGAGTGTCTCTCCTGTGTGTGTGTGTGCTCTCTGCTCTGAGTGTCTCTCCTGTGTGTGTGTGTGCTCTCTGCTCTGAGTGTCTCTCCTGTGTGTGTGTGTGCTCTCTGCTCTGAGTGTCTCTCCTGTGTGTGTGTGTGCTCTCTGCTCTGAGTGTCTCTCCTGTGTGTGTGTGTGCTCTCTGCTCTGAGTGCCTCTCCTGTGTTTGTGTGTGTGTGCTCTCTGCTCTGAGTGCCTCTCCTGTGTTTGTGTGTGTGTGCTCTCTGCTCTGAGTGTCTCTCCTGTGTGTGTGTGTGCTGTCTGCTGTGAGTGCCTCTCCTGTGTGTGTGTGTGCTGTCTGCTGTGAGTGCCTCTCCTGTGTGTGTGTGTGTGCTCTCTGCTCTGAGTGTCTCTCCTGTGTGTGTTTAAAGTGTTTGCTCTCTGGGCTGGGTGTCTCTCCTGTGCCTGTGTGTGCCTCTCTCAGTGTCAAGGCCAGGCCTGAGGGTATTATCTCTGTTAGCTCAGCAGGATTCGGCCCTGGCAGGGGAAGGAGGTATCAGACAGGAGGAATTTGCACGTTTTCTGAGCAGGTCTGATCACTCACCCAGAAGAGCCTGGATTTGTAGTTTCACACAGTTTGTGCACGTGGTGGTAACTCACACGTGTGTGTGTATAGAGAGGGGGATACCAGTAAGGTCGCTGTTTTCGTTCTTACTGGACTGGGGTTCTCATGTTGGGACCCCCCTGATTGAGTGTGACCTATGACCCTGGATTGGGGCTCTCAGGATTGGTCACCCCTAATTGAGGGTGACCTATGACCCCAGGGTGGGACACCCCTGATTGAGGGTGACCTGTGACCCTGAACTGGGGCTCTGAAGAGGGCGTTTCCCCCCCTGACAGACCCCCACCCCCTCGGCAGGTAGAGTCGGGGCTTGTACCCCGGATCTCGGGACGAAGGGAAGCTCGCTCCCACTCTCCACGCTGAGCTCCCAGCCAGAGGCGCCTGTTGAGTGTCAGTGTGTGTGTGTCAGTGTGTGTGTTTGTGTTCCACGTCCTCAGAAGGAACTGTACCTGTGTGGGTGTGTCACTGTGTGTTTGTGTTCCACGTCCTCAGAAGGGAACTGTACCTGTTTGGGTGTGTGTGTCAGTGGGTGTGTGTGTTTGTGTTCCACGTCCTCAGAAGGAACTGTACGTGTGTGGGTGTGTCAGTGTGTGGGTGTGTGTGTGTGTCAGTGTGTGGGTGTGTTCTACGTCCTCAGAAGGGAACTGTACCTGTGTGTGTGTGTCAGTGTGTGGGTGTGTGTGTCAGTGTGTGGGTGTCCTCAGAAGGGAACTGTACCTGTGTCAGTGTGTGTCAGTGTGTGAGTGTCCTCAGAAGGGAACTGTACCTGTGTGTGTCAGTGTGTGTCAGTGTGTGAGTGTCCTCAGAAGGGAACTGTACCTGTGTGTCAGTGTGTGTCAGTGTGTGAGTGTCCTCAGAAGGGAACTGTACCTGTGTGTGTGTGTCAGTGTGTGAGTGTCCTCAGAAGGGAACTGTACCTGTGTGTCAGTGTGTGTCAGTGTGTGAGTGTCCTCAGAAGGGAACTGTACCTGTGTGTGTGTGTCAGTGTGTGAGTGTCCTCAGAAGGGAACTGTACCTGTGTCGTATTTTCCGGCGAGCGGTTTTGCGTATTTTGCCCCTTTCCCTCGGGATTCCTCTGCAATAACCGAATTCCGAGCTGAGAAGGGGAGACGGGTCCCAGAGCCAGCCGGCGTGCTGTACTGGCGGTGGAGGAGGAGGAGTGAGCTGCGGAGGGAGACGGACCGAGCTGCACCTCTCCCGGCCTGGCTCTGAGCTCTGTTCATTAAAACGAGGTTTTGGAAAAGTGCCTGGTTTCCGGTTGTGTTTTTTGGGGGGAACGGGGGTCACTCCAACAGGAAGACAAGATACTGAGTGTGACCTATGACCCTGGATTGGGGCTCTCCAGCCCCAGGGGGGACACCCCAAATTGAGGGTGACCTATGACCCTTTTGAACCCAAAGCGGGGGGGGCTCAGAGTGGGACACCCCTGATTGAGGGTGACCTATGACCCCAGGGTGAGACACCCCTGATTGAGGGTGACCTATGACCCCAGGGTGGGACACTGCTGATTGATGGTGACCTATGACCCTATTGAACCCGGACTGAGGCTCTCAGAGTGGGACACCCCTGATTGAGGGTGACCTATGACCCCAGGGTGGGACACCCCTGATTGAGGGTGACCTATGCCCCTATTGAACCCGGAGTGGGGGGGCTCAGAGTGGGGCACCCCTGATTGAGGGTGACCTCTGACCCCGGGCCGGGGCTCCCTGCAGTTGCTGGTGATGGAGATCAGCTCCGTACACCAGCGTTCAGCAGCCGGACTGAGCGGCCGGCAGACACCCGCGCACACCCCGCTGTGGAAATCCTCCTGCGTGATCTCCCCCCTCGACGGCTCGGCTCGGCTCGGCTTCCTTCAGGGAAAGAGAGGAGACAGAAGAAGCCGCGCTGGTCCCGACACGCCACGCGCGAAGAAAGGGGAGTCTCGGAGGGGCGCGTCACCGACAGGTAGAGAGCCGTGACGTCAGCAGCTCCCTCCCAGTAATCACTCTGTCTCACACACACACACGGCTCGGAGAGAGTTCTGTGTGTGTGTCTTTCTCCATCGCCCCTCATTTACCTCCAAACCTACCCGTCCGAACCAGCGCGGAAGCGGGGGACGTGTGTCTGATCAGCCGCCTCGGACGGGCGGATTGAGAGAAAACTGGTCTCCTGTCACAGGAGGGAGGGACAGAGAGAGAAAGAGAGAGAGAGAGAGACTCGGGCTGCAGGAGTTCCGCGTTCACTCAGGTAAGCGACCCGATCCGATCCGAACAGCGTGGGAACTTGGGGTGTCGCGGAAAAGCCGGCGTGTCGTCGGAGGTGAGTCGACAACACGACACGTCGGCTGTAGCTAAAAGCTTCTTTTATTTTATTTTTTTTATTTTGTTTGTTTTGAGCGACTTGTTTTGGAACAGCGGGCGTTGCGGGCAAACCGACTTCAGCGGTCAGTAATAAAGAGACGGAGCTGGGACAGAGCGGGGTTGAGTTATATCGGAGGTGCCGGCGCTGTTGGGAAATCAGAGCTTATCTTGCTGTTTCGTCGATCGCTGGAGTATCTGTGCTCGGTGCTGGTTTGTCGTCACACACGGCGTGACCCCCGGCGTGGCGTGATTCCGGTCGTGCAGGTCAGGCCGACTGGGGTTCGCTGTCGAAATTGGACTCGCTTGAAATTGCAAATTGTCTCCCTCGCTGAACTTGTTTTTTTGCAGCGGGTGATATGACTAGCAAATTTGTAGAACAGCCCTGTTACAGTAGGAGCTCCTGTCCCAGTGCAGTAGACCAGTCTGTTACAATAGGAGCTCCAGTCCCAGTGCAGTAGAACAGTCTGTTACAATAGGAGCCCCAGTCCCAGTCCAGTAGAACAGTCTGTTACAATAGGAGCTCCAGTCCCAGTGCAGTAGAACAGTCTGTTACAATAGGAGCTCCAGTCCCAGTGCAGTAGAACAGTCTGTTACAATAGGAGCTCCAGTCCCAGTGCAGTAGAACAGTCTGTTACAATAGGAGCTCCAGTCCCAGTGCAGTAGAACAGTCTGTTACAATAGGAGCTCCAGTCCCAGTGCAGTAGAACAGTCCTGTTACAATAGGAGCTCCAGTCCCAGTCCAGTAGACCAGTCTGTTACAATAGGAGCTCCAGTCCCAGTGCAGTAGACCAGTCTGTTACAATAGGAGCTCCAGTCCCAGTCCAGTAGAACAGTCTGTTACAATAGGAGCTCCAGTCCCAGTCCAGTAGAACAGTCTGTTACAATAGGAGCTCCAGTCCCAGTGCAGTAGAACAGTCTGTTACAATAGGAGCTCCAGTCCCAGTGCAGTAGAACAGTCTGTTACAATAGGAGCTCCAGTCCCAGTGCAGTAGACCAGTCTGTTACACTAGGAGCCCCAGTCCCAGTGCAGTAGACCAGTCCTGTTACAATAGGAGCTCCAGTCCCAGTGCAGTAGAACAGTCTGTTACAATAGGAGCTCCAGTCCCAGTCCAGTAGACCAGTCTGTTACAATAGGAGCTCCAGTCCCAGTCCAGTAGAACAGTCTGTTACAATAGGAGCTCCAGTCCCAGTCCAGTAGGACAGTCTGTTACAATAGGAGCTCCAGTCCCAGTGCAGTAGAACAGTCTGGACAGGACACCAGTCCATCACAGGACACACTCACACACCCTGGACAGGACACACGCACACTCACACCAGGGCCAGTTTTCCCAGAAGCCCAGTAACCCACCAGCCGGTCCCCGGCCCCGGGGGGTGTGAGGAGCCCCTGGAGAGAGCGTGCAGGCTCCACACAGACAGCCCCGCCCGTACCCCCGGGACCCCTGAACCCCCGAACCCCCGGGACCCCTGGAACACGGGAGACACTCGGTTTCCTGGCCCGGTTCCTCTTCCCCCGGTCCCGTGCGTCGTTTTCAATTCTTGGGCCCGGTCGTTCTAGGGGGGACCCCCATCCCCCCCCCCCCCCATTGACACCCCCTCTTCCCTCTTCTAGGTCGTTCTAGAAGCTCGGCGGCGGCGCCATGACGACGAGGGCCAACGAGGAGTGCCGGGTGTGCGGGGAGCCCCTGAGAGGCACCCAGCGGCGGTGGCTCTTCGGGGGCCGGCGCCGGCCCCCCCAGGGGGGGCCCCCCGCGTCCTGGGGCAGCGTCCCCTCCCTCCGAGCCGACGCCCCCCCCTCCTCCTCCTCCTCCTCTTCCTCCCTCTCCTCCTCCTCCCTCTCCCTGCCCCCCTCCCCCGCCGCCCGGCCGCGGCCCGACCCGCTGGCGGTGCTGACCCACCTGCTGGGCCGGCCCGTGCCGCGGGGGGGCGGGCGGGGGGAGTTCCTGTGCGGCAGGTGCGCGGCCGCCCTGGCGCGGCTCTTCCGCTTCGACGCCGTGATGGCCCGCGTGCGCGCCCTGTCGGCCGAGCGCCTGCGCCGCCTGGAGGGGGAGCGGGCCCGGCTGGGCCGCCAGCTGGCCCGGGCGTACGGGCGGCGCCACCGGGAGGGGGAGGAGGAGGAGGAGGAGGAGGAGGGGGGGCCCGGGGAGGCCTACCGGCAGCTCCTGCAGGACGACATGGCCTTCGCCGGGCTGGAGTGGTGGGCCGAGGGCGGGGCGGCCTGCCCGGGGGGGGGCAGGCTCTGCGGGGGCTGCCACGCCCTCCGGGTGCCCGAGTCCCAGTACGAGTCCGTCTGCGGCCTCCCCCGCCGCCTGGCCCAGCGGCCCCTGCTGCGCCGCGGCCCGGCCCGCAGCCTGTCCCTGGACGGGCTGGGCCCCGCCCCCGCCGCCCCGGCCCCGCCCCCCCCGGCCGGTCGCCGCGGCGCCCTCCGCCTGGGCTCCGCCCCCTCCTCCCTGGCCAGCTCCAGCCTGTCGCTGCCGGGCCTCGACGGCCCCGCCCCCGGCCCCGCCTCCCGCCCGGCCTCCGGCCTATCGCTGCTCTCGGGGGGCGGGGCCGAGGAGCTGGCGGACGCCCTCGGGCTGCTGAGGGGGATCCAGCCCAGGCCCGTCGCCTCTCCGGCCGGGAGCAGGCTTCCCGTCCGGGACCGGAGCAGGGGGCGGGGGCTGGCGAGGAAGCTGAGCTTCGGGGAGGGACTGGAGGCGCGCGGCGAGGAGGAGGAGGAGGAGGAGGAGGAGGAGGAGAGGGACGTCCTGGCCCGGCTGGGGGAGGAGTACATCCCTCTGCACGGGGAGGTGAGGGGACGACCGGTCTCGAGGGGGGGATGTGTCGAGGAGCCGCTGAGGGGACCCCAGTCCTTCAGGGGCTCTGGGGGGGTCTTCAGTCAGGGGTTAAAGGTCACCGGCTCCCAGTCCTTCAGGGGCTCTGGGGGGTCTTCAGTCAGGGGTTAAAGGTCACAGGCTCTGCGAGCCACAGTCCTTCAGGGGCTCTGGGGGTCTTCAGTCAGGGGTTAAAGGTCACAGGCTCTGAGACCCCCAGTCCTTCAGGGGCTCCGGGGGGGTCTTCAGTCAGGGGTTAAAGGTCACAGGCTCTGAGAGCCACAGTCCTTCAGGGGCTGCGGGGGGTCTTCAGTCAGGGGTTAAAGGTCACTGTGACTCTGGGCTCATGAAGACAGTAACTGGCTCAGTTCAGGCTCTGAGCGCCCCAGTCCTTCAGGGGCTCTGGGGGTCTTCAGTCAGGGGTTAAGGGTCACTGTGAACATCCTCATCCTTCATCGACCTGCGCGTCCCTCTCCCTCTCCCTCTCTCTCTGGGCAGAGGGCTGCGGCGCGTCAGCTCTTGCAGAACGCCGTCGGGCAGCTGAGAGGGCAGCTCGATCAGGCCCAGGCCCGGATCAGGACCCTGGAGGCGGAGCTGAGGGGCGGGGCCAGGGCGGCGCAGAGCCCAGACGTGGTGAGTGTGTGCAGAGCAGCTTTCAAGCACTGCAATATCACCAGTGGGGTCCCAGTGCAGGGTGAGTCTCTACAGTCGGGGTCCCAGTGCAGGGTGAGTCTCTACAGTCGGGGTCCCAGTGCATGACGAGTCTCTACAGTCGGGGTCCCGGTGCAGGAGGAGTCTCTACAGTCGGGGTCCCAGTGCAGGGTGAGTCTCTACAGTCGGGGTCCCAGTGCAGGACGAGTCTCTACAGTCGGGGTCCCAGTCCGGGATGAGGTTTCTCTGTGAGATCTGTTCATCTACAGAGGTGAGCTGTCCTCTGTGCCTTGAGGACTCGCCCGGGTGCGGACAGGTGCAGGGCGTGTCTCCCGTCTGGAATCTCGCTGGAGCAGAATTCCTCTGTAGGGCTGGTGTCCCTCCCCCCCCTCCTCCTCTCCCTCGCTCCGGGGATCGCTCACGAGCTCCGCCAGTCAGCCACCTGCTGCGCTGGGCTCGTCCTGCAGGCGAGACGCGATGATCCGATAATCGCTCGCTCTGCAGCGGGGGGGGCGCTCACTCCCAGGGCTCCAGATCCTCCGCCATCGCTGAAGAAATCAAACCGTTCTGCAGGATGAACTGGGAAACTGCGTCCAAAGCTGAGAACAGGAGGCGTTTCTGTACACGGAGGGGGGTGGGGGTGGGGAACAAGCTGCCCAGCCCTGTGGTTGAAGCCGATACCCTGGCTTCTCTCCAGACACAGCTGGGTGAGCTCCTCCAGTCAGGACAGGGGGCTCTTCTGTACACAGAGGGGGGTGGGGGTGGGGAACAAGCTGCCCGGCCCTGTGGTTGGAAGCTGATACCCTTTGTGGTGGGGGGGTGTGGAAGAAGGAATAGTGACCTCTAAACGGGCCCGATTGACCTCTCGTTAGTGACCCGTCCGATGATATTCGGGGGGAGAGGTCAAACGCGTCTGGGAAGCCGACTCAAACGGCGATCAATGGAGGGGCTCGGGGTTTTCAGAAAGGAGGTCGCTGTCCCCGGGCACAGAGCCCCCAAGGTCCCGCTGGCCTGCGTCGGCGGTCATGGGGGGCTGACGAGCCCGTGTCTTCCCCCCCCCAGCCGGCCGGCCCCGCCGTCCAGCCCCCCGAGAACGGAGAGCACGGCGCCCCCCAGTGGCAGCTGCAGCTGGTACACCGCCTGGGGCAGAGTCTGCACAGCAGGGAGAGGATCGTACAGGTCAGTGACGGGGGGGGGGAGGGGGGAGGCGGGCTTCGCTCTGTCAGTCAATCAATCAATCAAAGTCAATTTATCAAATGCATCAATCAATCAAAGTTTGTCTCTCAAATGCACCACAATACAGTCAATCATTAATCAATCAAAGTTTGCCTCTCAAATACACAATACAGTCAATCAATCAAAGTTTATCAAATGCATCAATCAATCAAAGTTTGTCTCTCAAATGCACCACAATACAGTCAATCAATCAATCAATTAAAGTTTATTTATCAAATGCATCAATCAATCAAAGTTTCTCTCAAATGCACCACAATACAGTCAATCAATCAATCAATTAAAGTTTATTTATCAAATGCATCAATCAATCAAAGTTTATCTCTCAAATGCACCACAATACAGTCAATCATTAATCAATCAAAGTTTATTTATCAAATGCATCAATCAAAGTTTATCTCTCAAATGCACAACAATACAGTAAATAATTAATCAATTAAAGTTTATCAAATGCATCAATCAATCAAACTTTGCCTCTCAAATGCACAACAATACAGTCAATCATTAATCAATGAAAGTTTATTTATCAAATGCAATCAATCAAAGTTTGTCTCTCAAATGCACAACAATACAGTCAATCATTAATCAATGAAAGTTTATTTATCAAATGCAATCAATCAAAGTTTGTCTCTCAAATGCACAACAATACAGTCAATCATTAATCAATGAAAGTTTATTTATCAAATGCATCAATCAATCAAAGTTTGCCTCTCAAATACACAATACAGTCAATCAATCAATTAAAGTTTATCAAATGCATCAATCAATCAAAGTTTGTCTCTCAAATGCACCACAAGACCGCGTGCCGCAGCTCACAAAATTAAAAAAATCACACAATTCAAGTTACAAAAATAAGGTGACAGACTGTAATAGTAGACAACAGTGCGGTAGAAATGGAACAAGAGAAGCTCAGACAGGGGTCAGTCTACACAGAGCTGCGATGTGTCCAGGCTGTGTGCAGTCCCAGTGTCCCAGTGGTCCAGTTGTGCCCGATACAGTGACAGCTGTGTCCGTGTATCCAGGGCGGGGGATGAGCTGAAGGAGCCGCAGGCCGGCTGTTCAGCAGTCTGACTGCCTGGAGGTGGGAGCTGTTCTGTAGTCTGTCGGACTTGGGTCGGATGCTCTGGTACCGTTTACCGGGCAGTAGGAGGGAAACCAGTTTGCGACTGGAATGACTGGGGCCCTTGAGAATGGACCTGGAATTCTCCAGACATCTCGCTGAGTCGATATCCTGGATGTCTCCGTACCCTGATCAGTTTCGCCTTACCGTGTGGGCGTCTCTCTGCAGGACTGTCTCGGCCTGCTGAAGAAGGTCACCCTGGGGTCGGCCGGTGAGCTCCAGGGCGCCCTGGTAGAGAGGCTGCAGGACAGACTGAAGGAGAGGGAGCTGGCCGTCGAGGTGAGCGTCCGGCGGGTTACTCCCTGCGGTGTGCCGGGACCCCAGTGTCCCCGAGACGGGGTTCGATGCAATCTCTCTCTCTGGGATCGGCCCTTAGGGCTGAGTGTCTGGTGCGGTCTCTCTCTCTCTCTCGGGGATCGGCCCTTAGGGCTGTCCGTCTGGTGCGATCTCTCTCACTCTCTGGGATCGGCCCTTAGGGCTGTCCGTCTGGTGCGATCCCCCTCTCTGGGATCGGCTCTAGGGGCTGTGTGGCTGGTGTGATTCTCTCTGGGACTGTCCGTCTGGTGTGATCTCTCCCTCTGGGATCGGCCCTTAGGGCTGTCCGTCTGGTGCGATCCCCCTCTCTGGAATCGGCTCTAGGGGCTGTGTGGCTTGTGTGATTCTCTCTGGGACTGTCCGTCTGGTGTGATCTCTCCCTCTGGGATCGGCCCTTAGGGCTGTCCGTCTGGTGCGATCCCCCTCTCTGGGATCGGCTCTAGGGGCTGTGTGGCTGGTGTGATTCTCTCTGGGACTGTCCGTCTGGTGTGATCTCTCCCTCTGGGATCGGCTCTTAGGGCTGTCCGTCTGGTGCGATCCGCCTCTCTGGGATCGGCTCTAGGGGCTGTGTGGCTGGTGTGATTCTCTCTGGGACTGTGCGTCTGGTGTGATCTCTCCCTCTGGGATCGGCCTTTAGGGCTGTCCGTCTGGTGCGATCTCTCTCTCTCTCTGGGATCGGCTCTAGGGGCTGTGTGCGATCAGTGTCCGGTCTGTGTAACGCGCGGCGTGTTTGCGTGTCTGCGTGCGTCTACAGCGCGCCCTGGACTCCAAGTTCTCGGAGCTGCGGGAGAGGGACCGGGAGCTGGAGTCCCTGCGGAGGGCGCTCAGGGAGAAGGACAGGGACCTGAGCCGCCTGGCCGCCGTGCTGCAGAGCAATGAGGACACCATCCACGTGAGTGAGGGCCGGTCCGTATAGCGCCTTTCACCCTGAGCGGGCCCAGACACACACTCACACACCCTGGACAGGACACCAGTCCATCACAGGGGACACACACACACTCACACACCCTGGACAGGACACCAGTTCATCACAGGACACACACACACTCACACACCCTGGACAGGACACCAGTCCATCGCAGGCGACACACACACACTCTCACACCCTGGATAGGACACCAGTCCATCACAGGGGACACACGCACACTCTCACACCCTGGATAGGACACCAGTCCATCACAGGGGACACACGCACACTCTCACACCCTGGACAGGACACCAGTCCATCACAGGGGACACACGCACACTCTCACACCCTGGACAGGACACCAGTCCATCACAGGGGACACACGCACACTCTCACACCCTGGACAGGACACCAGTCCATCACAGGGGACACACGCACACTCTCACACCCTGGACAGGACACCAGTCCATCACAGGACACACACGCACACTCTCACACCCTGGACAGGACACCAGTCCATCACAGGACACACACGCACACTCTCACACCCTGGACAGGACACCAGTCCATCACAGGACACACACGCACACTCTCACACCCTGGACAGGACACCAGTCCATCACAGGACACACACGCACACTCTCACACCCTGGACAGGACACCAGTCCATCACAGGGGACACACACACACACTCTCACACCCTGGACAGGACACCAGTCCATCACAGGGGACACACACACACACCCTGGACAGGACACCAGTCCATCACAGGACACACACACACACACTCACACACCCTGGACAGGACACCAGTCCATCACAGGACACACACACACACACACACTCACACACCCTGGACAGGACACCAGTCCATCACAGGACACACACACACTCACACACCCTGGACAGGACACCAGTCCATCACAGGACACACACACACACACACACACACACTCACACACCCTGGACAGGACACCAGTCCATCACAGGACACACACACACACACACTCACACACCCTGGACAGGACACCAGTCCATCACAGGACACACACACACACACACTCACACACCCTGGACAGGACGCCAGTCCATCACGGGACACACACACACACTCACACACCCTGGACAGGACACCAGTCCATCACACACTCACACACCCTGGACAGGACACCAGTCCATCACAGGACGGACACACACACACACTCTCACACACCCTGGACAGGACACCAGTCCATCGCAGGGGACACACACACACTCACACACAGTGACCTGGGAGTCGTAACCTCACGGGGGGCATGGGGGGTATTTGCAGGGGAACGTGGGGGTCCTGTCTAGAGCTCTAGGGCACCCCTACTGGTCCCCCAACAGCACGACAAAGTGCCGAACTGGGAAAAGTGGGGGGGATACTCTTCCGAACCGTGTCCGGGTGTCCGGGGAGCCGGCAGCGCCTGGAGATCTGGAGTCCCCCCAGGGGCGCTCGGGGCCCCTGTACCCCCGGGGAGAGGTGACGGCGGTCTCCCTGCCTGGCCAGGAGCTGCGGGCGGCGCTGGGCCGCCAGGAGGGGGCGCTGCGGGACGCGCGGGCGGCGGCGCAGAGGGAGCGGGAGGCCTGGAGGCGCCGGGACGCCGCGCAGGGCGCCGCCCTGCTGGAGAGGACTCGCCTCGCCGGGGACCTGCAGGGGGCGCTGGAGAGCACAGCCCGCGACATGCAGGTACTGATCCATCCAGCACACACACACACACACACACACACACACACACACCCTGGACAGGACACAAGTCCATCACAGGATACACACACACACACACACACACACCCTGGACAGGACACAAGTCCATCACAGGATACACACACACACACACACACACACCCTGGACAGGACACAAGTCCATCACAGGATACACACACACACACACACACACCCTGGACAGGACACAAGTCCATCACAGGACACACACACACACACACACACACACACACACCCTGGACAGGACACAAGTCCATCACAGGACACACACACACACACACACACACACACACACACACACACACACACACACACACACACACACACACCCTGGACAGGACAGCAGTCCATCACAGGATACACACACACACACACACACACACACACACACACACACACACACACACCCTGGACAGGACAGCAGTCCATCACAGGATACACACACACACACACACACACACCCTGGACAGGACAGCAGTCCATCACAGGATACACACACACACACACACACACACACCCTGGACAGGACAGCAGTCCATCACAGGATACACACACACACACACACACACCCTGGACAGGACAGCAGTCCATCACAGGATACACACACACACACCCTGGACAGGACACCAGTCCATCACAGGACACACACACTCACACACCCTGGACAGGACACCAGTCCATCACAGGACACACACACACACTCACACCCTGGACAGGACACCAGTCCATCACAGGACACACACACACACTCACACCCTGGACAGGACACCAGTCCATCACAGGACACACACACACTCTCACACACCCTGGACAGGACACCAGTCCATCACAGGACACACACACACACTCACACACCCTGGACAGGACACCAGTCCATCACAGGACACACACACACACTCACACACCCTGGACAGGACACCAGTCCATCACAGGACACACACACACTCACACACCCTGGACAGGACACCAGTCCATCACAGGACACTCACACA
This sequence comes from Lepisosteus platostomus, assembly GCF_059453375.1. Lineage (NCBI taxonomy): Eukaryota > Metazoa > Chordata > Actinopteri > Semionotiformes > Lepisosteidae > Lepisosteus > Lepisosteus platostomus. The sequence goes on from NC_142615.1 coordinate 2,723,721, forward strand.
CACTCACACACCCTGGACAGGACACCAGTCCATCACAGGACACACACACACACACCCTGGACAGGACACCAGTCCATCACAGGACACACACACACACCCTGGACAGGACACCAGTCCATCACAGGACACACTCACACACCCTGGACAGGACACCAGTCCATCACAGGACACACTCACACACCCTGGACAGGACACCAGTCCACCACAGGACACACACACCCTGGACAGGACACCAGTCCATCACAGGACACACACACCCTGGACAGGACACCAGTCCATCACAGGACACACACTCAGACACCCTGGACAGGACACCAGTCCACCACAGGACACACACACCCTGGACAGGACAGCAGTCCATCACAGGACACACACACACTCACACACCCTGGACAGGACAGCAGTCCATCACAGGACACACACAGACACACACACCCTGGACAGGACAGCAGTCCATCACAGGACACACACACACACTCACACACCCTGGAGAGACATTGCAGTCAAAGTCCGGTGCGAGCGGAGAGCAGTTTGCAGAGAGGATGTGTACATGTGTACATGTGTGTGTACGAAATACAGAACAGAACCTGTCAATCACTCCCTGTCTCCTCCCCCCCCACAGGCGTTGTCGGAGTCCGTGATTGGCCGGGGCGTGGAGGGGGGCGGGGCGGAGAGCCAGCTGGCCAGTCAGCTGCGGGAGAAGGGGGACCAGCTGGCCCGGGCTCTGCGGGAGCGGGAGGAGCACTGCGCCACCCAGTGGCAGGAGGTCGAACAGCTGACGGCCGCCCTGCACCACCTGGAGGCGGAGATGCAGGTGGGCAGCCGCCATTTCTGGGAATGCTGAAATTTCCGGCCCCACCTGCCCCGGCCTCGATGAAGAGTTATTAACCCCTGTGTGTCTCTCTCCTGTCTCTCTCCCAGGCGCGGTGTGACGGTCACTCCCAGGCCCTGGACGCGGTGTCCGCCCGACTGGCCGCGGCTCTCCGCGAGCTCCGGGAGAAGGAGAGGGAGATCCGGGAGGGAGAGAGGCAGCAGGCGTGCGAGAGGGAGGAGCAGGAGAGGGAGACGAGGGGGCTGAGAGAGAGGCTGGAGAACCGGGACCAGCTCATTCAGGTCTCCGGTGTTGTGATGAGGGTGGCGATGATGGGGATGGCTTCTGTTCCCGGGGGGGTACAGTATTGAGCGCTGCCGCCTCTCGGCTCTGTGGCCCTGAGGTCAGTGCTGGACCGGCGCTGCTGTCTGTGTGGAGTCTGCATGTCCCCCCCCCCCCATGTCGGTGTGTGCGTCCTCCCACAGTCCAAACACAGGCTGGTGGGTATCGGCTTCAACCACAGGGCTGGGCAGCTTGTTCCCCACCCCCACCCCCCTCTGTGTACAGAAGAGCCTCCTGTCCTGACTGGAGGAGCTCACCCAGCTGTGTCTGGAGAGAAGCCAGGGTATCGGCTTCAACCACAGGGCTGGGCAGCTTGTTCCCCACCCCCACCCCCCCTCTGTGTACAGAAGAGCCTCCTGTCCTGACTGGAGGAGCTCACCCAGCTGTGTCTGGAGAGGAGCCGGGGTATCGGCTTCAACCACAGGGCTGGGCAGCTTGTTCCCCACCCCCACCCCCCTCTGTGTACAGAAGAGCCTCCTGTCCTGACTGGAGGAGCTCACCCAGCTGTGTCTGGAGAGGAGCCAGGGTATCGGCTTCAACCACAGGGCTGGGCAGCCTGTTCCCCACCTCCACCCCCCTCTGTGTACAGAAGAGCCTCCTGTCCTGACTGGAGGAGCTCACCCAGCTGTGTCTGGAGAGAAGCCAGGGTATTGGCTTCAACCACAGGGCTGGGCAGCTTGTTCCCCACCCCCACCCCCCTCTGTGTACAGTAGAGCCTCCTGTCCTGACTGGAGGAGCTCACCCAGCTGTGTCTGGAGAGAGGCCATACTTAACAATTATTACTTCTTCTTCTGGGAGAACCTGCCCAGGGGTGAGAGTGTCCTGCTCCCTGGGTCCTGAGCTCAGAACTTTCTCTCTCTCTCTCTCTGTGGTTCCGGTCCAGCAAGTCCTGAGCGACGCGGAGGAGAAGGACCGGCTGCTGTCAGAGCTGCAGCAGACCCTGCTGGCCCGGCTGGAGCCCCGCACTGCCCTGAAGGACACCCTGTGACCCAGCAGGGGGAGGGAGCCGCCGCCGGTCCGGTGAGTTTGAGCGTCTCGTCTTTACACGAGACGAAGACGGGACTGATCGCAGAGGAGAGGAGTCTGGAGGAGAGAGGAGGCCGAGACGGGCCTGGTTGATCGTTAGCAGTTTATTCTTCCCAGCATCGCATCTTTAGCAACAGGGCTGGGCAGCCTGTTCCCCACCCCCACCCCTCTTTGTGTACAGAAGAGCCTCCTGTCCTGACTGGAGGAGCTCACCCAGCTGTGTCTGGAGAGAAGTCAGGGTATCGGCTTCAACCACAGGGCTGGGCAGCCTGTTCCCCACCCCCACCCCCCTCTGTGTACAGAAGAGCCTCCTGTCCTGACTGAAGGAGCTCACCCAGCTGTGTCTGGAGAGAAGCCAGGGTATCGGCTTCAACCACAGGGCTGGGCAGCTTGTTCCCCACCCCCACCCCCCTCTGTGTACAGAAGAGCCTCCTGTCCTGACTGGAGGAGCTCACCCAGCTGTGTCCTGAGAGAAGCCATACTTAACAATTATTACTTTCATAATTAATTCCCATTTCCCGAAAGCTGGATTTCTCTGTCCGTGACTGAATCTCTGATTTGCACTGCTGCACCTTGACAGACTAATTGAACGGTCGGCACCCTCTCTGTTTTTTTTTAAATAATTTTTTGTTGATTTTCGGCCTTTTTTTTTTTTTTAAACCTTTTTTTCCCTTGTCTTTCTCTTCCAGCCGCCGGTATGCGAGACCGACGTCGTTCCCGTCTCCGGCGAAAATTCCTCCATTCCGCCTGTCGCCACAAGAGGGCGACATCTCACTGCCCGACACACACACACACACACAAAAAAGCTTTTACCTGCCGGAGAGGTGAACAGCTCAGTCCACCCACCCGCTGGCTGTCCACTGTCCGGCCTGCTGGACTCTGTGATCCCACAGCTCTCTGCCTCATCGGGCTCAGATGAACGAGCTGGACTGGACAGGCTCACCTGAGTGTGTGTCTTCCTGTGTCGCTGGATGGGAGTGTCCCGTGAAATCAGGGGGTGGGGGACATCCATGCTGGTGCACCACGGAGGGGAGGGGGAGTAGTATAATCTGAGGTGGGGACCCCGATATCTCTGGCCCCCACTCAGAGAGTTGCCCTGTGACGGTGCTGATCTCCGCCGATCCTCCACCCTCCTCCCTTCACCCCCTCCCGGGTGCTGGGGAGTCTCCCGACGGCGATCCGGCAGTGCCCTGCTGGCGGACAGTGAAGGACGAAGGACTCTCTCTTTTTTTTTTTGGGGTGTGTGTGTGTGGGAGGGGTTCTGGGGGTCAAAGGTCAAAGGTCGGAGGGGGAATGAGTGGGATTTTATTTTAAGGGTAAAAAACTGGAATCGGGAGGGGGGGTGGGGGTGGTACATGGGAGGGCACGTTGCTCATTGTTTTCGGACTCTGACGGCGCTCTGTGGGACTGGATGTTGAAGATACCCCCTCTGCTGTTCTTATAAAGCTGGGCGCTGACCGTACACCACCTCGCTGGCCTTTGCAGTCTCTTTATCTGTATTTTTATCGAGCGGGGGTCTTATCCCCTCCCTCCTGGCTGAACACACCCCCCCCCCCCTGGTCTTTACCCCTCATGGCCTCCTAATCACCCCCCCTCTCTGAACTGGCTCCATCCCTCTGCTCTCCTCCCCACTGAGAGCTGCTGTGTGCTGAGCGGACTGGAGCATCATCGAGGTGGGGGTACACACTGGGGGGGGGTCTGGAGGGGAGCCCCCTGACCTGGGAAGAGCTCTGAGTGGAGGGTCCAGAAAGGCGCTATATAAGAGCAAGGAATCACACCCTGACTACCCTGCTGTGTGCTGAGCGGACTGGAGCATCATCCAGGTTTGGTCCTCACCCCGCCGGTCAAGGGGGGCCTGGGAGAGCGAGAGGGGTCCGCCGGCGCCAGGGACCGGCAGAGAGACGACAGGGAGCTCAGACACAGGGGGCAGGGGGACTCGGACACCACCGAGAGCAGCCGAGGAGGAGAAGGAGGAGGAAGGCTCTGGCGTTGTCTTCCTCCTGCCATGTGCCTGATGCTGGTGGAGACATTCGGCCCTGGCCTGAGGTCATCGAGGTTTAAAGGGACCCCTGCTCTCGTAGGGGGACACCTCGGAAACAGCTGAAAGGCGGGGACAACAGCATATCGGCTTGCACCGCAGCGCTTGTTCCACACCCCCACCCCTCTCTGTGTAAGGAGCCATGTTGTTAAAGCCAATACCCTGCCTTCTCTCCAGACGCAGCTGAATGAGGTGGTCAGTGTGTGTGTGTGTCTGCAGAGTCTCCAGGGGTCTTTAAAGCAGGGCTGTCCAGTCCTGGTCCTGGAGGGGTCAGTGTGTGTGTGTGTGTCTGCAGAGTCTCCAGGGGTCTTTAAAGCAGGGCTGTCCAGTCCTGGTCCTGGAGGGGTCAGTGTGTGTGTCTGCAGAGTCTCCAGGGGTCTTTAAAGCAGGGCTGTCCAGTCCTGCTCCTGGAGGGGTCAGTGTGTGTGTGTCTGCAGAGTCTCCAGGGGTCTTTATAGCAGGGCTGTCCAGTCCTGGTCCTGGAGGGGTCAGTGTGTGTGTGTGTGTCTGCAGAGTCTCCAGGGGTCTTTAAAGCAGGGCTGTCCAGTCCTGGTCCTGGAGGGGTCAGTGTGTGTCTCTGCAGAGTCTCCAGGGGTCTTTAAAGCAGGGCTGTCCAGTCCTGGTCCTGGAGGGGTCAGTGTGTGTGTGTCTGCAGAGTCTGCAGGGCTGTCCAGTCCTGGTCCTGGAGGGGTCAGTGTGTGTGTGTGTGTCTGCAGAGTCTCCAGGGGTCTTTAAAGCAGGGCTGTCCAGTCCTGGTCCTGGAGGGGTCAGTGTGTGTGTGTGTGTCTGCAGAGTCTCCAGGGGTCTTTAAAGCAGGGCTGTCCAGTCCTGGTCCTGGAGGGGTCAGTGTGTGTGTGTGTCTGCAGAGTCTCCAGGGGTCTTTAAAGCAGGGCTGTCCAGTCCTGGTCCTGGAGGGGTCAGTGTGTGTGTGTCTGCAGAGTCTCCAGGGGTCTTTAGAGCAGGGCTGTCCAGTCCTGGTCCTGGAGGGGTCAGTGTGTGTGTCTGCAGAGTCTCCAGGGGTCTTTATAGCAGGGCTGTCCAGTCCTGGTCCTGGAGGGGTCAGTGTGTGTTTGTCTGCAGAGCTGGGATAAGATAGTCCGCGTCTGGGGGGGCTTTTACTTGAATTTGATATCATTGCCCCGTGCAAAATCGGACAGAAGCTGCAGAAATTTCTCAGCCGGCCCAAACAGCGCTCGAATGACCGAAAATGACGGAGAAGAATCTCATTCCTCCCCTCTCATTCAAGCTGTTGAGGTCAGGCGCGGTGTTTCTGTTTTTGCATCGCGAAGAGATTGAAATTAATTTCCTCTTTGAGGGGCGTGAGTCAGTTCCCAGACGAGCTGAATGAGTTGCGGTTTTCTTGAATTTGTTGAAGAGAAGTATTCTGCCTGTTAATGTTTTTTTACAGCAGCAGACACAGGAACAAGGCTCATGTGACTCTGAAGCCCTGCGCTGTGCGCCTGAGGTTCGGTGAAGAATTGTGTTTGTGCGGTTTGAGCCAGTCTGTGTGCTGTGTGTCTGGAGAGAAGGCAGGGTATTGGCTTTAACAACATGGCTCCTTACACAGAGAGGGGTGGGGGTGTGGAACAAGCCCTGTGGTGCAAGCCGATATGCTGTTGTCCCCGCCTTTCAGCTGTTTCCGAGGTGTCCCCCTACGAGAGCAGGGGTCCCTTTAAACCTCGATGGCCTCAGGCCAGGGCCGAATGTCTCCACCAGCATCAGGCACATGGCAGGAGGAAGACAACGCCAGAGCCTTCCTCCTCCTTCTCCTCCTCGGCTGCTCTCGGTGGTGTCCGAGTCCCCCTGCCCCCTGTGTCTGAGTAATAATATCAAATAATAATAAAATTCATATTTTATAATAAATAATATCAAATAATATCAAATTCAAGTAAAAGCCCCCCCCCAGACGCGGACTATCTTATCCCAGCTCTGCAGACAAACACACACCGACCCCTCTAGGACCAGGACTGGACAGCCCTGCTTTAAAGACCCCTGGAGACTCTGCAGACACACACACACTGACCCCTCCAGGAGCAGGACTGGACAGCCCTGCTTTAAAGACCCCTGGAGACTCTGCACACACACACACACTGACCCCTCCAGGACCAGGACTGGACAGCCCTGCTTTAAAGACCCCTGGAGACTCTGCAGACACACACACACTGACCCCTCCAGGACCAGGACTGGACAGCCCTGCTTTAAAGACCCCTGGAGACTCTGCAGACACACACACACACTGACCCCTCCAGGACCAGGACTGGACAGCTCTGCTTTAAAGACCCCTGGAGACTCTGCAGACACACACACACTGACCCCTCCAGGACCAGGACTGGACAGCCCTGCTTTAAAGACCCCTGGAGACTCTGCAGACACACACACACTGACCCCTCCAGGACCAGGACTGGACAGCCCTGCTTTAAAGACCCCTGGAGACTCTGCAGACACACACACACACACTGACCCCTCCAGGACCAGGACTGGACAGCCCTGCTTTAAAGACCCCTGGAGACTCTGCAGACACACACACACTGACCCCTCCAGGACCAGGACTGGACAGCCCTGCTTTAAAGACCCCTGGAGACTCTGCAGACACACACACACACTGACCCCTCCAGGACTAGGACAGGACAGCCCTGCTTTAAAGACTAGTTACAGCGTCAAAAAATAAGATTATTTACCAACCTACACCAGTGTGTGTGTGTCTGCAGAGTCTCCAGGGGTCTTTAAAGCACAGCTGTCCAGTCCTGGTCCTGGATGGGTCAGTGTGTGTGTGTGTGTGTGTGTGTGTGTGTGTGTGTGTGTGTGTGTGTGTGTGTGTGTGTGTGTGTGTGTCTGTGTCTGCAGAGTCTCCAGGGGTCTTTAAAGCAGGGCTGTCCAGTCCTGCTCCTGGAGGGGTCAGTGTGTGTGTGTGTCTGCAGAGTCTCCAGGGGTCTTTAAAGCAGGGCTGTCCAGTCCTGGTCCTGGAGGGGTCAGTGTGTGTGTGTGTGTCTGCAGAGTCTCCAGGGGTCTTTAAAGCAGGGCTGTCCAGTCCTGGTCCTGGAGGGGTCAGTGTGTGTCTCTGCAGAGTCTCCAGGGGTCTTTAAAGCAGGGCTGTCCAGTCCTGGTCCTGGAGGGGTCAGTGTGTGTGTGTCTGCAGAGTCTGCAGGGCTGTCCAGTCCTGGTCCTGGAGGGGTCAGTGTGTGTGTGTGTGTCTGCAGAGTCTCCAGGGGTCTTTAAAGCAGGGCTGTCCAGTCCTGGTCCTGGAGGGGTCAGTGTGTGTGTGTGTGTCTGCAGAGTCTCCAGGGGTCTTTAAAGCAGGGCTGTCCAGTCCTGGTCCTGGAGGGGTCAGTGTGTGTCTCTGCAGAGTCTCCAGGGGTCTTTAAAGCAGGGCTGTCCAGTCCTGGTCCTGGAGGGGTCAGTGTGTGTGTGTGTCTGCAGAGTCTCCAGGGGTCTTTAAAGCAGAGCTGTCCAGTCCTGGTCCTGGAGGGGTCAGTGTGTGTGTGTCTGCAGAGTCTCCAGGGGTCTTTAAAGCAGGGCTGTCCAGTCCTGGTCCTGGAGGGGTCAGTGTGTGTGTGTGTCTGCAGAGTCTCCAGGGGTCTTTAAAGCAGGGCTGCCCAGTCCTGGTCCTGGAGGGGTCGGTGTGTGTTTGTCTGCAGAGCTGGGATAAGATAGTCCGCGTCTGGGGGGGCTTTTACTTGAATTTGATATCATTGCCCCGTGCAAAATCGGACAGAAGCTGCAGAAATTTCTCAGCCGGCCCAAACAGCGCTCGAATGACCGAAAATGACGGAGAAGAATCTCATTCCTCCCCTCTCATTCAAGCTGTTGAGGTCAGGCGCGGTGTTTCTGTTTTTGCATCGCGAAGAGATTGAAATTAATTTCCTCTTTGAGGGGCGTGAGTCAGTTCCCAGACAAGCTGAACGAGTTGCGGTTTTCTTGTTGAAGAGAAGTATTCTGCCTGTTAATGTTTTTTTACAGCAGCAGACACAGGAACAAGGCTCATGTGACGCTGAAGCCCTGCGCTGTGCGCCTGAGGTTCGGTGAAGAATTGTGTTTGTGCGGTTTGAGCCAGTCTGTGTGCTGATTTGGACGCTATCGTGAAGGTGACGTCCGCCTTTTTAATTTGTGCGCCTCGGTATGTCTTCTTAACGCTTCGCTTCGTCTCCATCGTGTAACTGTTCTCCCTGTTATCTGCTAGTGGCACGAACGGCTCTTGAGGATTTTCAATACTCGTGTCGGGTCTCGTCGGAGTTTTCCTTTGTTTCACACTGTTATATAAATTATTGATTATAATATGTGTCATAGCTTTACCTCTTCTATTGAGTAACTCTGCATAAATACCACATAACAAACGGAAATGAAAGAAAATTAATACTGTATAGTACCTGCACAGTTGTCTATTATTCAAAGGAATAAATATTTTCAGGCTGCTGTAGGGAGGGCTCTTAAACATTATTTTAGCATGTTATTGGCTTAATTGACAGAGTTTACCAGCTCTTCTAGTGGTGTTACATTAGAGACTCTGCAGACACACATAACACACACTGACCCCTCCAGGACCAGGGCTGGACAGCCCTGCTTTAAAGACCCCTGGAGACTCTGCAGACACACACACACTGACCCCTCCAGGACCAGGACTGGACAGCCCTGGTTTAAAGACCCCTGGAGACTCTGGGGACACACACACACTGACCCCTCCAGGACCAGGACTGGACAGCCTTGCTTTAAAGACCCCTGGAGACTCTGCAGACACACACACTGACTCCTCCAGGACCAGGACTGGACACCCTGCTTTAAAGACCCCTGGAGACTCTGCAGACACACACACTGACCCCTCCAGGACCAGGACTGGACAGCCCTGCTTTAAAGACCCCTGGAGACTCTGCAGACACACACACACTGACCCCTCCAGGACCAGGACTGGACAGCCCTGCTTTAAAGACCCCTGGAGACTCTGCAGACACACACACACACACACTGACCCCTCCAGGACCAGGACTGGACAGCCCTGCTGTTTCTGAAATGCCTGATCTATGATTGAGCCTGTTCTAAAAGTCAGTGAGTCTTATTCATGTGTTCCTTGTTATAGCGACTGTTTCTGTATTTGCTGTGCTGTGTCTCTCTGCTGAGTCCCCGTATGATGCTCTGGGCTGTCTTCACTGGGATCTTCTTCAATGGAGGTGAGAGCTCAAGACATTTATTTCTTTGTTTCTCCTATTTACAGGCAGGTAAAAGCAAAATGCTAAATATTCAAAGTGCAGAGACCCAGTAATGATCAATGCATCCTGCTTGTGTTTAATCTTCGGGCCCCGATTGGAAAGTAATATCTCATTTACTCTCAGTGTGTCTCTGTTGGCGCTCTGTGTGCTGTTCAGTATTAACTGTTTCTCACAGAAATCAGTGCTTGTCCTTAAATAACAGTAATAATTCTGCCCCACTGGGTTAAAGAAATATTAAAATTGCATGATGATGACACACTGAACAACACACCACATAAACCTACAGTACAACATACAAGTTACTCAGTTTACTCAGTTTACATACCAGGTATCTCAGAAGGCCCAGGTCCTGAACAACCAGAAAATCCCCAGACTGCTAGCAAGTACCCAAATCCTCCGTAACAGTGGCTCTCAAACTGTGGTACGGAGCGCCCCCTGGTGGTGTGCCAGATGACCCTGGAAATGTGTTGTGTGCACTGAAGAATTGGGAATTAAAAATCGACCAATTAAAAATCATGTGCGTTTTTCATCTGGAATTTACTTAACCAGTTTCAGAAAGCTTGAGACGGGTTTTCAGATTTTCTGTTTGAATAAAACGAGTGCCTCCCTTTGTCGATGCAACGCCTGCACGAATCCCTCTAGAGACACGGCTCAGCGCCACCTTAACGCCAACAGAACAAGCGATCGGAAGCAAATACCTCGCAGAAATCAGGTCTTATTGTCACGCCCTCTGCAGCCAGAGGGCGCTCCTTCTCTGCCCTGTCCCTAGTTTCCGGTCTGCTGTCCTTCCGGTCCCTCTCTTTCCCTTGGGCTATATATTTCCGGGTCTTGCTCTCTGTCCTCGCTCAGCATTGACGTTCGGATGTCCTGAGACCCGCCTAGCACCAGGGCGCCCCACGTCCGCTCCCTGAGGGCACAGGTTTCTATACGGCACTCCTGAACTCTTTGCACTAACGAGCCCGGGCCTTTTTCCCGTCTCGCCGCTACGCATATGGGTCTTTTTCCGCCCTCCTGCTCCCCACGGTGAGTCCCTTTGGACGTCTGTGACACTTATGTCCTGGCTGAAAGGAACAGACACCGAGAGTACTGACGCCCAGCGCCGATCGAGCACGCACGCCTGTTGAGAACGAGGAGGGGGATTCATCGGGCACCGACGCTAGCTCTGCTGCGGAACCTGACTACAGGCAGCAAGGCGGCACGATCCATATGATCTAAGTGCTCGGTGCTATTTTGATTATTTGTGAGCGTGAGTGTGTGCGCGCTCATGTTGCTCATTGAGAATTCCTGGGGTTCCTGTAGGTGAAGACGACCTGCAGGTGTCACTTGGATGCTTTGGTTTGGTCAGGGGTGGTACTTGGTCCAGAACGTTTGAGAACCACTGCTGTATAACACCTGCGCTGCCAAACGGGGTACCTAAACCTACCTTCTCCGCCAGACGGCACCCAACCTGGAGTGAAATCTCTCTCTGTAAGCCCAGGTGCTACAGAATGAACGGGCAGCGTATCTCCCTCTTTCCGAAACGGCCTCCGTTGAACAGGAGAGACTGTTTTTCACCTCGGGGTTCCCTATACAGGAAATCCGAGTTTCCTAAATACAACGGACTGGCTTCAGATACTGAACCCCAGTCTGGTCTTGGGGGACAATCGGAACGAGGACCCCCCCCCACCGCCGTCTGGCCCCGTCTTCACTCCTCTACCTGTCAGATCTCTCTATTCCTCTGCAGTCGATGTCTCTCGATCGTTGACCCAGCGCTCGATTTAACCAAGGAGAACCAGACCATTCCTCCCATCGGGTTGGCGTGTGTCCCCCCCACCCGAGTGAAGACCTCAGTTCCTCGCTTGCTCCGAAGCTCCCGAGCGTTAGAAATGTTGACACCCGCTGGACGTTTGACTGTTGTCCCTCAGACACCCGAGACACCTCAAGAGCCTCTTCCAATAACTATAACGGTATCAATACAGCTGTCTGTCACTGCGGCTGAGCTTCTCCTGCGTGTGTCTGTAAGGGTGCTGTCCTGCGTCTCTTTCTCGGTGTCGCTGGGAGGCAGTGGCTGATTGGGTAGAAAAACCTGTATCTTTGTGTGTCCGTGACGGCGCTGCTGTCTCCCTCAGTCTGCCCAGGTCCTGTCTCGGTGTCGGTGAGGTTTGGGGACTCGGTCTCTCTGCCCTGCGATGGATCAGCCTACAGGGGGACCCCAGAAGATCGGATCTACCTGAGATGGAAAACCGTTCGGCTCTTCGTCTGTGCGTTCAGCAGAGGGAAGCGCTACGCCGGCCCCGGGTTCGAGACCAGAGCCCAGGTGTCCCGGGAGAAGATCAGACGGGGGGACTTCTCCCTGATTCTCCTCCACGCCTCCTTCTCCGACGAGGACGTCTACGAGTGCTCGTTCAAGAAGGAAATCAACAACCTGCTTTGTTTGGGGAGGGTCCGGCTCAACGTTACAGGTACGATCTGGGACGTTTTTTCCAAGACAGGGGGGCAGGGTTCGGGCCAGGAGAGAATAGTCTCGTGTTTTCAAAGTGTCGCTCCAGACAGATCCCAGGATGCATCGTGCCTGAGTCCTGGCCGTCAGTGGTAAGGGGAGGGCGTGTGAGACAGGAGACAGGCAGGGACACAGGAATGGGTTCATCCAGGTGGGGCTGCACATTGGTGGTGGTAGTGGGATTCCCCATTACCTGTAAAGCGCTTTGAGTGGAGTGTCCAGAAAAGCGCTACAGTATATTAGTGTAAGCAATTATTATTATTATTATTATTATTGTGCCCTGAGTAAACGGGCAGTGGAGAGAGGAGATGCGAGATTGTGTAATGTTGTCTGACGGGAATATAGTCAGACCACAGAAACGGGGGATGTGAGCGTGAACTGGTCACCAGTGTGTGAAACTCTGCCCAGTCAACTCCTTCCTCCTTGTGTCTTTCAGCTCGATCAGAAGTCCTGAGCCTGCAGGCTGGAGCCGCTCTGTCTGTCCCCCTGTTCACTGGAGAGCCGGTGGAGGTGCTGTTTGACCCTGCAGGAGCTGGAAACTGGACCTTAGTGTGTTCTGTCCAGAACAGCACAGCCAGCTGTGTCCCCCAGTACAGAGACAGAGTGTCAGTGGACAATCAGGAGCTCAGACTGCAGGAGCTGAGGGCGTCTGATCAGGGGAGCTACACAGTGAGGGACCTTCAGGGAAACACCATCAGCACTATCACCCTCACTGTCACTGTGCGAGGTAAGGGAGAGAGGAATTTGTAACTGATTAATAGGAGCTCCAGTCCCAGTGCAGTAGACCAGTCTGTTACAATAGGAGCTTCAGTCCCAGTCTAGTAGAACAGTCTGTTACAATAGATGCTCCAGTCCCAGTCCAGTAGAACAGTCTGTTACAATAGGAGCTCCAGTCCCAGTCCAGTAGACCAGTCCTGTTACAATAGGAGCTCCAGTCCCAGTGCAGTAGACCAGTCTGTTACAATAGGAGCTCCAGTCCCAGTGCAGTAGACCAGTCTGTTACAATAGGAGCTCCAGTCCCAGTCCAGTAGAACAGTCTGTTACAATAGGAGCTCCAGTCCCAGTGCAGTAGGACAGTCTGTTACAATAGGAGCTCCAGTCCCAGTCCAGTAGACCAGTCTGTTACAATAGGAGCTCCAGTCCCAGTCCAGTAGACCAGTCTGTTACAATAGGAGCTCCAGTCCCAGTCCAGTAGAACAGTCTGTTACAATAGGAGCTCCAGTCCCAGTCTATCTCCATGAATCTCAGTGCAGAATCCTCATCCCCGATGTGTACTGTGGTCACCATGTAGTTACTGACGGACAGTTTCTGTGGTTTCAGGGCCCTCAGGAGCCCAGTCCACTGACCCTTGGGCGGTCATCGCTGCGGTCACTGTGGTTCTGACGCTTTGCGGAACGGCGATTGGCTTCTGCAAGGGGAGAGCTCTGAGGACGCGTTTCGAGAGCCTGCTCGGAACCAGGAACTGACCATGGCGTCCTGGGGTCGCGGGTCGGGTCGGTTCGGGTCGGGTCGGCGTCCACTCGGCCGGTCCAGACCCCGGTTCGGAGGGGACAGGGGATGCAGCTGGAGCCCCGAATCTGAGCCCTGTGGGGGTGGAGATGAGGTGGCGGTTTTCTTGAAACCCCACTAGTGGACAGACAGCGATAACCCAGAGGTCAGAGGTCAGAGGTCAAGCCCCCCCCGGATCAGAGACTCCTTCTATATCGAAATCGGACCATTTTACAGAACTGTCTCTTCACGTTGAGTGTATCTGTACAGACACAGTGACGTATATGTTAGTCCTAAGAGCTACAGTACTGTCATGTGCAGAAAGAACAGAGATTTGTTTATGCGCAATTACTGATTTCACTAGACAAATACTTGTATCGTGTTCAGAAGAGATTTATGTCTTTGAAATGACGTGGAATTCTATCATCTTTATTACAATGACTTTCTTCATTAGATACATCATGTACAGAACTGAGATTTAAAATATTTGCCATCACATGAATTTATATCCTCTTTAATGTAATTAGTTACTTCGTTAGAGAAATATTTCTATCGTGGAACAGAACTGAGATGTATATATTTGAAATGACATGAAATTCTATCGTCTTTAATATAATTACTTATTAGATATAATGTATAATGTACAGAACTGAGATGTATATATTTGAAATGACATGAAATTCTATCGTCTTTAATATAATTACTTATTAGATATACTGTATAATGTACAGAACTGAGATGTATATATTTGAAATGACATGAAATTCTATCGTCTTTAATATAATTACTTATTAGATATACTGTATAATGTACAGAACTGAGATTTATACCTTTGAAAGGTCATAAAATTCCAATTCTGTTAGTCATCTTCGATGTACTTATTGCGTTGCATAAATATTTCTATCACGTACAGAACTGACACCTATCTTAACATTTATTAACTTAAATATCGTTAAGTTTACTCTGCAATTCTCCGGTCACCCCTCTCAGCCCTGTGTTGTTTAAAAGATCGAATGTCGTTTTTAGGAAATCGTATTTTTTTAAGCTTGTTTTTTAATGTACAGCCTGCTGCTTCTTATCCTTGTTACAGCGGTAAAGTGCCTTTTCAAGCAAAATTATAACTGTATTTACAGATGCATTCTTCAAAAACTGAACTTGCGTTTTCAATAAAGTTTCGGGACTCTTAATTGCTTAATTGACGAAGTCTCCTGATTGGCCGGGGTGCGATCGCACCCAGGTGGTGAGAGAGAGGTCTGTGGCCCAGAGCGGAGGGAAACGTCATTTGTCGGATCAGATCACAGGAGAGAGAGAGTGTGGAGGTCCTGTCGTGAACACAGCAGAGCTGACTGGGCTCGGAAGCAGAGGTACCACGTGTGGGTGATGTACAGTGTTCAGCGCAAACTTCATACTGACCGCTGTGGGTCAGTTCTAACGAGCTCTCGGAGAGCACGCTGCTGTCTGGAGAAGAGCTACAGCTCTGAGCTCAATGCTACGAAAAAAACCGTGCGGAGTGAAGCTGGAGACCAATTTAATACGCAAAAGGCTCAGCATTGTTGTCCTGATTAACATGAACTACAAGACGCTCCGAGTCGGAGCATTTCAATTAATTTAAACCGTAAATGAATATGTTGGTCGCGTTAATATAGAATGAATATTTTGTGTCGTGTTTATGTATAACGGGATGTTCTTCTTTTTAATCTAAGAGGGTCATTCATGATAAATTAAACCAGATGAGGTACGAGACTACTGCGTTTGAGTTTGAACGCGAATCCTATTAAATTGGGTTTTATTTGCACGGATAAATGATGAAGATTCATATGTAGGCGAACGGTTTTTTCGGTGGTATGTATGATTATGTACAGTTGTGTGTGTGTGTGTCTGCACAAGTCTTCTGCACATTTAGGGGCGACATGTAATACACTTTATCTAAGTTTGTTTTTAATTTGTGTAAAATTGGAGACCAGCTGAACTTGTGCTTAAGACACAAGGGGCTCCGCATTGTTGTGCTCATTAACACGAACTACAAGACGCGTCGGAGCATTTCAATTCATTTAAACCGTAAATGAATATGCTGGTCAGGTTAATATAGAACTATTACTTTGTGTTGTGTTTATGTATAACGGGATGTTCCTGATTTTAATTTAAGAGGGTCATTCATGATAAATTATACCAGATGAGGGTCCGAGACTACTGCGTTTGAATTTGAACGCGAATCCTATTAAAACGGCTTTTATTTGCACTGATAAATGATGAAGATTCATACGGAGATCCTTCATATGTAGGCGAACGGTTTTCTCGGTTGTGTGTACAGTATCCTGTATACATTTGTGTCTGAATAGGTCTTCTGCACTTTTAGGGGTGACATGTGTTGCACTTTATTTAAGTTTGTTTTTAATGTGTGTACAATTGGAGACCGGCTGAACTTGTGCTTAATACACAAGGGGCTCAGTATTGTTGTGCTCATTAGCACGAACTACCAGACGCTCTGAGTCGGAGCATTTCAATTCATTTAAACCGTAAATGAGTATGTAGAATTGTTACTTTGTCGTGTTTATGTATATCGGGATGTTCTTCGTTTTAATTTAAGAAAGTCATTCATGCTCAATTAGACCAGATGAGGGTCCGAGATGACTAACGCCATACTCAAGTGCAATTAGTCACGACACCAACGAGAGCAGCAGCTGTGGGTTTGAATTTGAACGCGAATCCTATTAAAGCGGGTTTTATTTGCACTGAGAAATGATACAGATTCATATGTAAGCGAACGTTTTTTCGGTTGCCTGTATCATATATACATTTGTGTCTGCACAGGTCTTCTGCACACTGAGGGGCGACGTGTTGCACTTTATCCAAGTTTGTTTTTAATGTGTGTCAAGTTGGAGACCAGCTGAACTCGTGCTTAGTACACAAAGGGCTCCGCATTGCTGTCCTGATTAACACGAACTACCAGACGCTCTGAGTCGGAGCATTTCAATTCATTTAAACCGTAAATGAATATGCTGGTCAGGTTAATATGGAATATGAATTCACTTTTACGTACTGTTTGCTGCTTCTTATCCTTGTTACAGCGGTAAAGTACCTTTTCAAGCAAAATTATAACTGTATTTTCAGATGCATCATCAGAAACTGAACTTGCGTTTCCAATCAAGTTTTCTGCACTCTTAATTGTACAATTGACGAAGTCTCCTGATTGGCCGGGGTGGGATCGCACCCAGGTGGTGTGAGAGAGGTCTGGGGCCCAGAGCGGAGGGAAACGTCATTTGTCGGATCAGATCACAGGAGAGAGGCAGCGCTGGAGTCCTGTCGTGAACACAGCAGAGCTGACTGGGCTCGGAAGCAGAGGTACCGCGTGTGGGTGATGTACAGTGTTCAGCGCAAACTTCATACTGACCGCTGTGGGTCAGTTATAACGAGCTCTCGGAGAGCAATCTGCTGTCTGGAGAAGAGCTACAGCTCTGAGCTCAACGCTACGAAAGAAACCGTGCGGAGTGAAGCTGGAGACCAGCTGAACTTGTGCTTAATACACAAAGGCCCAGTATTGTTGTCCGGATTAACACGAACTACAAGACGCTCTGAGTCGGAGCATTTCAATTCATTTAAACCGTAAATGAATATGCTGGTCAGGTTAATATAGAACTATTACTTTGTGTCGTGTTGATGTATAACGGGATGATCCTGTTCTTGATTTAAGAGGGTCATTCATGCTAAATTATACCAGATGAGGGTCCGAGACTACTGCGTTTGAATTTGAACGCGAATCCTATTTAAGCGGACTTTATTTGCACTGAGAAATGAAGATTCATCCGGAGATTCTTCATATGTAAGCGAACGTTTTTCTCGGTTGTGTGTATCATATATACGTTTGTGTCTGAACGGGTCTTCTGCACTTTTAGGGGCGACGTGTTGCACTTTAAGTTTGTTTTTAATGTGTGTAAAGTTGGAGACCAGCTGGACTTGTGTTTAATACACAAGGGGCTCCGCATTGCTGTCCTGATTAGCACTAACTACAAGACGCTCTGAGTCGGAGCATTTCAATTAATTTAAATCGTAAATGAATATGCTGGTCGCGTTAATATAGAACTATTACTTTGTGTCGTGTTGATGTATAACGGGATGTTCCTGTTCTTGATTTAAGAGGGTCATTTGTGTTAAATTAAACCAGATGAGGGTCCGAGACTACTGCGTTTGAATTCTGAACGCGAATCCTATTTAAGCGGTTTTTATTTGCACTGAGAAATGCTAAAGATTCATACGGAGATCCGAAAAAAAAACGTTCGTTACCTATGAAGGATGTCTCGTATATACACTTGTCTGAACAGGCTTCAGCACTTTAAGCAGCGACATGTAATGTACTTTATCTGAGTTTGTTTTTAATGTGTGTCAAGTTGGAGACCAGCTGAACTTGTGCTTAATACACAAGGGGCTCCGCATTGTTGTCCTGATTAGCACGATCTACAAGACGCTCTGAGTCGGAGCATTTCAATTCATTTAAACCGTAAATGAATATGAAGAATTATTTTGTGTCGCGTTTATGTATAACGGGGTGTTGTCCTTTTTAATTTAAGAAGGACTATCATGCTAAATTATACCAGGTGAGACTACAAGCGCGTTACTCAAGTGCAATTAGTCACGGCACAAACGATCTGAACGCGAATCCAATTATAGCGGCTCTTATTTGCAGTGATGAACGGTTTTATTTTTCGGTTGTATGTGTCTGCACGGACCTGAGGGCGTCTGATCAGGGGAGCTACACAGTGAGGGACCTTCAGGGAAACACCATCAGCACTGTGATCGTCACTGTGGAGGGTGAGCAGGTCTACAGCAGGGGGACTAGAGGGGTCTCCACTCCTGACGGAGGGGGGTTCTTATATCGCTCTCTGTCCTGATTGTCTTCCAGCTCACAGAGACAATGTCACCCTGCAGGCTGGAGCCTCTCTGTCTGTCCCCCTGCTCACTGGAGAGCCAGTGGAGGTGCTGTTTGACCCTGTAGGCTCAGGAGACTGGACCTCAGTGTGTTCTGTCCAGAGCAGCACAGCCAGCTGTGTCCCCCAGTACAGAGACAGAGTGTCAGTGGACAATCAGGAGCTGAGGCTGCAGGAGCTGAGGGCGTCTGATCAGGGGAGCTACACAGTGAGGGACCTTCAGGGAAACACCATCAGCACTGCGATCGTCACTGTGGAGGGTGAGCAGGTCTACAGTAGGGGGACTAGAGGGGTCTCCACTCCTGACAGAGGGGGGTTCTTATATCGCTCTCTGTCCTGATGGTCTTCCAGCTCCACTCACTCTCCCGGTCTGAGAATTGAGAGGCTCAGAGACGGACTGTCCTACTGCACCACCAGAGACGGAGGAGAGATCCCCATCAGAAGAGGCACCAGACTGCTTACAGGTGGGACAAATCCCACTCTCTTCTTCATCTGGGGTGTGTCAGGATGTGATCTCAGTGTTGAGAGATGAAAAGACTTTCCTGCAGCTGTGTGGGGGTGAGTTCAAACTGGGAAGAGAGCCAGACTGATACCTCGAGGAGGCAAGAGCAGTGGTCCTGTGAGGCTGCTTGTGCTCTGTGTGGGACATCCTGACGGTCGGTCAAGGGCAGATGAAGGAGGTGTGTTTAGTCTTTAAATCCTCTGGAAAAATGCAGACGTTGGTTGCATTACTTCCTTGTGGAAGTGTTTATTCCCAGCAGGTGGGTGGAAGTTGGAGCTTGCTCTTGGATGGGTCATATCTACACTTCATTACACAAAGGCTGGTGGAGGTGGGGAACAAGCTGCCCGGCCATGTTGTTGAACCCTGGCTTCTCTCAAGATCCTCCAGACTTGTAACTCCTAACTGCCAGAGGGTAAGATGGGCCAGATGACTCCTCCTCTTTGTGATCTGTCTTGTCTGTTGTAGAAAAAACAACTCATTGTAGTTCTTCCTCAGTCTCATCCACCCTCATGTTCCTGTTTGCTGAATAAAGCTGGGCAGGACCATGAAATTAGCAATGACACTGAGGAGGAGAACTCGCTGCCTGTGCTGAAGGGTTTCTGGTCTTGAAATTTACAGGGAAAGGAAGCAGAGCCCACCCTGATGGGAGATCGCAGCACGAGTGAGTCTGATCTTCACCCTGTTCTCTGCTCTCCTTCTGCATGTGTGTCCACTGGCTCAGTCACGGAACAGGAGAGAGAGCTGAGTGAGGTGCACTTGTCCTGTATTTATACAGTCTAGAGACACCTGACCTGTGTTTATACAGTCTACAGAGGCGCACCTGTCCTGTATTTGCATGGTCCAGAGGCGCACGGTCTAGAGACGCACCTCTGCTATATCTACAGTATTTATACAGTCTAGAGACGCGCGGTCTAGAGACGCACCTGACCTGTATTTATTTATACAGTCTAGAGAGGCACGGTACAGAGTCACACCTGTCCTGTATTTATACTGTACAGAGCAGAGACGGCTACTTCACTGTCAGGTTTAGTGTGGTTGTAATTGGAGTATCACCAGCTGTTTTGAGCATATGATGTTAATATTAATATCTGACCAGGTATGAGTATGTCAATAAAGTTTGTCGTTCATCTCTGATTCTCCTCACAAGCCCACGAGATTCCCTGGAAAACAGATGGAAGTTTGGACCAGATCAGTGGAAATCTGCAGGTGTTGCTTCATGAAGGACAGTTTTGTACCAAAACAACTGAAAACCCAACGGAGAATTAAAGAGGGCTCCCTTTCTGGGATATTCTCTGTACTTGTTAACCACTAAACCAGATGGTCTCTCCAGTCTGTTTCCTGAATAATTGGTTAATTTGCCTATTTCCCATGCTGGGAATGCACTGGGATGGTAGGTCACTAAACCAGTTTCTTTCCTAAATATCTTTTTGTGTCTTCACTGTCCTGAATCTTCACTAATCCAGGCAGTCTTTTTTCCTGAATATTATGTTGGATATTCAGTTTACTGGATAGTAATTGTAATGGTTAGTCACAACACAGTCTTTGTCCTGAATACTCACTCTTATTCACTGTAATGGCCAGTCACTTACTGGTATCTTGTTGTAAAAGATAATTACAATTATTCACTAACTGATATCCACTGTGAGTGGTACTGTGTGTTCATTGTAACAGATAAGCACTGTAATTATTCTCTGACTGATATACCCTGTACTGGGTATTCACTGTCATAGATAACTTTCTGTGTTGGACATTCACAGTAATGGTTTCCAAGATATTCTCTAAAATGGTAAGTCACTACACCTGTAGATGTCATTGTTTATCATTTCATTAAACATTTGCTGTACAGAATGTTCACTGCAGTGGTTGGACACTAAACCAGTCACTGCCTTCTATGAATTATTGCGTCCTCACTATGCTGGGTGTTTAGCAATGGCTGTACAAAAAACATTGGTTTATTTGGTGAATATTGTACTACATAGTTTGTGCTGGGTATTCACTGGAACGCAGTGAGTCACTAAACCAGTTGGTCTCTGTGCTGGGTGTTCACTGGAATGGTGAGTCACTAAACCAGTCGGTCTCTCTGTGTTCACTGGAATGGTGAGAGGAGTGGGGTACCAGCCAGGTGAGAGCTGGAGGAGTGGGGTACCAGACAGTTGAAGCCAAAGAACATTCCTGTGGGACACTGAACATCCTCAACCATGATCTGTGGGATCCTGAAGGAGGAAAATTCAAGAGGGAGGACAGACGACCCAACATCGGAGCTCTCTCCCAGTCGGACACCAGTAGCCCCATCGGCTCCATCTCTCCGGTCGTGTCGTCTGGACGTCGGGCTCCAGGATCTCAGGGAAGGTTCCCTCCTCCCAGCCTGGCTCAGGCCTGAGGAGTCTGGAAGATCTGGGAGAAGCCAACAGGAAGAAACTCCTCCTGGACCTCGACTCTGGGAGGAGCCCAGCGCCTGGACCCCCCCGGAGACTCGGGCTGACCAGGAGGAGGAGCCCAGGGGTGTCAGGAGGAGGTGAGGAAGGGGAGAGAGCCTGTGGACAACACGCCTGTGTTTCTCCAGGACGGGTCTCCAGAACAGCAGCTCTGGACCAGAGCAGTCGGGACTCAGTGGAGCACAGCCTGCCTTCAGGCATGTTTATTCCCACCAGGAGCCAGGTCAGACCCTGTACCAGGCAGGAGAGGGCACCCCCAGACCTGCAGGTAGAGGACAAGAGGATGTTCTTGACTGGTCAGCGCAGGATACAGGGTAACCCATCAGCACTGAAGGGCACGAGGTGCCAGGCAGGTGAGTGCAGACCAGATGAGTCTCTCCTTCACTGGCTGTCCCTCGCAGGTGACGCTGGTCTTGCATGATCGGGGCTGATCAGATCAATCTGGGTTCCACAGACTCCGAGGGGACAGAGCAGGAGTCGTCTCGGGGAGACATCCAGGGTGACCCGATCTCTTGCTTGCTGGAGCCTGCGAGGATGACCATGATGACGAAGAGCTGCAGGTGACCCTGATTCAGGCTGCTCCTGGGAGACGAGCTCCAGGCGGAGAGCCAGTGGACTCCTCCTATCGGGGCTCCAGGGGGTGACCCTCAGGGCTGTGTCCTGACCTCCTGCTGTCTCTCGCCCACAAGAACCTGGTCAGTGTGCTGTTGACCCTACACTCTCGAACCCGAGTCCACCCTCCAGCTCGAGCACAAGGTCAGGTTAGTCCTGTCACTCCTGTGTCACACTCAGGGCATGAACACACAACCCTACTAGTGAGAGAGGAGAACTGTTATAAAGTTACTAGTATTGATATTGGAGCCTGGTGAATAAGTGTTATTGTTGAATTAACACAATGTTGAGTGACAGGTGAACGCTGGGCTGAAGACAGATGACCAGGCACAGAGAGACTGCAGAGCCAGACTGCTGCCCTCAGACACACGAACCAGCTGTCACAGCTGTGCAGCCTACAGCAGCGTGTCCTGGGATGGAGGTGGGATGCTCTCTCCTGTCTCTTTTCCCTTTTCCATTTTCCAGTAAGTCCAGTGGCTGACAATGGGAAGACATGTATGTATGAAGATTGAACCCTTGTTTTTTTTTCCCTCTATTTTTCCAGGATGTCCAGGGGCAGACAGTGGAGAGATGGGTATGGCTGGGATAGAGGTTGGATGTTCTCTCCTAGAATCGTTTCCCTGATTTTCTAGGATGTCCATAAAATGGACAGTGGGAAGACGGGTATGGAGGAGGAGTTGGAATGGATGTTGGATGCTCACTCCTGTCTCTTTTCTCATTTTCCAGGATGTTCAGGGGCTGCCAGTGGGAAGATGGGTATGGATAGGAGAGACCATCAATCCCCATTGTCTCCAGCAGTGTCTCCTGCTCTGAGGTCAAACAGGTCAAACAAAGTCAGGGGTCAAAGGTCAAGGTGGACTTCAATGCAGGGGAAGTCAGTGGGAAGACCAGTGTGGATGAAGTGTTGGGATGGAGGACAGGCTCTGTCCTGTATTCATTTCTGTAGTTTTCCAGAATGTCCAGAGGCTGCCAGTGGGAAGACAGGTATGGTTGGCAGTTGGGATAGAGGTTGGTCACCCTCTCCTGTAATCTTTCCTTGGTTTTCCAGGATGTCCAAAAAAAAATTGATAATTGGAAGACCGATTTATAGATGGGAAGACTGAGTTTGGATGCTGTCTAGGATGTCCAGAAAACAGACAGTGGGAAGACCAGTGTGGATGGAGGTTGATGCTCTGTCCTGTTTTCATTGCTGTAGTTTTCCAGAATGTCCAGAGGCTGCCAGTGGGAAGACAGGTATGTATGAGGAATTGGCATAGAGGTTAGCTGCTCTCTCCCTGTTTTTTTCCTTATTTTCCAGGAAAAGTGCAGAGCCTGACATTGTGGAAGACAGGTATGTATGAAGGCTGAACCCTGTCCTGTGTTCTTGTTCCCTAATTTTCCATGATGTCCACAAGCAGACAGTCAAGAGGCAGGTGTAGATATGGTGTTGGGATTGATCCTGAACTCTCTCTCCTGTATTTTCCGGGCTGACCAGAGGTGGCCAGAGGGAAGACGGGTATGCATGAAGATTTGAAACCTCTCCTGTCTATTTTCAGGGCTTTTTGACTGTGGGTTGCAGGTTTGATTCCAGAGGGGGACACGGTCTTGTACCCCAGAGTGAGGTACTTTGCTCAGATGGACTGTTCTGATCATGGTTATCAGTGGCTGTACTGTAGGGAGTGGAGTGTTGACAATGGTGTACTCAATTCTCAAGAGTATTGTACCTTAATACACTGACACATCTGTGTGTTGAACTTTCACCTGTACTGAGCTTTGTTACTCAATGATATAGACCAGGGTGCTGAAGTCTTTCCTATATAATACTTGAACACCCAAACCTGTGTACTGTACTCCCATCTCCACTGAGCGTTAATACTGGTAATCCTCACACTTGTATAAGTAACTCTCTCCTGTCCTGAGCTTTAATTCTCAATGACAGACCTGTGTGCTGAGCTATCCTGTGGACTGTGCTGTAATACTGAAACCAGCGTGCTGAACTTGTACTTAATTTAATTCTCACATTGACACACGAGTGCTGAACTCTCACCTATTACTGTGCTTTCATACTCAAGTGTGTACTGACCCCTCATGTGGACTGGACTATCATACTTAAACCAGTGTGCTGAACTCCAACTTGTAAGTGGGCTTTAATACTCAAACTCTGTGCTCAGCTCTCACCTGGACTGGACTAAAATACTTAAACCACTGTGCTGAACCTTAACTTGTAAGTGAGCTTTAATTTTCAGAGACGTGTATGCTGAACCTTCATCTGTAGTGTACTTCAATACTTGAATCTGTGTGCTACACTCTTCCCTTGATTGAGTTTTCATACTTGATGTTGTGCCTGTGTGCTTTACTCTCACGTGTTTTAAATTCTCAGATCGGTGTGGTCAGCTCTGGACTAAAACTTAAACCAGTGCTTTTTTCTGTGTTTTAAATACTGAAACCTGTGTTCTGAAGTCTCCTCTTCACTGAGCTGTAATGCGTGGTAATACTTAAACCTGTGAACTTAACTCTCACATTGACTGTACTTTAATACTTCAATCTGTGGCGTCAGATCTCACCTGGACTGTACTGAAATACTTAAACCAGGGAGGTGAGCTTGTACTGAGCTTCAATATTCAGAGATGTGTATGCTGAGCCTTCATCTGTAGTGTACTTCAATACTCATCTGTGTGCTACACTCTTACCTCTCTGGAGTTGTGTTCAATGACACACCTGTGTGCTTTACTCATCTTTGCTGTACTATAAATGTGAAACCAGTGTGCTGATCCCTAACTTGTACTGTAACTGAGCTTTAATACTCACTTGTACACACATGTATGCTAAACATTCACAAGCAGTGTATTTTAACACTCAAATCTGTGCCCTGGACTGTCAACTGTACTGTTTGAGTACTCAGCCCTGTGGGATGAACTGTAACCTGTACTGTTGTAATACTCAGGTCTGTGAACTTGCATGTCTGGCTGGTACTATCTTACAATGCTCAGACTTGTTCTGAACTCTCACCAGTACTGAGCTTTAATACTTAAACCAGTCTGCTGAACTCACTTGTACGGATCTGTAATATTCAGGGACGTGTATGCTGAACCTTCATCTATAGTGTACTTGTATACTCATCTGTGCTACACTCTTACCTTGACTGGGTTTCAGTAGTCATTGACACACCTCTCACCTTTAAAAAAAATAAAATAATTCTCAGATCTGTGTGCTCAACTCCTCACTTACTAAAGTACTAAAGTACTTAACCTAGTGTTCTGATCTCTTGTTCAAACTGAAATTTATTACTCCGTACTGCAGCCATTACTGAAACCTTCACTGGCAGTGTACTTTAATACACAAGGCTGGGTGCTGAAACTTCAACTGTCCTATTCTAATACTCAGCCCTGTGTACTGTGCTGTTAGAGTAGATGGAGTGGTGTACTGAACTGTCACTTGTACCCTTTTGTAACAGTCCCTCGTCAACCTGTATTTCAGTGTAAAATTCAGACTTCTGCTCAACACGTTCAGCTGTACTTGATGGTAATACCAGACCTCTGTGTTGTATGTTACTTTAACAGCAAGTTGATGGCGTAGAACTAGACTGAGGGCAAAAAGCACACCGAAAACCTGTTTGGGATTTTAAGGTTTAAAAACAAACTTTCTCTAAAACTGATCAAACAAAATGAGCTGTACTCCGCATTAGAATTTGTGAACTATTACTTCTTGTGTAATAATACCCTTTTGTTCTGTAATGTCAACTGTCACCTGTAATCTGTGTACTGTACTGTGATATCTGTCATCTGTTGTAATATCCTCCATATTTACTGTACTACAATATAATAACCTGACCAGTGTACCAAACTGTCTCCTGTAATCATTATAAGACTGAACTGTTATGCCACAGCTGAAATAGTTTCCTTTCTTCTTTTCAGCAGGGAAGAAACCTGGACTTGTTCCTGTACTGCCTACAGCTGCTGATAGAGATTCCTACTTTAAACTGTATTGTAACACTCAGCCCTGTGTACTGTGCTGTTGTAAAATTAATACTGGTGTGTTGAACTGTCATCTGTGCTGTTTTTTAGTATGCAGCCTGCTCTAGTGTACGGTGTTGTATACTGAACTGTCACTTGTCCAATGTTGTAACATTCAGCTTTCTGTACTGTGTTTCAGTGTAACACATGCAGTGTGAACTATCTGACAACGTCATCTGTTCTTACTGTAACACTCTCCTGTGTACTACTGTAAAATTAAGACTGGTGTGTTGAACTGTCAACTGTACTGTTTGTTAATACTCAGACCTCTGTAGTGTATGGTGTTGTAACAGATGGACTGGTATACTGAACTGTCACTGTACTATAGTGTAACACTTGCTCTGTACTGTATTTCAGTGTGACATATGGGGTGTGGACTAACTGAAAACATCACTGGTACTTGACTGTAATACTCAGCCCTCTGTACTGTATTATGTGAACTGTTACCCCTGGGGTGTTGTAATACTCACTTTTGTTTGAAACTGTCATCTGTCCTGTTCTCTTACTCATGCCTGTCTATTGTACTACTGTAAGATATGGACTACTCTCTTGAACGGTTACTTTCACAATGTTGTAACAATCACCCTCTCTATTGTATTTAGGTGTAACAGATTTCTATCTGAAAATGTCACCTGGAGTGTGTTGTAATTCTTAGTCCCGTGTACTGTACTGCCCTGTGCTCAGTTACCTGTATCATGTTGAAATACCCAAACCTGTGGACTGTACTGCAGTGTAATACTCACTTCTGTCTAAATCTGTCACCTGTACTCAATACTGTCTATACTAGTCTACTGTCAGTAGTGTCATGTGAACTGTCACCTTTATCATTTGTATTGTAGTGTAATACTCAGATATATGACCCAAACTCTCACCTGTACCTGATTGTAAGATGTAAAGGTATGTAATGTAATACTGTGATTTGCTGCCTTGGCTCAGGCCTGCTGTTGCAATATCACACCTGGCTCCTGTATTGTCACACTCAGTGGGGGGACTGTTCTGTTGTGAATGGGTCAGACAGCTGTACTACTCTTACTATTTTAATCCCCACCTGTCCACTCCCCAGTATGGTGCTGCAGTGGACAATGTCCTTTCCTGAGCTTGAGCCTCTCCGAGCCTGAGCTTGTTCCTGTGTTTTACACCCTCTCGCTGGGTGAGGCTGGAGCTGGAGTCCTTCTGTTTTTTCCCCACAGGTGATAGAGGTGTTCAAACAGGGATCATGAGACCCCCCAGGGCCCCCCTATGAGGTGGGATGGGGGAATGGAGGCAGGGGAGTGGTGTCTCAGAGAGAGGAGGAAGACTCTTTTAGGAACGGTCCTACTGTTTAGGCACAACTCCCTTTTTTCCAGTTCTAGCCCATCTTTGGGTTCTGTTTGGCTTCATTTTTCCCTTCCCAACGGATTAGGAACGTACACATCCGGAGTTCTCCTCCTGTTCTGTGGTCATCATGAAGTGGACTTGTTACCAGGGGGCAGGCTGATCTCTTGGGTGTTCTTTTGTGTTGTGACTGTGTGTGGGCTCCTAGATGTGTTTCTAAGGTTGTAACGCTCCCTGATTTAACTGCTCTGAGCTGTGACAGGGTTATGGGAGAGGTGTGTGACTCCTGGCTGGAGTTGTGCTCCAGGACAGAGCTCTGCGTGGGGTCTGTGTGCCAGGAGAAGGGATAGGTCTCCTGGAGGAAACGTAGCCTGTGAGCAGCAGGAGCTGTGTACAAACACATCACCCCTCTGTCTGAAAGGGGAGAGAAGCCAGTAAGTACTGGGGAGACTGAATATTAATCCACCTGCTGCCTCTGGATACGAGCGATAGAGGTTGAGCAGGAGCTCTTAACTGTTCAAGAGGGAGAGAGCAGGTTACTATTCCACAGAGACAACCAGTTTGCTTTCTTTTCAATATAACACGCCACCTTGCTCTTGGCTCCTTGGTGCAGTCATCTGCTCCAGGCTGGACTGGTCTTACACTGAGAGATACAGGTGGGGCAGTGGAGGAGTGTTTAAAAT
This sequence comes from Lepisosteus platostomus, assembly GCF_059453375.1. Taxonomy (NCBI): domain Eukaryota; kingdom Metazoa; phylum Chordata; class Actinopteri; order Semionotiformes; family Lepisosteidae; genus Lepisosteus; species Lepisosteus platostomus. The sequence goes on from NC_142615.1 coordinate 2,751,563, forward strand.
GGGCCAAGGGAGGGGTACAGTCTCAACCCTCTGTTACTCTCTCACTGGGACTGTCCTGCTGCAGGACTTCATGAAGTACATTTCCCAGCAGGCCATGAGGATGATGGTGGCCAATAGGCTGCCTCCCCTGGGTTAATGAGGCTCAGCTGCTGTATATAAGGAGGGTATGGGAGCTCAGCTCCTGCAGAGGGGTGGACGGTGGAGGCAGGGGTCTGTTCAGTTAGTTGGACTTGAGGGTGGGAAGAGGACATCTGAGCTGCAGAGAAACTGGCAGCAGTTTTAAGAAAGGAAGAGATGGAGGGACAAGCTGGGTGGTTCTCAATGAGCTAGGAGCTGTGCTGGGGGCTGGGTTCAGGTGTTATTAATCTCTTCCTGAATCAGTCCTCTCCCCTGGGAGTGGGATCTGTGTTCCTGCTGTTTGAAGGCCAGTGGGGGGGGCTCTGGGGTGAAGGTAGGGCCAGTGTTTCACTTTCCTCTCAGTGGAGGCTGAGCAGGAGTCCTCATGAACCTCTAGAACTAGACTGGACAGGGGCCCTTATTTCTTCCTGGGCTTGTTTCTCAGGGACCAGGGATGGATGTGTGCTGGTGACCCTCTCTCATTTGACACCCACCCTGTAGTCAGACCCTCAGGAAGAGGGCTCAGCTGGAGACTCATCACTGGTTTTTCTCCCCATCTTTTTTAGCTGGGAGGGGTCGAGGGGCTCACCTGGGCCCAGTCCTCCAGTGCAGGAGGCCCAGCGGGGCAGCTCTGGGCACAAACACTCACAGCCACAAGGTAAGGGATCGCAGTGCTCTTTATTCACAGCGAGGGACCCAGCAGGCCAGAAGCCACAAGACAGACCCTCGCTCTTACCTGGAGCCACCACCAGCTTCAAACCAGGCCTGTGGCAAGAAAGCCAGCACTCCCAGTTCAGACCTTCTCCTCTTCTGACAGCAACAGCAGCAGAGCTCTGAAGCTCCTCTCTCCTGCTCTGCTCAGCACAACCACTCTCTTCCCCAGCCAAGGCCGGACTGAAGGGCTCCGCTGCCTGCTTTTTAAATGTCTCCTGACCAATGGGCTTCCACCAGTTAGCCAGGTAATTGTTTGGCGTGGCCTGCTGGGAAATGGAGTTGACATCTTGCTGCCTGAACCTGCTGCCCCTCACAGCGTCCAGAGCGAGTGGCACAGAAGCTGTTCCTGAAGTAGCTGAGCCCGTCGGCGAGGGAAATAAATCCAATTCAAATAAAAAAGAGCAAGTAGTCTTCTGGGATGAGTAAAATAATCATTGTTAACGTTTGTGAGAATTCAATGTAAAACACTTGTCCCGTGGAGGATTTGAACCTGCAGGCTGGAGGGGAGCAGGCGAGAGCTCTTCCACAGAGCCACCGTGTCTCTCTGCAGGCTGGGGCTCCTGTGGGCTCTTGCTCTTCCTGGCTCAGGGTTCCAGACTGAGCAGTAAAAGGCAGAGCGATGGCGTCTCCTCTCAGGGCAGGAGCAGGTGGAGGAGTGGAGATGGTGCTGCGCTCGTGACTGGGAGGTTGTGAGTTCAAATCCCAGGTGGGACCTGAGGTTGGTAAGAAAAGTACATGATCTCAGTGTCTCTATTTATCAACATGTCTCTGTTTTCAAGAATTAAATTGAATAACACAAGCAGCTAGTTTCTCCCTGGATTTGAACCCACAACCTCTCTGGTACAGAGGCAGAGCTCTTCCACTGAGCCACCGTGTCTCTGTTGGTCTGGGGCTCCTGTGGGCTCTTGGTCTTCTTCCCAGGTCAGGGCTGAAACGGAGGGATAAGAGCCGGACCGAATCCCTCTCCCCTCGGGCCTGGAGCAGGTGGAGGAGTGGAGACAGTGCTGCGCTCATGACCAGGAGGTTGTGGGTTCAAGTCCTGGCTGATCCCTGGTAAGTAAACCAAGGTGAGTATCGGAGGTGAGTATGTGGGCAGGATGATGGGGAGGGGCTATTACTGGGGGGTAGTGGGGGGGTGGAGGAGGCAGAGCAGGGCCAGGAACAGGTAGTGGGGTGGGCTAGGAAGGGAGGGGTGGTGGAGGAGGCAGAGCAGGGCTAGGGGTAGAGGCAGGTAGTGGGGTGGGCTAGGTAGGGCAGAGCAGTTAGAGGGGTGGTAGAGTAGGGCTAGGTTAGACAGGGGTAGTGGTGGGGTGGAGGAGACAGGGGTAGGGTAGACAGGGGGTAGGGCTAGGGTGAGGTGTAGGGTAGACAGGGGGTAGTGGTGGGGTGGAGGAGGCAGGGCTAGGGTAGTGGTGGAGGTGAGAGAAGAGGAGGAGTGGCAGGTGGCCTGGGCCCGAGGGGTGGCGAGAGGAGGAGTGGCAGGTGGCCTGGGCCCGAGGGGTGGCGAGAGGAGGAGTGGCAGGTGGCCCGGGCCAAGGGGGGGGGTGGAGAGTAGGAGGGTAGAGTGCAGGTGGAGGAGAGTAGGGGGGGCCAGAGTGGAGGAGGTGGCAGTAGCAGCAGGAGGGGGGAGGGGGCCAGGCCCTTCAACTTTTGCTATACCCCTCCATGTAGTTTGGGAGGGGGCCTCTCCTTCTCTGAGACTACAGACTAACTACATGGAGTTTACATGGAGGGGTATAGCAAAAGTTGAAGGGCCTGGCCCCCTCCCCCCTCCTGCTGCTACTGCCACCTCCTCCACTCTGGCCCCCCCTACTCTCCTCCACCTGCACTCTACCCTCCTACTCTCCACCCCCCCCCTTGGCCCGGGCCACCTGCCACTCCTCCTCTCGCCACCCCTCGGGCCCAGGCCACCTGCCACTCCTCCTCTCGCCACCCCTCGGGCCCAGGCCACCTGCCACTCCTCCTCTTCTCTCACCTCCACCACTACCCTAGCCCTGCCTCCTCCACCCCACCACTACCCCCTGTCTACCCTACACCTCACCCTAGCCCTACCCCCTGTCTACCCTACCCCTGTCTCCTCCACCCCACCACTACCCCCTGTCTACCCTACACCTCACCCTAGCCCTACCCCCTGTCTACCCTACCCCTGTCTCCTCCACCCCACCACTACCCCTGTCTAACCTAGCCCTACTCTACCACCCCTCTAACTGCTCTGCCCTACCTAGCCCACCCCACTACCTGCCTCTACCCCTAGCCCTGCTCTGCCTCCTCCACCACCCCTCCCTTCCTAGCCCACCCCACTACCTGTTCCTGGCCCTGCTCTGCCTCCTCCACCCCACTACCTGTTCCTGGCCCTGCTCTGCCTCCTCCACCCCCCCACTACTAGCCCCTCCCCATCATCCTGCCCACATACTCACCTCGGTTTACTTACCAGGGATCAGCCAGGACTTGAACCCACAACCTCCTGGTCATGAGCGCAGCACCGTCTCCACTCCTCCACCTGCTCCAGGCCCAAGGGGAGAGGGATTCGGTCCGGCTCTTATCCCTCCGTTTCAGCCCTGACCTGGGAAGAAGACCAAGAGCCCACAGGAGCCCCAGACCAACAGAGACACGGTGGCTCAGTGGAAGAGCTCTGCCTCTGTATTGGAGAGGTTGTGGGTTCAAATCCAGGGAGAAACTTGCTGCTTGTTTTATTCAATTTAATTCTTGAAAACAGAGACATGTTGATAAATAGAGACACTGAGATCATGTACTTTTCTTATCAACCTCAGGTCCCACCTGGGATTCGAACTCACAACCTCCCAGTCACGAGCGCAGCACCATCTCCACTCCTCCACCTGCTCCTGCCCTGAGAGGAGACGCCATCGCTCTGCCTTTTACTGCTCAGTCTGGAACCCTGAGCCGGGAAGAGCAAGAGCCCACAGGAGCCCCAGCCTGCAGAGAGACACGGTGGCTCTGTGGAAGAGCTCTCGCCTGCTCCCCTCCAGCCTACAGGTTCAAATCCTCCACAGGACAAGTGTTTTACATTGAATTCTCACAAACGTTAACAATGATTATTTTACTCATCCCAGAAGACTACTTGCTCTTTTTTATTTGAATTGGATTTATTTCCCTCGCCGACGGGCTCAGCTACTTCAGGAACAGCTTCTGTGCCACTCGCTCTGGACGCTGTGAGGGGCAGCAGGTTCAGGCAGCAAGATGTCGACTCCATTTCCCAGCAGGCCACGCCAAACTATTACCTGGCTAACTGGTGGAAGCCCATTGGTCAGGAGACATTTAAAAAGCAGGCAGCGGAGCCCTTCAGTCCAGCCTTGGCTGGGGAAGAGAGTGGTTGTGCTGAGCAGAGCAGGAGAGAGGAGCTTCAGAGCTGTGCTGCTGTGTCGGAAGAGGAGGAGGTCTGAACTGGGAGTGCTGGCTTTCTTGCCACAGGCCTGGTTTGATGCTGGGGGTGGCTCCAGGTAAGAGCGAGGGTCTGTCTTGTGGCTTCTGGCCTGCTGGGTCCCTCGCTGTGAATAAAGAGCACTGCGATCCCTTACCTTGTGGCTGTGAGTGTTTGTGCCCAGAGCTGCCCCACTGGGCCTCCTGCACTGGAGGACTGGGCCCAGGTGAGCCCCTCGACCCCTCCCAGCTGAAAAAGATGGGGAGAACAACCAGTGATGAGTCTCCAGCTGAGCCCTCTTCCTGAGGGTCTGACTACAGGGTGGGTGTCAAATGAGAGAGGGTCACCAGCACACATCCATCCCTGCTCCTTGAGCAACAAGCCCAGGAAGAAATAAGGGCCCCTGTCCAGTCTAGTTCTAGAGGTTCATGAGGGCTCCTGCTGAGCCTCCACTGAGAGGAAAGTGAAACACTGGCCCTGCCTACACCCCAGAGCCCCCCCCACTGGCCTTCAAACAGCAGGAACACAGATCCTGCTACCAGGGGTGAGGACTGATTCAGGAAGAGATTAACAACACCTGAACCCAACCCCTAGCACAGCTCCTAGCTCATTGAGAACCACCCAGCTTGTCCCTCCATCTCTTCCTTTCTTAAAACTGCTGCCAGTTTCTCTGCAGCTCAGATGTCCTCTTCCCACCCTCAAGTCCAACTAACTGGACAGACCCCTGCCTCCACCTTCCACCCCTCTGCAGGAGCTGAGCTCCCATCCCCTCCTTATATACACCAGCTGAGCCTCATTAACCCAGGGGAGGCAGCTTATTGGCCACCATCATCCTCATGGCCTGCTGGGAAATGTAGTTCATGACATCATGCAGCAGGACAGTCCCAGTGAGAGAGTAACAGAGGGTTGAGACTGTACCCCTCACTTGGCCCATTTTAAACACTCCTCCACTGCCCCACCTGTATCTCTCAGTGTAAGACCAGTCCAGCCTGGAGCAAATGACTGCACCAGGGAGCCAAGAGCAAGGTGGTGTGTTGTATTGAAAAGAAAGCAGACTGGTTGGCTCTGTGGAATAGTGACCTGCTCTCTCCCTCTTGAACAGTTAAGAGCTCCTGCTCAACCTCTATCGCTCATATCCAGAGGCAGCAGGTGGATTAATATTCAGTCTCCCCAGTACTTACTGGCTTCACTCACAGCTCAGTCAGCTCTCTCCCCTTTCAGACAGAGGGGTGGTGTGTTTGTACACAGCTCCTGCTGCTCACAGGCTACGTCTCCTCCAGGAGACCTATTCCTTCTCCTTGCACACAGACACCACGCAGAGCTCTGTTCTGGAGCACAACTCCAGCCAGGAGTCACACACCTCTCCCATAACCCCGTCACAGCTCAGAGCAGTTAAATCAGGGAGCGTTACAACCTTAAAAACACATCTAGGAGCCCACACACAGTCACAACACAAAAGAACACCCAACAGATCAGACTGGCCCCTGGAAACAAGTCCACTTCATGATGAGCACAGAACAGAACTAGAACTCCAGAGGTGCATGTTCCTGTTCCCAAGGGGAAGGGAAAGATGAAGTAAAAAAACAAACAGCGATGAGCTTCAACCAGAAAAAAGGAATTGTACCTGAACACCGGACCGAGAAAAGAAGTCTCCCCCTTCCTGCCCGTCTACACCAACCAAACCTGAAAACATCTCCCCCCTCGCTCTGAAACACCACTCCCCTGACTTCATTCCCCCATCCCACCTCTCAGGGGGGCCTGTGTGGTCTCATGGGCCCTGTTTGAACACCTCCAGCACAGTGGTTTTGTTAACATGCAGCACCCAGAGGTGGGGGAAAAAAGGCTGCAGCCTCACCAAGCAGTGGTGTAAAATACAGGAAACGGTTCAGCACAGAAACAGGTCAACATCTCAACAGCTAAAGCTTAAAAAAAGGCCAGTTTGTCCATTACAGCACCATCCTGCTAAACCGAGAACGGAGGATTAAGATACTAGTAAGTTTAGTACAGATATCTAACCCCTTCACAATAGAACAGTCCCCAACTGCGCTACAGTACAGATGACAGTTCAGAGTCTAGCAGACAGTTGTGGTTTTACAACAGCAGCCCTGGGCTCGGTGAGCAAACCACAGTACATTATAGACATTTGACTATTACAATCAACTACAGGGTGATATTGTGGGACCAGTGTGCATCTTACACTGCAATACAATAAACACTGTTGTGGTGACAGTTTTAGACATAACTGAGTATTACACTGAAGCACAGACCCCAGACCAGGGTAGTACAGCACAATCCAGGTAGCAGATCACAGGGGAGTACAGGACACAGGGCTAAGACTTACAATTAATCAACGACAGATGGCTGTTTCAGATGGAAATCTGAAACACTCAAAAACAGTAAAGAATGATTACATCATAAAAGTAACAGGCTAGTAGACTAGTCCACGTATTACACTAGTAAATTCCACAGGCTTAAGACTGAACAGCACTGGTGTCAGGTTTAGACAAAAGTGAGTATAACAAGCCCACAGCAGTAATGGTTCACATAGTACAGTACACAGGGTTATGTATTACAATCAGGTACCGATGACATTGTCCTATAATCCACAGTGCATGTTTAACACTGAAATACAGTACAGAAGAAATGTTACAGTATAGTACAAGTGACTGTTCAGTACAGCAGTCTATCCATTTTAACACCATACACTACAGCAGTCAGAGTATTAAGGAACAGTACAGATACACTTTTACACACCAGTCAATTTTACAACAGTACACAGGGCTGAGTATGACAGAACAGCACAGGTGACAGTTTTAAGTATTACAACCCCACAATGGTAACCATTCACATAATACAGTACACAGGGCTGAGTATTACAATCAAGTACAGATGACATTGTCAGATCGAAATTCATCTTTTACTCACAAATATGGTAAAGAGTGATTACAACAGTGTAAAAGTGACAGTTCAGAAGAGTAGTCCACATATTACAATACACAGGTTTAATATGACAGAATAGCACAGGTGACCGTTTTAAGTATTACAACCCCACAATGGTAATTGTTCACATAATACAGTACACAAAGCCAAGTATTACAAATCGACATTGTCTTATCATCCACAACGCCTGTTTAACACTGAAATACAGTACAGAAGAAATGTTACATTAGAGGTACAAGTGACTGTTCAGTACAGCAGTCTATTTTAACACCATACACTACAGCAGTCAGCATATTAAAGGAACAGTACAGATGACACTAACACACCAGTCAATTTTACAACAGTACACAGGGCTGAGTATGACAAAAGCACAGGTGACCGTTCTAGTTTTAAGTATTACAACCCCACAATGGTAACAGTTCACATAATACAGTACACAAGGAAGATTACAATTGAGTACAGGTGACATTTTCCTATAATCCACAATGCATCTGTTACAGTGAAATACAGTACAGAAGAAGTGTTACATTATAGTACAAGTGATCGTTCACTAGACCAGTCCATCTGTTACAACACCATACACTACAGAGGTCTGAGTATTAACAAACAGTACAGATGACAGTTCAACACCCCAGTATTAATTTTACAGCAGCACAGTACACAGGGCTGAAGGTTTCAACAGTTTAAGTAGGAACCTACATCAGCAGCTGTAGGCAGCACAGGAACAAGTCCAGGTTTCTTCCCTGCTGAAAAGAGAAGAAAGGAAACGATTTCAGCTGAGGTTTGACAGTTCAGTATTAGAGTAGAGTACAGGTTTCAGTTTGGCACACTGGGTGTATTATTACGTTGTAGTACAGTACCCATGGCTAGATATTACAACAACACAGAAGACAGGTCTGAGTACTACAATAGATTACAGGTGAGAGTTTGGCACACTGCTGTGTTTATTACACTGTCACACAACAGACAAGGCTGGTCCAACACAATACAAGTGACAGTTCACATCACTCTACAGTACACAGGTCTGGGTATTACAACAACATAGGAAACATTTAACATAACAGCACAGTACACAGGGCTGAGTATTACACTAGAGCACAGGTGACAGTTGTGGTCAGAAGTCTGACTGTTACACTGAAATACAGGACAGAGGGTGACTGTTACAACAGTGTACAAGTGACACTGCACTACACCACTCCAGATATTACAACAGTACAGTACACAGGGCTGAGTATTATAATAGGACAGTTGAAATTTCAGCACCGAGACTTGAGTATTCAAGTACACTGCAGGTGAAGGTTTCAGCAATGGTTGTATCACTGAGTAGTGAAGTTCAGTCTGAACAAGAGATCAGCACACTGGCTGAGGTAGTTTAGTACAGCCCAGTGAGAGTAGGGAACACAGGTTTGAGTATTAAAGCACAGTAAAGGGGAGAGTTCAGCACACCTGAAGTATTTTAGTACTATCCACCTGAGAGCTAACCACAGATCTGAGATTTTTTTTTTTTTTTTTTAAAAGGTGAGAGTAAAGCACACAGGTGTGTCGTTGAGTATTGAAACTCAGTCAAGGTAAGAGTGTAGCACACAGATTTGAGTATTGAAGTACACTATAGATGAAGGTCCAGCATACACATCACTGAAAAATTACACATCCACACAAGTGAGAGATCAGCACACTGGTTTAAGTATTAAAGCTCAGTACATTGCAAAATAGTACCAGTCAGACATGCGAGGTCACAGACCTGAGTATCACAATACAGTACAGGTTACAGTTCATCCCACAGGGCTGAGTATTCCAATAGTACAGTTGACACTCCAGCACACAGATTTGAGTATTAAAATACACTGCTTGTGAAGGTTTAGCCTACATATGTGGCACTGAGGATTAAAGCTCACTAACAAGTTAGGGATCAGCACCCTGGTTTCACTTTTATAGTACAGGTGTCATTGATTAAAACTCAGAGGTAAGAGTGTAGCACACAGATTTGAGTATTGAAATTCACTACAGATGAAGGCTCAGCATACACATCTCTGAATATTAAAGCTCAGTCCAAGCTCACCTCCCTGGTTTAAGTATTTCAATACAGTCCAGGTGAGACCTGATGACACTGATTGAAGTATTAAAGCACAGTCCATGTAAGAGTTACGTGCACAGGTTTAAGTATTACAACACATTACAGCTCAGTGGAGAGGAGAGTTCAGAACACAGGTCTCAGTATTAAAAACACAGAAAAATAGTACCCATTCTGTTGAGTACACAGGTATCAGTATTAAAGCACAGGAAAAAGCACTGGTTTAGTTTTTTAGTCCAGAACTGACCACACAGATCTGAGAATTAAAAAATTTAAAACGAGAGTAAAGCACACAGGTGTGGCAGAGTATTAAAACTCAGTCAAGGTAAGAGTGTAGCACACAGATTTGAGATTTAAATAACACTGCAGGTTCAAGTTAAGCATACTGGTGTGTCACAGGATATTAAAGCTCACTTACAAGGTAGAGATCAGCACAGTGATTTAATTTTAGCCCAGTCCAGGTGAGAGCTGAGCAGAGTTTCAGTATTAGAGCACAGTCAAGGTGAGAGTTTAGCACACAGGTGTATCACACCGGTTTAAGTATGATGGTACAGTCCACACTTTTGAGTATGAAAGCACTCGTGTCAGTGGGAGAACTAGATTAAGTACAAGTTGAGCACGCTGGTTTCAGTATTACAGCACAGTCCACAGGTCTGTCATTGAGAATTAAAGCTCAGTACAAGAGAGAGTTACTTATACAAGTGTGAGGATTACCAGTATTAACGCTCAGTGGAGATGGGAGTACAGTACACAGGTTTGGGTGTTCAAGTATTATATAGGAAAGACTTCAGCACCCTGGTCTATATCATTGAGTAACAAAGCTCACTACAGGTGACAGTTCAACACACAGACGTGTCAGTGTATTAAGGTACAATACTCTTGAGAACCGAGTACACCATTGTCAACACTTCTACAGTACAGCCACCGATAACCCTGATCAGAACAGTCCATCTGAGCAAAGTACCTCACTCTGGGGTACAAGACTGTGTCCCCTCTGGAATCAAACCTGCAATCCACAGTCAAAAAGCCCTGTTTAATACTGCAGAAGTGTAGCGTTTTACAGAGCACAAGCAGCTGGACAGAGAAAGACGCAGCTCAAGAGACGTCACGGAGACCGACACAAGGAGGAAGAGAAAGACGGGAAAGAGCTTCTCACCTCCATCCCAACTCCCAGCCATACCCATCTTCCCACCAGCAGCCTCTGGTCAGCCTTGAAAACAATACAGGAGAGAGAGTTCAGCATCAATCCCAACACCACACCTGCCTCTCGACTGTCTGCTTGTGGACATCCTGGAACATTAGGGACAGGGTTCAAGCTTCATACACAATGTCAGACTCTGCACTTTTCCTGGAAAATAAGGAAAAAAAAACCAGGGAGAGAGCAGCTAACCACTATCCCAACACCTCATACATACCCGTCTTCCCACTGGCAGCCTCAGGACATTCTGGAAAGCCACAGAAATGAACAGGACTGAGCATCAACCTCCAACCACACTGGTCTTGACTTTTCTGGACATCCCGGAAAGTTAGACAAAAGAAACAGGAGACGGCATCCAAACCCCAGTCTACCACCCCATCTATTCCGGTCTTCCTCAGAATATCCTGGAAAATGAGGGAACGAGACTACAGGAGAGGGTTCAATCTCCATCCATACCAGTCTTCCCACTATCAGCCTCTGGCCAATTAAGGGAAATACAGTCCAATGAGTCCAGTCATACCCATCTTCCCACTGGCAGCCTCTGCACTCTGGAAGATTAGGGAAAGAGACAGGAGAGAGCATCCAACCTCCATTCCAACTCCTCATCCATATCCGTCTTCCCACTGTCAGCCACTGGACAATCTGGAAAACTACAGAGATGATCACAGGACAGAGCGTCAACCTCCATCCACACTGGTCTTCCCCCTGGCTGTTTTCTGGACATCCTAGACACCATCTGAACTCCAATCCATCTTCCCATCTATAATGGGTCTTCCAACTGTCAATTCTTTTGGACATCCTGGAAAATTAGGAAAAAGATTACAGGAGAGGGTAACCAACCTCTATCCCAACTGCCAGCCATACCCATCTTCCCAGTGGCAGCCTCTGGCCAGCCTAGAAAATGGAAAAGATCACAGGAGAGATCATCCCACCTCTATCCCAAATCCTCATCCATACCAGTCTTCCCACTGTCAGCCACTGGACAACTCATCTGTCTGCATCCGGCCATTCTGGAAAACTACAGCAATGAACACAAGATAGAGCATCATCCTCCATCCACACTAGTCCCCCCACTGTCTGCCCCTGCATTGGAGTCCATCTTAACCTTTGACCCCTGACATTTTGGTGTTTGACCTCAGAGAGCAGGAGACGCTGCTGGAGACAGGAGAGACCATCAATCCCCATTCTATCTTCCTGTCCATACCCGTCTTCCCACTGGACATCCTGGAAAATTAGGGAAAAGAGAGACAGGAGAGAACATCAACCTCCATTCCAACTCCCCTTCCATACTGTCATTTTTACAGGCATCCTAGAAAATCAGGGAAAAGATAAGAGAACATCCAACCTCTATCCCAGCCATACTTGTCTCTCCACTGTCTGCCCCTGGACATCCTGGAAAATGAAGGAACACAAAACAGGAGAGGGTTCAGTCTTCATACATACATGTCTCCCCAGTGTCAGCCGCCGGACTTACTGGAAAATGGAAAAGGGAAAAGAGACAGGAGAGAGCGTCCCACCTCCATCCCAGGACACGCTGCTGTAGGCTGCACAGCTGGGACAGCTGGTTCGTGTGTCTGAGGGCAGCAGTTTGGCTCTGCAGTCTCTCTGTGCCTCATCATCCGTCTTCAGCCCAGCGTTCACCTGTCACTCAAGATTGTGTTAATTCAACAATAATACTTCACCAGGCTCCAATATCAATGCTAGTAACTTTATAACTGTACTCCTCTCACTAGTAGGGCTGTGTGTTCATGTCCTGAGTGGGACACAGGAGTGACAGGACTAACCTGACCTTGTGCTCGTGCTGGAGGCTGGTGATGGACTCGGGTTCGAGAGTGTAGTGTCAACAGCACACTGACCAGGATCTTGTGGGCGAGAGACAGCAGGAGGTCAGGACACAGCCCTGAGGGTCACCCCCTGGAGCCCCGATAGGAGGAGTCCACTGGCTCTCCGCCTGGAGCTCATCTCTAAGGAGCAGCCTGAATCAGGGTCACCTGCAGCTCTTCGTCATCATGGTCATCCTCACAGGCTCCAGCAGGCAGGAGATCAGGACACCCTGGATGTCTCCTCGAGACGACTCCTGCTCTGTCCCCTCGGAGTCTGTGGATCCAGATTGGTCCAATCAGCACCAATCATGTAAGACCAGTGTCACCTGCGAGGGACAGCCAGTGAAGGAGAGACTCACCTCCATCCCAACTCCCAGCCATATCCGTCTTCCCACTGGCCACCTCTGGCCAGCCTGGAAAATGAATTAATAACAGTCCAATGTCAATACCAACATCCTGGAAAACTAGGAAAAGAGACAGGAGGAAGCACCCAACTCCCGATTTATCTTCCCATCCATACCTGGCTCTTCACCGGCAGCCTCTGGACATCTTGGAAAATTAAAGAAAATACAGGGGAGGGTATAATTTTCACACACACCCGTCTTCCTACAGTCCGCCTCATCATGGAAAATATGGGACAAGAGAGTATCCCACTTCCATTCCAACTCCCCAGTCTTCCCAGCACCAGTCTTCCTAGTGTTAGTCTCTGGACATCCTGGAGAATTAAGGAAAATAATCCAGCAGAGAGAGTCCAGCCTATACCCGATCTCCACCCATACGTGTTGTGAACTGACGTGCCCACTGACCTCAGACCTGGACAGCTCCCGGGCTCGGTAACCCGCTCTGTAGAGTGTAGAGGAGAAGGGCAGCTCTCTGCAGATCACAGTGGCCCTGAAAGCAAGGAAACAGCACCTGTGTGCTCTGGATGTGGACAGAAGGGACACTGAAAGTCCCCCAGTGTGTCTCCTGTCCCCCCAGAGAAAGGTACTCATACTGTACGTCCCACACCTGACTCACCCAGGTGACACCAGCGATCCTCTGACTCCAGGGAGGGTCTCCTCCCAGTGACGACTGTGGGAAGATCCGACAGCACACAGCCGCTGGGAAGACCTGCGCTGCGGTCATGAAGATCAGGAGGAAGACCCTGAAGCAGACGGGACCGTCAGAACCGAGGGACCCAGCTCGAGGCTCGCCGTGGGTAGTGCTGAGGAGTCACTGAACCCATCCTGGTGGACTCCTCACAAGATCCCGATACGAGCTCCCAGGAGTCGGGATGAGAGGAGTCCCAGCACAGTCCCGTGAGGGTTCGAGATGAGGTCGACTGGAACGACAATGGCAGAGAACACAGGAGACACACAAGAGGCGTATTTCACAAGACTGGCTCAATCAGTTGTGCTCCTGCAGAAAATAACAGCAATACTGCTTCTGTTGGTCTTGCTCCAGCTAAAAATAACTACTTCTAGTGCAAGTGGGGGTAATAAAAAAGCCAACTAATATTAATACTGTTAATAAAACAAACTATTTCCTCAAGTACAAATATCAATACTGGTAGAATATTAACGGTTCTCCTCTCTCACTAGTAGGGCTGTGTGTTCATGCCCCGAGTGTGACACAGGAGTGACAGGACAAACCTGACCTTGTGCTCGTGCTGGAGGGTGGTGTTGGACTCGGGTACGAGAGTGTAGTGTCAACAGCACACTGACCTTGATCTTGTGGTTGAGAGACAGCAGGAGGTCAGGACACAGCCAAGAGGGTCACCCCCTGACACCCCAACAGGATGAGTCCTCTTGGGGCTCCAGATCTCCACCTGGACCAGGGGCATCGGCAGCTCTTTATCAAGATCATCCTCATCCTCACAGGCTCAAGCAGGCAGGGAGGAGGAGGAGGAGGAGGAGGAAGGCAGTCGGGACATCCTGTCTGTCTTCCCAAGACAACTCCTGCTCTGCCCCCTGGGAGTGCGTCGATCCCAGATTGGTCTGATTGGATCCCTGCAGGACCGATGAAGACCAGCGTCACCTGTGAGGGAAATCCAGCGAAGGAGAGACTCACCTGCTCTGCACTCACCTGCCTGGCTGTTGGGGGTCCCCTGTTCCCCTGTCCTCTACCTGCAGGTCTGGGGGTGCCCTCTCCAGCCTGGTACAGTGTTACCCCACTTCACCCCTGGCTGCCTGATCCTGTTTCCCCAACACGGGGGGCAGCTCCCACATTCCCAGTCCCTCCCCACCTGTCCCACAGCCTCCCTGACCTCTCCCTGCCTGCAGGGTCAGGTTCCTCCTGCAGGAGCTGTGTCTGGTGGGAATAAACAGGCCTGAAGGCAGCCTGTGCTCCACCGAGTCCCGACTGCTCCGGTCCAGAGCTGCTGTTCTGGTGACCCGTCCTGGAGAAACACAGGCGTGTTGTCCACAGGCTCTCTCTCCCCCTGCGGAGGTTCTGACACCCCTGGGCTCCTCTTCCTTGTTGTGGCACAACTGGGCTCCTCCTCCTCCTCCTCTTTGTTCCAACACCCCTGGGTGTCCAGGCGCCAGGCTCCTCCTCCTGGTCAGTCCGAGTCTCCGGGGGGGTCCAGGCGCTGGGCTCCTCCCAGAGTCGAGGTCCAGGAGGAGTTTCTTCCCGTTGGCTTCTCCCAGATCTTCCAGACTCCTCAGGCCTGAGCCGGGCTGGGAGGAGGGAACCTTCCCTGAGATCCTGGAGCCCGACGTCCAGACGAGACGACCGGAGAGATGGAGCCGATGGGGGAGGATGAGGGCGTCAGGGCTCCTGGTGTCCGACTGGGAGAGAGCTCCGATGTTGGGGCGTCTGTCCTTCCTCTTGACTTGAAGTTCTCCCACAAATAATTTGGTAGCCTGATACCCCAACTCTTGCTCTCAGCCAGTTGGTACCCCAAAACCCCCTGCTCTCATCAAGACAATGATTAGCTTAGTAATTAACAATTACTATAAACATCGAGTACATTGAATATCCAGGACAAAAAATATCCAGGATAGAGATTGACTAGTAATTCCAGGGAACTTGTACAATAACCATTGAAGACAAACACTGGCTTAGTGTTGAACAGTTACAGTGAAGACCCAGTAGAGTCAAGTCAGTAATCATTCAGGAAAGAAACTGACTAGTTGAGTGATGAACATGCCAGTGAATATCTGTCAAAGTGACTAACCAGTACAGTGAATTTCCAGGAAATATTGAGGAGAGAGTATGTGTATGTGACAGACCAGCACAGTGAATATGTAGTAAAGCACTTCAATAAAGTCTAACAACTAAACAGTACAGTTCCTATCCAAGAAAAGGGCTCCATGTTGTTTCTCTGCCTGTTTGTACAGAATATTGAGTCAGGAGCTCCAGCAGGAGTTTCTGACTTCCTCTGCTCTGTGAGCTCCACACTTCTGTCCTGTGAATCACACACAGAGCTGCAGCAGGGATGAGTGAGAGGTACCTGCATGGGGACAACACTGAGCTCTTCCTCCCAGTGTCTCCCTGCGCCAAAACCCTTCCCAGTGTCCCCCCGCGCCACAGCCTCCTACAGCCCCCCAGTGTCTCCCTGCCCCACAGCCCCTGACAGCCTCACAGGTGATTTAAACAGCTCCCCTCACCTGTCCCTCCTCTCTAATCCCACTCCTGCTTCTGGGCTCAGCAGTCTTTTCAGGAGCCCACCTACAACTGAAAAACAGGACTGATCTGTACAGTGAGTAACAGACAGCACTCTGAATAAACCATTCAGTGATGATTAATACCCAGTGCAGTGATGATTACAGTGATTATTAATATCCAGTACAGTGATGATTAATACTCAGTGCAGTGATAACTACAGTGAACACCCAGTGCAGTGATGACTACAGTGATTTTTAATACCCAGTACAGTGATGATTAATACTCATTGCAGTGATTATTACAGTGAACACCCAGTAAATTGACTGCACTGAAAACCCAGTACAGTGATCATCCCTCAATGATCACAGTCCAGTGATTATTAAATACCCAGTCCAGTGATGATTATACTGAATACCCAGTCCAGTGTCTGTCCATCACAGAGAATAAGCAGCCCAGTGAACAGCCAGTGATCTTCTATGACAGGGAACACTGGGCCAGTCGGAGCTGTGCTGCCCCCTGCAGAAGACCTGTCCTGAGGTCAGAGTCACCGATGGTCTCGCCCTGTCCTCTCTGGGGTCCTCCTCACGGGCCTCGTACAGGTGCTGGAGCTCCCTGCAGCCCCAGAGTGCAGGATCCGGTACAGGCCAGCTCCTCGAACCCAGCTCTTCCTCCTGCTGTGAAGACGGTGGCCCTGAGGTTCTCAATAGAGGCTCTGGCTCAACTCCCCCCCAATCACCAATGACAGGGCCCAGGGTTCGACTCCTGACCCAAGACACACCTCCCACAGCGACTCCCAGAGTCCAGGCCAGGACTGGGAGCAGACCGGTCAGGGGCGAGTCCAGGAGATCCACTTCAGACCTCTGCCGGCTCTCTTCCTGAAGAGCTTCCTGAGAACCTGCTGGAAGGCCCCTCTGAGACACCCGTCCACAAACACGACCACATGAGCCCACAGACACAGTCCTCACCAGCCCACTGCCTGCAGGTGCACCCCAATCCATCACTAGAACCCCAACCTGCCCTGGTCACTCCGCACTCGCCATTTCACACCGACGTCTCGCACAATAACCGACATTCGTGCAAAACTCCACCTGGTGTACAGAAAACACTGGTTCTGACTGAAGCAACCTTATTAGCAAATACACTAGTATTTTAAATGATGAAGTTTCCCCCTGAAGTAAGAAGAAACAGCACACATCTACAGCCTAGGTGTTGATTTACAAGAGAAGCCTGTAAAACAAACCAGCAGGACTCAGTTTTCAGGGAGAAGCTGTGGAGTGAAAATGACTCAAGACAGAAACAGAACTGAGAACAGTCCCTCTGTCTCAGCTACACTCTCTCTGACTCTCACTCATGTTAATGTGCATCAGAAAAACCTGTTTGTTTTTTTGAGAAAGGGTGTAATATAGTGGCCTCTGAATACATTTATTTTTTGTTTAACAATACGAGGATTTACAAATACTACACAAAAAAAATCTACTGCTTTCACCTTCCGGTTGTTTTTTATTATATCAACTATTTACATTATGCCAGCACAGATAACACAAACACGGTCTTTTAAAGAAATAATGTCACAGAACCGTTTTAATGATTACTTAAAGAGCAGCTGTGTTCATCTTTCGTTATTTAATGCTGTAAACAAGTTTTCTACTATAAACTCATTGGATATTTTTGTGGGTCAGTACTATTATATCCAGGGTTGTAAATGGCGTTTGACAACAAAAATACTTTCTTCGCACCATTTAATGGGCTTTGAAAGTTCATGTTAAAGCCGGTTTATCCCATAAAAAACAGAAACTGAACCAAACAATGGATTTGTGTATAAAACCGACCCGAAATATCCAATGTCTTTAAGCACAGACCCACACTTTAAACAGCCCACAACAGACACACCCGACTACACGTGTGTATTTGCTTACAACGCGACACTTCTCAGTTCCCCAAACATTTTCAAATCGTTTCGCAAAATAAAACACAAACGCCTCTAAACACGAACATTAAGTTTTTTTTCAAAGCAGTGAAACTATTTTGTAATAAACGAGTCAACGCTGACAAAGGCACTTCAGACAGGAACTGCGCAACGGGCAAATAAAATACATTTTGAACAAGTAATAGGTTTATTCCATGCTGAAAAAAAGAAGAAAGAGAAAACAACGTTTCGGCCGTGGACCTGAAGAAGGCTCCACGGCCGAAACGTTGTGTTCTCTTTCTTCTTTTTTTCAGCATGGAATAAACCTATTACTTGTTCCTTTGCAGCCTACGCATGCTGACGCAGCTACCCACCTGAACTAAAATACATTTTTACCCGCAAAATCAAACCACCACCACGGACTAAACACCACAAAACACAAGACTTTGTAGAACCGTGTTGTGTCACCAGATACAACCGCACAGAGCAAACGAACCTCTTTCACAGAAATATTCACCTCGCGTTTCAGTTTAAAACACGCCAAAGCACATCGCTCATGTATCAGCTTCCCAGCAAATGTCGCCTAAATTGCCTAAAAACGCCTCCCCTTACCTTGGAAACAACGTTTTAGAACAGTTTAAAACACGACAGAGCACATCGATAACTTACCGGTAACATTTAAAGCAAAGGTTTGCTAAAGGTGCATCAAAAGGGTTTCCTTCACCTCGAAACACCACCCGTCTGTTCTCGCAGTAAAAGCAGCGCACCTGTTCGCTTGAACACACCTCACAGCCGGAATGACGACCAGCCCCTCCCACCGGCTCAAATAGCCCGGCTGTGGACACCGCTCCTCTAACAGGTGGAAACCTCTGTCAATCAGCGACCTCTGGCCAATCAGAGACTGGTCTCCATCGCGCACCCGCCCACTCTGCTTTCCTAGCCTGTTTCTCATTAAGACCTCAGACCAGCTCACGGTCACCTGCACAGGTGCGATGACAGGCTTGTGCGCGTGTAGGCTCCAGGACAGAGACATTGAGGAAACACCAAAAACACAAACACACAGCAGCAGCAACAAGGAGTTGAATAACACACATCTTTAAAAAGAGAGCATCGGTGTGAGCCGGCGGTGGGGTAGAGTTCAGAACTTGAGTCCCTTGGGAGAAAACACAGAAACGTGCAAGTAAAAAAAAGGGTAAAATCGCTTTTTTAACTGAAAATAAGCCCCATGTAGGACCAGCAGTAGTGAGGTGCAACATCAAAATAATACATCAATTAAATCATCTAAGGGGGTCTCTTTAATTCAAGACCCCAGCCCAGCCTGCACTCAGCTCCCTGTAAGTGCCCAGCAGTCTGATCCGCTCCAGGTGTGACAGTGCAGCAGTCTGATCCGCTCCAGGTGTGACAGTGCTGTCAGTCAGACTCCCAGTGCGCAGCAGTCTGATCCGCTCCAGGTGTGACAGTGCTGTCAGTCAGACTCCCAGTGCGCAGCAGTCTGATCCGCTCCAGGTGTGACAGTGCTGTCAGTCAGACTCCCAGTGCGCAGCAGTCTGATCCGCTCCAGGTGTGACAGTGCTGTCAGTCAGACTCCCAGTGTGCAGCAGTCTGATCCGCTCCAGGTGTGACAGTGCTGTCAGTCAGACTCCCAGTGCCCAGCAGTCTGATCCGCTCCAGGTGTGACAGTGCAGCAGTCTGATCCGCTCCAGGTGTGACAGTGCTGTCAGACTCCCAGTGCGCAGCAGTCTGATCCGCTCCAGGTGTGACAGTGCAGTCAGTCAGACTCCCAGTGCGCAGCAGTCTGATCCGCTCCAGGTGTGACAGTGCTGTCAGTCAGACTCCCAGTGCGCAGCAGTCTGATCCGCTCCAGGTGTGACAGTGCTGTCAGTCAGACTCCCAGTGCGCAGCAGTCTGATCCGCTCCGGGTGTGACAGTGCTGTCAGTCAGACTCCCAGTACGCAGCAGTCTGATCCGCTCCAGGTGTGACAGTGCTGTCAGTCAGACTCCCAGTGCGCAGCAGTCTGATCCGCTCCAGGTGTGACAGTGCTGTCAGACTCCCAGTGCGCAGCAGTCTGATCCGCTCCAGGTGTGACAGTGCTGTCAGACTCCCAGTGCGCAGCAGTCTGATCCGCTCCAGGTGTGACAGTGCTGTCAGACTCCCAGTGCGCAGTGATCAAGTCTCCATATTAAAGCCACATTCAAGTGTGTTTGTTTTATCTTGGACACTAGGACATGGCCTCCTGTAACAGTCACAGTCCTCTCCTACTGCCAGCGCTTGAAGAATAAAAGTAAACCCACCAACAGGATGGTGTTGGTAGTTAATGGCTCATTGATGTCTTGGCTTCTTTGGAAAGGATCGGCTTCATCAACAGGGCTGGGCAATTTGTTCCAGACCCCCACCACCCATCCTGTCCTGACTGGAGGAGCTCACCCAGCTGTGTCTGGAGAGAAGCCAGGGTATCGGCTTCAACCACAGGGCTGGGCAGCTTGTTCCCCACCCCCACCCCCCTCTGTGTACAGAAGAGCCTCCTGTCCTGACTGGAGGAGCTCACCCAGCTGTGTCTGGAGAGAAGCCAGGGTATTGGCTTCAACCACAGGGCTGGGCAGCCTGTTCCCCACCCCCACCCCCCTCTGTGTACAGTAGAGCCTCCTGTCCTGACTGGAGGAGCTCACCCAGCTGTGTCTGGAGAGGAGCCAGGGTATCGGCTTCAACCACAGGGCTGGGCAGCTTGTTCCCCACCCCCACCACTCCAGACAATAGCTTCTGACTCGCTATCCAGCTGCAGGAAATGACATACATATATATACACACCAAGACAAACGCCCAACCTGCGATCTCGATCAAATTGAAAACTAAACCTTCGTAAACCTACAATCACCATTCACCATCCCTTTGGTCAATGGCTTCGGAACAGTAGCAACTTAAAATTATAATGATTCTTAGACAATTTTACAAAGACAATAAAAACCACAATGAAAAACAAAGAAGTGCCCGACTCCGTGACAGCAGAGCTGAAACCAGGTTTTAAACCCCACATGGATCTGACACCTCCCTCAGTACAACCATGAACACTGAGCACCTCACACACTCAGTTCAGTGCAAGAGCAGCCCTGTAGCTCCATGAAACAGTTTTTCAAGAACACTTTTACTTCATCTACAGTAGGTCTGTTCTTCCCTTCATTACAACCAGTGAACATTTTCCTCAGTTTGCACAACAGCAAACTAAATGTAATACAATTTCAATGAATCTGTCATCTGAGCAAACAAAATATAACATCATAATATAAAATATAACAAAATGCTATTTACCTCGCTCTCGAACGTTGTTGCATAAAATATTTTCTATTAAAACTCTAAATAAAGGTGTCAGTGGGGCCAGCAGGGGGCGCTCACCCTGCGGTCTGTGTGGGTCCTGATGCCCCAGTATAGTGACGGGGGACACTGGACTGTAAACAGGCGCCGTCCTTCGGATGAGACGTAAAACCGAGGTCCTGACTCTCTGTGCTCATAAACAATCCCAGAGGGTCTCTCGAGAAGAGTAGGGGTGTTACCCCAGTGTCCTGGCCTGATTCCTAATCACCCCCCTCTCTGAACTGGCTCCATCCCTCTGCTCTCCTCCCCACTGAGAGCTGGTGTGTGGGGAGCGATCTGGCGCACTATGGCTGCCGTCGCATCATCCAGGTGGGGTACACACTGGTGGGGGTGGAGGGGATCCCTATTACCCGTAAAGCGTCCAGAAAAGCGCTATATAAGTGTAAGTAATTATTATTATTAAATTAAAGTTTATTTTTCCATCTCTTATATCTGTAGTATTTTTTTACATTTGAGATTTTTGTATCCAGAATCACTTCTATATGTAAAGTGCTTTAAAGCTCTTTGAGCAATATAAAAAAAACTCCTAGGGGTCCAGATTTCTCTAATACTCTGTAAAAGACTGACTTTAACCTGTGCACAAACTAATCCATCATTTAAAGAGACAAACACATCTCTCATCAGTGCATAACCCAGCCTGGAGTGTGATGCTTCCAGTAACACATTTAGAGATGTTGTATCAGTGCAATGCTTTTAAAACACTCCGATTAATTCAGTGCTGAACGTTACACATCAAAAATAACTTCCAAGGAATTGTCTAAACCCGACAAAACTCTGGTTTCAGCTCAGTTCCCAGAAAGAGCAGGAGAACGGTCTAACACCCGTTCCCTCTCACAGTCTTCTGCTCCCTCTCTCTCCAACTTTTCCAGTGCTGTATTCCCAAAATCCCACAGGACACAGAGGCATCTAGGCTTCTGGTACCTCGCGCTTTGGTTCCTGAAAAACAGCGGAGCCGATACTCCAGTGTTTAGACACGGTCAGTAAAATGCACCATCCCAGATCGAGATCAGCGCTGCAGGGAACTGGGGGAGGTATTGAGTGTGACAGACCGGCGGATCTGAGGAAGTCAGGAGAACGAGGATTCGAGGGAGGAGAGCAGAAGACCGTCACTGTGGAGTCAGACTTGACAGAGGGCAGAGTGTCGTACTGTGTCAGTGAAGGGCACACCCTGTAGACCATCACAGACTCCTGCTGGGGTCGTCCCTCAGCACCGCAGATCAGTCTGGAGACAGTGCCGAGCAGCTGCTGTTAACACAGGGAGCTGTGGACCAGAACACTGAGCAGAATACATAACACACCCCCAGCCTGAAGGGATGTTCCTCAAGCACCTCCTACTGGATACGTACAGGAAAAACAATAAGTTATCAATACTGCATTATCGTTCTTCCTGAAGGACCCGAAGGTGCTTCACACATAGGAGGGCACTGTTCACCCGAAAATCTCAGACTGTTCAAGCTCTGATCTGGCCAGGAATGAGGTCAGGACACTGACTATGAATACTGCTCAGCTGTTTCTAATCAATACTCATAAGAATTGAAAGAACACTTTTGGCATTAATTGATTTTGTCTTTCCAAACAATCCCAGGGTGTTTCATGTGTAGGAGGGGACAGTTCAAGCTCAGATACAGCCGGGACTCTGGGACAGTGGGACTCCACACCCCTGCTCCTCCAATCACTGTCTCTGGGATCTTTAATTAAGCAGGCGGGACCTCAGCTGTAATCCTCCTTTGATCTAGTTCTCCTACAGCTCAGTGTCCCTGGTCCTCTCTAGTACAGAAATGACATCAGGCAGAGCGCCGCCTACGGGTCCACCAGCACTAGGTGGTTTTTGTTACCGTGGTACGGGCAGGGTCCCGCCTGGCCTGGCTCTCCACAGCCCAACTGGATCCAGCCCCCCTGTAGTAAGACTGCTCCCACAGGCACCCCCACAGTGGGGAAACCAGAGAGTGGGCTCACTGGTAACCACAGCTGAGCAGCACTGTCTGTCCAGTAATAAGAGGAACACGTGCACAAGCACAGAAAGCACATCGATTCACTTGACATCCGGAACAAAATCATAGCGTTTTGATTCTGCCCTACATGGTACACGATGTGTCTCCCTTGTTCGACTATTTCAATGGGTCCCTGACTGTCCTGTAGGTGTTAATGAGGAGATACGCACAGAGGCAATGTGTCAGTCTTAAGGCACAGTGAAGTGTAACATACATTAATGCTCAAATGTCCATTAATGCTCTTTCACCTAATCTCTTTCTAGTGTAGAATATCACTTAATTACTGTAGAATAGCACCCAGTACTGAAATGTGTAATTAAGAGCACCAGTTGTGTGTTCATGACAGATAGGGCCCATTTAACTTCGTACCAGTTAAGATACCATGGTAAAAACTGCAAGGCTGTGGAAACAAGCCTGAAAGACAGAAACTACGTTCATTCTGGCAAATCTATTCTACCGCTGCGCTGAGTGCTAACAGCATGGCCACCTAATACCCCCCTCTCTGAACTGGCCTCATCCCTCTGCTCTCCTCCCCACTGAGAGCTGCTGTGTGGGGAGAGGACTGGGGGGGCTGGAGGGGATCCCCCTGACCTGGGAAGAGCTCGGAGTGGAGCTCTAGACGTGGGAGGAGTTATGAATTATTATTGTTAAAGGCCAAGGGGGAAATCTGGCCAGGGCGCTGAGCTTTTCTCCTCAGTAGACCCCTCTCTTGTGGCTTCAGCACAGACCCCCTCTGGGCCTGGGGGGTTGTGCCCTCTGCCCCTTTTCAGGGTCATCAGTTCATCAGTCCAGGTCATCCAGGTGCATAAAATTAAGGCTCTGGGTGTCCAGCACTTGAGTAACGTTGGCCTTTCACATTATTCTGAGGAGCTGCTCAGCGCTGTAGGAATGTTTCTGTGTCTGTGAGGCAGCAGAGGCGTCTCTCGACACTGTTTTGTCCTATAACTACTGCTGGAAAGGGCAGGGGGTGAGGGAGATGTTAAAAACAATAAAGTGTCACGTGAACGACACTTCTCAGGGCTTTGGGAATGTTTAAATTGTACATTGGAGCTTATTGTACTCTGCCAAATTAAATTCCATCACCTGCTGTCAGCTTGTGGGAAAAGCATTTCATTGGCGACAAGCACTGCTGGCAGTTGTAGTGTTGTGCATTGATATAAAAAATAATGCCTGATTGATTGATTGATTGAAGCAACTGGAAGAAAACCCACATTAACGTTGGGGGAGAACATACAAACTCAACACAGGGAGACCTACACTTGATCCCAGGAACTCGCACATCAGGATTCTCCCCATCCCACTGTCAATGCTTAGTTTAACAGGACTCCTCCTGCTGGGATCCATCAGACTGGGGCTGGGCTGGAGACTGGGGGACCAGAGTGTCTGCAGGCCCTGGGTCATCTGGGCGATTTCCAGCAGCTCCGTTTCCCAGCAGCTCCACACCAGACCCAGGGGAACTCCATGACGATGGCCCTGTTCTGCTGGAGCCGTTAGCGGAGGAGGCTGAGAGACTCTGACCTGACCGCAGGTGTCTGACCAGCACAGATATAACCCCAGCAGCCACGAGCACAGCCAGGATACTGCCAATCACAGGAACCAGCCAAGTGGAGTCAGAGTCTGGAAAACATCCAATAAACCAGCTTAACAACCGACTTCATGCAACAGACAGATTTCAGGACCAGGATGAGCATGTTTAACTACAGACAGCTGAGTAACTCAGAAACAGGACGGCGTTAACACATGCTCTGTCACAGCCTATTGTACAGCAAATGAATGTGCTCTGTCTCCTGTCCTACCTTCCACATGGACTTTCACAGTGCTGATGATCCTGTCGGCCCTGAGGTCCAGTACTGTGTAAGAGCCCTGATCACTGAAGGAGACTCCAGACAGCTGGAGAGTCTCGTCCTGGAGGGAGACTCTGGGTTTGTAGTGCTGGACTGGGGTCACTATGCTCTTCTCTACAGCACACACCAGCACAGAGTCTCCAGAGCCCTCAGGAGCAAACTGAACCTTCACAGTCTCTCTGGTGTAGAGGCGGATGTTCAGAGGGTGTCCATCAGTGACAGTGACATTCTCCTCATGACCTGCACACAGAACAAGAATGAACATTTGAAGTGACAAAAAGACAGGTCTGCACCACTTTGCCCTCCTGCCTCAGTTTCGTGAAAACAGTTCCCACTTCCTGGCTCTGTAACCTATGTTAGACTGTTGTTCTCCCTGGACAGATTAGCAACAAGAGTATAAAGCACACAGGACAATACTGCAGGAAGTGTTCTTTGTCTATCAAGTGGGATGGTTCACTTCACACGTATTTTCCAGAACTTAGTTCAATCTGCATTAATACCTGCAGCAAAACACAGGACGTATTTACCTGTGACAGACAGGCGCACCTCTCCAAGGAATTTTCTGGTATGGTCCAGGTCTATATATCGGCACTCATAGATATGTTCTTGAGCGAATGTCACATTGTGCACAGTCAGGGAAAAGTCCCCCTGGCCAATCAGCTCTCTGGAGATTTCAGCTGCCGTCTCGAACCCGGCGCCAGGGTAGACCACTTCACTGAAGAACTCCAGCACGGGATCGTCTTTGTCCGTGTCCCATCTGAAGTGTATCAGCTTAAAGGGGACTGCCATAGAGTTTCCCTTACAGGGCAAAATGACAGATCCGCCATATTTCACTACCACCGAGAGAGGATCTGAGGAGACAGAGTAGATATTCAGAGACACAGCGACACAGCTCGACACCCCCTCATTTTAGTGTGAAGGGAGGGTCCCACACTGACAGGCTGGAGGAACTGAGTCTCTTTAGTCTGGAGACAGAGTAGATATTCAGAGACACAGCGACACAGCTCGACACGCCCTCATTTTAGTCTGAAGGGAGTGTCCCACACTGACAGGATGGAGGAACTGAGTCTCTTCAGTCTGGAGACAGAGTAGATATTCAGAGACACAGCGACACAGCTCGACACGCCCTCATTTTAGTCTGAAGGGAGTGTCCCACACTGACAGGATGGAGGAACGGAGTCTCTTTAGTCTGGAGACAGAGTAGATATTCAGAGACACAGCGACACAGCTCGACACATCCTGGAGAGGAACAGGAAAACACAACTCTACAGCACCTAGAACTGTGTGAGATACCAGACACACCCATACCTCTGAATATTATTATTAATCAGACATTATTTTCTAGATATGATTTCAAAGCCCTTACCGTTCAGAACACTCCCGACCAGAAACAACAGAAGTGTTATCCTCTTCATGATTAAAGGTCTGCAAAACAGACAGAAATAGCGTAATGACAAGAGCAGAAGTCATGACGACAGCAGAGGTGGCCCACAGTGATATACATCTTACGTGGAGTGGGGTATTTTATTCAGAGTGTGGGGGTGATCAGGTGATGTCAGCACACTGTCACGGCGTTAAGGCTCCTAATTTTAGCACTAATGGCCACCGCGCAGGTCAGTGAATGGACGCCTCTCGTCACAGAACATAGATGTGAAAGCAAAATGGCAGGTGTGCAAATTCACGCAGAACAAACTTGATGTCTGAAGCTCTGTCTTTGCAAAAGGTGAATCCGAGTCAAATATACCAGCGCAGGTGTAGTGCCCCTGAGAGGGGAATGATACCATAATACAAAATACATCAATAATACTTTGTACCCAAAGAAAAATACGTAGAAAGTTACAAAAATGCTTCTTAACGTTTCGTACATATTTTACAAAAATATTCCGCATGATGCCTTATTCAGTCTTCTCTTTAGGATATCACACGTTTCAGTAAGGACTGGTGGGGGTGCTGCGGGTGTTGTCATTGGAGTTTGTTATCCTTCTCGGAGGTGGGGGTCGAGGGATCCGATGAGATTCGTTATCGAAGGAACACGAGGAGGAGCTGTTGCCCAGAAACATTCCTTCACTTTTTTGATGTTGTCAGCAGAGAGAAACTGCAGACAGCAAAGAGGAAAAGATCACTATCCCTGTCTTTCTCAGAACTGAAGAGCGCTCCACAGCCGAAACGTTGCGTTTCCTTTCCTCTCTTTTCAGCAGGGATAAACCTTTACTTGTTCCTTTCCAGCCTACGCCTGCTGACGCAGCTGCCCACCTGATATATACCATCCCTCTAATCACAGCTATGAATGTCCACTGTGGCTATTTTTTCCTTGATTATTTATTCTGGCATTAAAGCACATTTTATGTCATGCCGAAGTGTCCTAAGCACTGAAAAAAAAGGAAGTGAGACAATCACTATGAACTGCAGTTCGCCTGTCCTGATCTAGGCTTCCTATATACTTGAACATGCCGTGTTCACAGGGTCGTATTTTAAAATCGGTACGGTAGATTTTCTGGTACTTCAGGGTTTGGACAGTCTGTTACACTGTCTCACACCTCGGTGTCAGAACTGTGAGACGTTTTTATAATCAGCAATCGCCTTTTCCCAGTGCAAGTTCGTGTTATTTTGAGTTTTTTTTAATTGGTTTGCGATTTTCTGAAATATATTCCATACAAAAATACGACTTGGACAGTCGCTATTTATTTGGATATTCCCTTTTCACCGAGGATATTGTAACGCTTACGGCCGCCAGGCACTGTGTAAGAGGCGGCGTACCAGAGCGGTTGACGTCACCGCCCTTCCCTGTGATAGCAGGACCACAGCTACTGGGCTGTAGAGAGATCTCTCTTTGGCTCACGGGGCTAGGTCGCTGCAGAGAGACGCGGGAGTCCCGGGTTCGAGCCCCCGACGGTGGGGGGCCGACCTGATGCCCCCGTTGCGTTACAATATGTTCAGTAATCCATCCGGATTAGTACATTTAAAAATGACTGTAGAGCGAAAGGCGACATAACATCACTTCGGAAACGGAAAAAAATGTTTGTTAAAAGACACTGTTCGTAATAAAAACTGGACATTGTTTATCCAGTTCAAGAGATGTATACAAAAGAAACACTTTACCTTTAATTCCTCCTTTACCTTCGTGAAAATTCAAGAACGTCTCTTATACATAAGATCCGATCGCCCGAAAAAAAGAAAACAAATGAAGACATTTGACTGTCAATGTCCAGAAACAGAAACAATATATGAAGTATCTTAAATGTTCAATACAAAACTGTTTCTACTACTACTTAGGCATATAATTAGATCCCACAACCGAAACTAAAAGTAATTTGAAAACGAGTTTGCCGAAAGTTAAAACGAACTTTTTTTCTATTGTCTTCTGAGGCAGGTAACAGAAAGACGTTCTGTTATGTAGTTAGACGACATACAGTATGTCCATCTCCTTCACAACTCGACCGCTGTCCAGCTCAACCTGGGGGTTTGATTTCGTACAAAAAATGGTGGCTAACAGACCTTCTCTTCCTGAAATCGCTCAAACCCTTCAGCGGATGTTATGCCCATGTTACGCAGTACAATATTCTCGAAGCTCCACCCCCCTCAATTGAAAGTGTTTATCTTTGCCGGACACCGGTTGGAAGAAGCTTATTTTTGCCAGAGGACAACATTTCTACCACTGAAAAACTCTTGTGTGAGGGGTGTGTCTGGGGTCAAGCAGCCTCAAACCCGCTCTGTGTTGTGGGCTCCCCACCCAGCACTACGGATTGACCATAATGACGGCGCTCTCACCGCAGTACAATGACTGGACAGTCTGATTTTTCAGCTTTAAGAAGGAGGGAAGACCTCAAGCACACAGTCAGGGGCCGCTCTGGAGCACAAATCGTCTCTTTGTAGGCAGTGTGTTGGCGTTGGCCCAGCTGAGGAATAATTGAACATCGGCGGGGGAAATCCTTCCATTGTCACGTTTTGAGATCAGGATTTGCAATCAGAGTTTTAGATCCGAGATCACACTGGCTCGTGGTAGTGCTGCAGCATGGAAAGAGCACCAGAAGTCTCATTATATTCAGAAGCTTGATGAACAAATGATAAGCTCGTTGTCCTAGAAAACATGTGGTGCTGGTGTAGGGCTGTTGCCAGTTCTCACCAGACTGGAGTCTGTCCTGTATCTCGGATGTGATCGAGCATGAACTCGCCCGTCAGCTGAACTGTAGATCTTCTCAGTGCACAGTTTGCAGTGAATATGCTTATAGACCATGTGACACTCGCACAGGTCCGTGGATGTTTCATCAGACCACGTCTTTATGTAACTTTGCATAAAAACAATTGTGCATTAATTAGTAGGTATATTTTATTAGTAGGTGGATAAGTGATAAAAGCTCAAAATCATATTCTCAGTCGTTAAAATGCATCGTTTAGCAGAAGAGTTATCATTCGCTTAAGGCCATCTTGATGCATTACACACAAACGCCCACTAGAGGGAAGTGTTTAACACAGAACAATCATTACCTTCTGTATTAACAACCACTGTACGTCCTAAAATGTGTAAATTGATCGGTTTAAGTAATTGTCCAGATGGAAAGATAAACCGTTCACAAACTTTACTAGTTTAAACAGTTAAGACAGGAGCAGTACGTAGAGAATTGCTAAAGTATTACTATTTACATAAGGGGCGACAAAACCATCCCAAATAATTCTAGACCATTGTGTTTGTCTTCTATTTATTTCAGTCTGAAGGGAGCGTCCCACACTGACAGGCTGGGGGAACTGAGTCTCTTTAGTCTGAAGGGAGCATCCCACACTGACAGGCTTGGGGAACTGAGTCTCTTTACTACGAAGGGAGTATCCCACACTGACAGGCTGGAGGAACTGAGTCTCTTTAGTCTTGAACAGAGAAGACAGTTAGGTGACCTGATAAGTTCTGTACACAGAGGGTGGTGGGGTGGGGAACAGGCTGCCCAGCCCTGTGGTTGAAGCCGATACCCTGGCTTCTCTCCAGACACAGCTGGGTGAGCTCCTCCAGTCAGGACAGGAGGCTCTGCTGTACACAGAGGGGGGCGGGGGTGGGGAACAAGCTGCCCAGCCCTGTTGTTGAAGCTGATACCCTGGGGCTTCTCTCCAGACACAGCTGGGTGAGCTCCTCCAGTCAGGACAGGAGGCTCTTCTGTACACAGAGGGGGGTGGGGGTGGGGAACAAGCTGCCCAGCCCTGTTGTTGAAGCCGATACCCTGGCTCCTCTCCAGACACAGCTGGGTGAGCTCCTGGGATCAATTAACGACCAGATGGCCCGAATGACCTCTCATTTATAAATTTTTTTATGTTATTGTGTATAATTACTGCTTCATATACCGGTAAACAGTCTGTATGGACTCCTCATAATTGCGATCTACACAGAAAACGCCCTTCTCTATGTCAAGATCACGACGACAGTGACACCTTCGTCAGTGTCCTGTAGGTCGACTATCAGAGGAACTGCAATAGTTCATTCGTTGTTAGACGTGTAATAGTTGGGCCTCCGACCAATGAGAATCCGGGTAAAGTTCAAAATAGGCTGAGAACTACAGGTCTTCTTTACAACAGCAGCGCAGAGGATGACATGGACGCAGCGCGGACCCTGCTCCTCTTCCTCTGTGAGTGACATGGTGGTGTTACCGGCTGAATCGCCAATATGTGGGAATTCTTTGACTTCGATAAAAACTAAACGCTCGGCGGACTTCGTACTGATCATGCTTATTGATAAATACAATTATTTAGAACTGGGGCACTTCTCAGTTAAGCGCGTTCTCCGAATATCAGATCGATTGCTGATATATTTATATCAATTACGCAAGTTAACATGCTGTAGGTCCAATATCCTCAGTTTGCAGTATGTAGTGTCTTGTTACATGATAGTTTTTAGTTTGATTGATGCAGCGGTTTCCTTTTGGTTATATGCATGTGTGGGGCATTGCTGACCTTGGAGTAAAAAACATGGAGCTCGTTAAAAGATTCATGCTACAGTTGGCATTTTCCACAACACGGCATTTAACGACGCCAAATCAATGCCTGCAAAACGCGAGTTTTAGAAATTGCCAGTATCCAACAGTGAATAGTAACTCTCCTCGTGTTAGACTGAAATACCCCCCTAGAGCCTCAGTCCGTCATTTTAGTATAATGGAAACAAACATCTTTGAAATATTTAGAGCATGTTCACTCTCCCTTCATTGTCTCTTGTTATCAGGTAAACTCCTTACTGTCTTACAGTTCTGTTACAGTCGGGAAACATCGCTGGAAAATGTTTTATACACATAATTTGCCTCTGTCGCGATATTTTTCTCTGATTCTCTAATCTAATATTTTTGACCGTTACTCTTAGCTCACATATTGATAACAAGATAACATATTTCGGTCTCTTCCTAATAAAGTTTTTTTTTCTTAGTTTCGCCATTAAATCACTTAGGTAATATTTTCCCGGACTTCGCCATTTAAGGGCTAAATGAATTTTTAAAATTGTTACATATACCGCAATTTTGAGAATAATAAAATTCTTACCCCTAATTTTATTCTGGCAACATATTTTAATTTCTATAGGAATAAAAGAAACAAAGCATTTAATACAATTACAAAGACGTGGGAAAGGTTAGAGAAGAGAAATTAACTGCGAACACAGGTAAAAATTGAATTTTTGAAAGATTTTAGGCTGAGAGAAAGATATAAAGGAATATTGAAATGGAGGCGTAAATTAGTAATAATATTTTTCAATATTGCAACGCAATAATGGAGAGAGATAAAAAATGACAGTAGAACATTTGGCCCATCTTTGTTGTTCGTGTCTGGAGAGAGGCAACCACATGGCTGGGCAGCTTGTTCCCCACCCCCACCCCCCTCTGTGTAAAGAGGAGCCCCCTGTCCTGCCTGGAGGAGCTCACCCAGCTGTGTCTGGAGAGAAGCCAGGGTATCGGCTTCAACCACAGGGCTGGGCAGCTTGTCACCCACCCCCACCACTCTCTGTGTAAAGCAAAGCCTCCTATTTTCAGATGCATGTGTACTCCTCCCTTTCTGCTCTCTGCCTTGATATTGAACCATTGGGTTGACTGTATCGAGGCCTTTGTGGATTTTGAATACGGGAAAGCTCAAGACTTTAAATATGTACCTATTTCACCCCTTCAGTGCCGCCTGTGTCTGTCGCTCACGATGATCTAATTATTTTTGAAAACTTGAGGTTGAAATCAATCATTTCTGTCTCTTCTTCTGTGGGGTTTTTCCGAATGAACGGTGTTGCACCCGCCGGCAGAAAGCGATTGAAATGAGCGACATTAGCGCGTCTTCCGTACGAAGTGGTCTCGCCAGTGTGATTACAGTTTTATTATCTGTGTCTTGCGCAAAGGCGGTGGCAGGTTCTGGCCAGCTTCTGAAAGGACTGACGTGAGTTTCGTGTCTCAGGTGTCTTCCTGGCGGGGGGACTGTTCGCTGGCTCGGCCGGGGTCGTGGAGCTGCGGGTCCGAGCCGGAGACACGGTCACCCTGACCTGCGACATCAGGCACCAGACGTCGACGCTCTGGATGATACAGCGGCCCCTGGAGGTGCCGCTCATCGCCGCCGTCGCCCAGGTCAGCGTCTCCCAGATCAACAAGGAGGTGGAAGAGGGGTACCGGTCTCGCCTCTCCCTCGTCCTCGAACCCTCGACCCTCTCCGTCAGCCTGACGCTCGCCAACCTGACGGAGTCCGACCGGGCGCTGTACTACTGCGCCGGCAGAGTCTTCGGGCGGCTGCGCTTCGGAAACGGGACGGAGCTCGTCTTCCCCGGTGAGCCCCAGCCACCGCCCGACACCCCGATAACCCCTCACACACACTAACACGCGAGCAGTTCCAGTCTGTGCACCCGCTCCCCTACACAGCACAGACACCCTGGGGTCCCACTCCTTCACTGTTCAACACTGCAGTCTTGTTCGGTACCGGTTCCGGTGTTGCCATGCTCGTACCCGACACCGGCTGCTTTCCTTTTCCACACCTGCTAAGTGCTAGGTCGTTACCCCATTTTTACTGTGCTTTATTACAACGCTGTACAGTAAACACTTCCAAAATGTCTGTGAGAGTCGTTTCGTCCCCCACAGGATGCAGCACAAAGTTCGATTTTCAACGATACCGAGTTTTATATCACAGATGAAAACAAGGATTCTTTTTTTAAAAAGTTTCACGATTGATGAACCCCAGCTTTGTGACCTCACTGAAACGATGCTGATGGAAAAAAGAACCGCACCCCCTCCTCCTCCACACTCCGGCCCTCCCGTCTGCGTGGCTCAGGCTGGAGAGGACCTGATGCCCCTGCTGACCAGTCCATCGCCGCCCCTGTCCGGCCCAGGCCAGTCGGCTGTGAGGTCGAGGAGCTGGGAGCAGAGGTCACCCTGCTCTCAGGCCAGCAGCCTGGAGCCTCACTGTCCTGTCACTGATGTGGACATTGTGTCCGCCTGCAGGTTCAGCAGCAGTACCAGTGACAGAAAACTCCTCCTTGGAAGAACCAGACCGGACAGTGGTCAGTCCCAGTCCCTGCCTGACGTGCTGGACTCTTCTGCCCTCTGTGAGTGTGGTCTGTGTCATCGTGTCCTCCGTCTGCGTTTTCTCCTGCGTTTCCCTTAGAAGAGGTAAGACTGCCCACACGGCTGTGTTTTTCTTTATTAGTGAAAACAGAAATACAGTCTGCGGAAAACCTGCTGTACGTTCGCGAGACATTCAAACATGTAAACGTGGGAAGTCTAAAGAACCGAGATACTCTGACATCTTGCATTGTGCTGCTGTTTCAGCGATATTGATGACGTATAATTCAGTTGGGCTCCCTAGTCTTGTATGGCTGTGAGCAGCTGGTCAGTCCGTTTAACTCAATAAGAAAAACAGGAGAAAAGGACTGAAAAACAAAAGTATCGGTTTAATTCTAACTTTAAGGGGTCCAAGATTTTCATGTCCTAAACCGATATGTCTTATTTCTGACTCTTTTGCATAACAATGCTTTTAGTAGTTGTGTCAGAACAGCGGTACTTACTGAACATCCTACAGCTGTGTTTATACACCTCTTCTCCCTGTCTAAGATAAAGAAACACGTCTTTTACGGTGCCGTAGGGTAGGGCAAAATATTTATTTCCTTTTTTTCTGGTCACCTTTTGTGTGGGAAGACATCATTTTTTTAACTCTGGTTCTCCGCACAGTAGGTTCTCAGGGTACTAAGTAATGTGTTGTGATAAACGTAGTACAGTCATTGTCATTTCTGGGGGTCACAGTGGAGTATAACTGTGTTTCCTCTTCGAAACCAGGCAGTAGAAGCTCTGAGGGTCGCCCCCAGACTGGTGGACACAGCGAGAGACAGGACAGTCAGGTACCGATCCGATTTTTATTTCAGACAGGACACTGTGTCTCATCACCTGGAGTGTCTGCCTCTGTCTGTGATATAACACAATCTCAGATCATATCTCGTTTCAACAGACACAACTTAAAGACCATGAGTGAATGTGTGTGATCCAGTTGTTATTAGTAATTATTGTATTTGTGAAGATAGGGCAATTTTTATGGGCCGCTAAGTGTTTTTCTGCAGTTTTGATTTTGACTGAAACAATTTGGCCAGTCTTATCAGCGTGTGTCAGGAGGGTCACAGATGAAATTTGCAGAGTGTGTGTGTGTGTGTGTGTGTGTGTGTGTGTGTGTGTGTTCAGACTCGTCCTCACCAGCAGCTGTGCTGTGTGTCTGTGTGTTTGCAGGAAGAGGAGGCAGGACTGCAGTACGCCACTATAGAGATCAGCAGGCAAAACACGAAGCACAAGAAGAGAGGTGGCCACAACACACAGCCCACTACATATGCTGAGATCAAGCATGGGAGACGTGTGTGACAGTAAAGTACACAAAATACACAAAGAGCACTTAGCAGACTGAAAAACATAATCAGGTTGACTACTGGGAATCAAAATTGATAAATGTGTAACAACCCATAAAAAAAGTTTTTTTATCAAGACGTCCAGTGGAGAACTAGTTAAACGGGATTGAACTGTCCTCTTCACAAGAACCCTGTGAAACTGTGATTTCTGTTAGTTTGATCATTTTTCTGTATGTCTGGTTGTTTTGCTCCATTGATTTGATGAATTGGTGCCTCTCCCAGCACCAGCCTCAGTGTTTCCCCAGGAGGTCTCCCCTCCAGGTACTGGCCAGGCTCACACCTGCTGGGCTCCAGTGGGGCTGCCAGTGGTGAGCTGCAGGGGGATATGGCTGCTGGCCAACTGGTTGATTCATCAGTCGGGCCCCCTCGCACGCTGAAAGGAGGTGAAAGGAGCTGGGAGCTGCAGGGTGATATGGCTGTTTGTTAAAAAAAACAACCTACACCATACAGAAGACCAAGTAAGATAAGCAGTGAGCAAGAAAGCAGCCAAACACAGATTAAAGTTCTCGAAGTTTCCTGTGCGATGCCTTTGCTGATCCAAGCTAACGAGCCCTGAACTCTACCCCAGCGAGCACATCAAGGGCTCAGTGCAGCCTGTGTGCACCTGCCAGCAGAACTGACCGCAGCCTCATCTCACCCTCGCACAAGAGCTTCAGAGCGGTGTTCAGCACGATGACCGCAGATGTTTCCATGAGCTCAACTGCTCTCTATATTTACTCTCTCAGGCCTGTGATAGTCACACTGGGCTCGGGAGGAGAGGGGGCTGGGGGGGAGGTGGAGAACTTGACAACAGGTTCGCACTGACAGTTTCCTGTCTTGTTTCTGTTGCTGTGTCTCTGCTGGCCTGTGTGCTGGTTTACTCTTCAGCCTCCCTGAAATGAATCATCAGGCAGAATTCAGGTCAGAAAAGCCCCCCCCAAAAAAACATGTGAGGATGAGATAGACAAGTGTGTAAAAATGGATACCACACAGGCCTCTGTATCTGTTTCCAAGACCCTCAGACTGTTTCTCAGACATCGGACGCTTTTGATTCTGCGCAGGAGAGCTGCACCTGTTAGACAAGTGGTGCCTTCCTGGACAGAGGACACAAGACAGGTCACAAACGAGAGGCAGCTATAGGGCACATACAGAAGAGAGTATTAAAGTATTGGCTACACCTACAAAACAGCGACCAACTCCAATCACAACAAAGCCCTGCTGAGCCAAGAGCTGAGCCCAAAACAGAGCCCCCTGAGCCAGCTGGTCCTGAGGCTCACTGACCTGAGCAACACCAACACTAACCAGCCTCAGGACAGCACTGCTAGAGCACCACAACCCAGACTCAACCACATCACAGCACAATACACACAACACACAACCAGCCTCAGGACAGCACTGCTAGAGCACCACAACCCAGACTCAACCACATCACAGCACAATACACAACACAACAGCAGCCTCAGGACAGCACTGTGAGAGCACCACAACTCAGACTCAACCACATCACAGCACGGATCAAACAGCAATATCTCACACACTGGGACACACACACACAAACACAACATAAACTGGAATGCTACAGAACCCTAAACAGACAATACACACTAGCCGAATATCTAACCAAGCTAAATAACAGCAAAGAGAAACAGACCCTGACGAAGTACAGGCTCAGTGACCACAGCCTGGACAGAGACACTGGACACAGGCAGACCTGGCTGTCCAGAAAGGATAGGCTCAGTGACCACAGCCTGGAAACACACACACTGGACACAGGCAGACCTGACTGTCCAGAGAGGACAGGCTGTGCTCCCACTGCCGGCGGGGAGAAATAGAGGTGCACTTCCTACTGCACTGTGACAGATACTCTGGGATTAGAGAAACATTCTCCCCGAAATTCAGAAATCTAATCCCAGAGTTCCCACACCTGCCAGAATCACAACGGGTCCCAATCCTACTGGGAGAGGGAGGAGGGAACTCAGCTGAACTGGCAGCCCAGTGTGTGATCTCCTGTCCCAGCTTGAGGAAAAGTGAGCCTGTCTCTCAATAATAATAATACAGTGTGTGATCTCCTGTCCCAGCCTGAGGAACAGTGAATCTGTCTCTCAATAATGCTCCATAAATCTATATGTAAATATTTTATGATTGTGTCTTTATTGTAAATGTCTGTAGATTTTTGTTTAATGTGAATTGTATTTGTTTTACTTTGGCAACATTGGTTGTACTCATCGGTCATGCCAATAAAGCACCTCGAATTGAACTGAATACAGAGCACAGCTGACCTGATGGGTAGTTAGTAGTTAATCCATCCAAGTGTCAGCCGGAGATGAGAAAATCACAGTTTGAAGATTCTCATTCTTAAAAGAAATAAGGGTATCGGCTTCAACAACATGGCTGGGCAGCTTGTTCCCCACCCCCACCCCACTCTGTGTACAGAAGAGCCTCCTGTCCTGACTGGAGGAGCTCACCCAGCTGTGTCTGGAGAGAAGCCAGGGTATCGGCTTCAACCACAGGGCTGGGCAGCTTGTTCCCCACCCCCACCCCCCTCTGTGTACAGAAGAGCCTCCTGTCCTGACTGGAGGAGCTCGGTATCGGCTTCAACCACAGGGCTGGGCAGCTTGTTCCCCACCCCCACCCCCCTCTGTGTACAGAAGAGCCTCCTGTTCCCAGTTCTAAATGCCCTTCAATGTAGATTTCCCTTGTCTCCTCTGGCTCATGTTTCTCTATTCATTCTACCAGAGATTCAGTTTCTTCAGCCCGTCAGTGTGTTTTCTGGAGCTTAAGGGAAGCATCTGGTTGTTCTTGCCTGGGCTGATGCCAGAGCAGCGATATCTTTTCTACGCAGAAGGATATGCATTAGATGTATGGATAAAAAGGGGAGATGAAAAATATAGATCTGTGCAACATTTTCTTTATAACGGGGCGACCATAACTGCACGTAGTATTTCACTGTGTAAAGAAACGACTCCTAGGCCCCAGTTTTAATGATTCTTCTCCAGAATGACCCTTGTGAGGTGGAGAGGAGCTGCAGAATTATTTGGATCACCTTTGCCGATACCCATTTAGTATAGTATAAGTACATAAGAAGAATTAATCTTTTCAGTAAACATCTACGTTGTTCACCTGCCTGTTAGGACTAACACCACACACACACAGCGGTTCATCCAGACCGGGTCGGCCTGACGAGATTCAGGTCCAGAGCCGGTGGTCGCTGCCTCCCCCTGCTGGCCGGACGTGGTAGCGCCGCTTCACCGCACTGAAGAAACCGAGAACGGAAGGAGAATTTCCAGGCTGTCTGGAGCGCCTGAACTCACAAGCGTCGTGCAGCCTCTCTGCGTGCGAACAAGAGCTCACGAGATTCACCTCCTTTCAGCGTGCGGGGGGCCCCGACTGATGAATCAACCAGTTGGCCAGCGGCCACATCACCCTGCAGCTCCCCACTGGCAGCCCCACTGGAGCCCAGCAGGTGTGAGCCTGGCCAGTACCTGGAGGGGAGACTCCTGGGAGGAGAGACGAGGCTGCTGCTGGGAGAGGTGTCAGTGGGGCCAGCAGGGGGCGCTCTCACCCTGCGGTCTGTGTGGGTCCTGATGCCCCAGTATAGTGACGGGGGACACCGGGCTGTAAACAGGCGCCGTCCTTCAGATGAGACGTCAAACCGAGGTCCTGACTCTCTGTGGTCATTAACAATCCCGGGGTGTCTCTCGAGAAGAGTAGGGGTGTTACCCCAGTGTCCTGGTCAAATACCCCCCTGGTCTTGACCCATCATGGCCTCCTAATCACCCCCCTCTCTGAACTGGCTCCATCCCTCTGCTCTCCTCCCCACTGAGAGCTGTTGTGTGCTGAGCGGACTGGAGCATCATCCAGGTGGGGCTGCACACTGGGGGGGCTGGAGGGGATCCCGCTGACCTGGGAAGAGCTCTGAGGGGAGAGTCCAGAAAAGCGCTATAGAAGTGTAAGCAATTATTTTTATTGTATATCGGCGTCGCTAGTCTCCTCCTACGACATAGTGATATTAAAAACAGAACAACAGCGCCACCTGCTGGATTCCTAGTGTACTGCTACACCCGAACCGCCGAATAGGTCTTCCCTGTGGTTCTTGAATCCAAGTCAGAGCACAGGCGCCGCACATGAGCTACTGGTCCCCTGCAGCGTGAGCCGTCCTGAAGCCTCTTCTGCAGTTTTCATTCCACACCTCAATATGAGGGCTCTGTCTTTTTTTTTTAAAGGAACACATCTCACAACCAGAGGAATAAAGGGTCCTTCCATTTTTTTTCTTCAATTACAGGAAAGCGGAGAAGAGCTGAAATATTCGGAAATCCAGCTCCCATCTGGATCACGGAACGGCCACTGTCTGTTGCTTTGTGACACCTGACGGACACCCCAGTTTCCCAGTGATGATCCCCAGAACCTGCTCCGCCCAGGAAGGAGCTGATGCGAGTTCAGCTCAGCAGACAAGAACAGCAGACTCAGAGGACGATCTAACAATTCACGTTTTATTGTGTTTCTTTAGTGCAAGTGTAGCGCTACAGCTCAGAAAATGACTCTTGACAAGTGTAAATGTATCTTTGTACCCTGCAGCGATTCCTCCAAAGAGAAATGTTGGCCATTTTCAGAGTCTTTATAGCTTAACGGCGGGAACTGTTTTTCCTTATTCTCACCGTGGGATTAAAATGTACTTGTTCCTTTAGAAACGAAACATTCCAGTATCTACTATAAGAAAATCCAATGACTGCAAAAAGAATCAGCAACAAGAGAAACTACGACTCAACGCAAAGTGATATCGTACAAAAATGCCTACACTCAGCAAGTAAATGAGGTAGGAAAAAAGTTTGTGGCACAAGAATCTTAAATGCTAGACCATAAAATAATTATTCCTTAGAATGTCCGGACTGTTAAAAGACAAAACAATAAGGACACTGATTATACATTCACACATAAAAAACGTTTAAGTGCATAACTGAAAAACTGAATGCCAACAGGAAATTTCTTAAAGTAACACGTTCCTTTCTGTGCTAATTCTGAGACACAGGCAGTGTCCATCAGTACTGTCCAACTCTACCTCAAACAAAACCGTCTCATTCAATTCCAAAGGGGAGTTAAAATGAATGTGCCCCCCCTCCCACCTCCTCCGAAAGCGTCACTCCAGGAAAGCGTCGTTAATACTGAGAAGAGGAGGAACGTCTTTACACAGAGGGTGGTGGGAGTGTGGAACAAGCTACCAGCTTCTCTCCAGAGCTGGAGAAGACCCTCAGATCAATTCACTACCCTCTACCAAATAAGTCAGAATTATTTGGACTAAATGGCTCCTCGTTTGTAAGTAGAGATGAACAAAATCGCAAACATTAAAATCATGACATGACTGTTTCGTGGAAGAACAGACCTACTGTTCAATGAAGACATTAATAAATAATTAAAAGGTAACTGCTGTAGCTATCTATAACTGTTCTTAAATACCTTCACACTTCATTTCAAAGACATGCTATTTTAAACATTTACCAAATGTTCCATTAAATAAATACGGATATGACTTCTTGTTAAACATCTCAGGTGCTGACAAAAACAAACTAAAAAAACTTCACCGCGGTACCGGAGAGAAAATCGCTTTACCTTTTCTTTAATGGGGGTCCCGTTCAACCGCTGCGCAAGACGGGGAAACAAGCTCAAGATTTTTTTTAATGAAAAAAACACTACAATTAACTAAAACCTCCCCCACTTCTTGAACGGAAAACGTGTAAAGTGATATCAAGATATCAAGCTGCGCCGCTTGTCAACACTGAGTCTGCAGACGTCCTCTTCCGGAACAGGCAACTGACCAATGAGCTTCGAGTAGCTGGTCAGGTGATGCAGGGAGCCCCCCCAGAGGATTCTGGGGAATGTAGTCCGACATTCTAGGGAATGTAGGTTGTGCTCTCGCGATGTCCCTAGGATCTAATGTGAGAAACAAGACCACACTGAGTCAATTGGGGGTGATCTGACCAAATACATTTGCAGGCCACTGAGCAAAAACGTATTATGTTGGGGTTGTTATTCACATCGATCTCATGGTCACCACCAGAACTCCTTGAGTGTAAACCGGCAGCCATATCACCCTGCAACTCACAACTGGCAACCCACTGAAGCTAAGCAGGTGTGAGCCTGGTCAGTACCTGGATGGGAGACCTCCTGGGAAAAACTAAGGTTGCTGCTGGAAGAGGTGTTAGGGGGGCCAGCAGGGGGCGCTCACCCTGCGGCTCATGTGGGTCCTAATGCCCCAGTGTAGTGACGGGGACACTATACTGTAAACAGGCGCTGTCCTTCGGATGAGACGTAAAACCGAGGTCCTGACTCTCTGTGGTCATTAAAAATCCCAGGGTGTTTCTCGAAAAGAGTAGGGGTGTAACCCCGGTGTCCTGGC
The DNA here is from genome assembly GCF_059453375.1 of Lepisosteus platostomus. NCBI lineage: Eukaryota > Metazoa > Chordata > Actinopteri > Semionotiformes > Lepisosteidae > Lepisosteus > Lepisosteus platostomus. The sequence goes on from NC_142615.1 coordinate 2,792,745, forward strand.
CAAATTTCCCCATCGGCTGTTATCAATCATGGCCTCCTAACAATCCCCCTCTGTGAATTGGCTTCATTACTCTGCTCTCCTCCCCACTGATAGCTGATGTGTGGTGAGCGTTCTGGCGCACTATGGCTGCCGTCGCATCATCCAGGTGGATGCTGCACATTGGTGGTGGTGGAGGGGAGTCCCCATTACCTGTAAAGCGCTTTGAGTGGAGTGTCCAGAAAAGCGCTATATAAGTGTAAGCAATTATTATTATTATTATTAAACCAAAAGCAACTATTGCTGTCCCAATACATTTAAAGGGAAGGCACGGTATTTGTCGTTATACTTACACAGGTGCATAGGATAGTGAAATGTGACAATAGACAGTAACACAATAACAAGAACAGTGTAATAAGATAACAGTGTAATCCAAACTGTGCAAATACGCCAGCAGAGAAAAGTATACAAACAGGACAGAAACAGTGCAAAAGTAATTCGGGAAACAGTGCAAAAAGAGTACGGTGATTAATAAATAGGACAGTTTTAAGTACAGTTTCGGTTTGCGTTCAGTTGTCATGTATGTAGTGGTGTTGGATTAGGAAGAAGTGAGGAGAGATCACAGTGTGATGGGAGGGAGTGGGGGACACACAAGTCATGACTGGGGCGAGTGGGGAGTGAATGCGCTCTCTCGTCTGTGATCTCTTTGATGTGATCCCCTATACGCAAATCGCAGTTTAGTGACTTTTGTCAGGAATCGGGAATCTTTTCCAGTTACAAAAAAGACGGAGGAGACGGAATCTGGATTATTTTGTGCAGTAACTGCAGTAACTGCGCGATCTGCACGGATCTCCTACTGTACCTCGTTGCTGATGTGAAACAGGTGATCTCTTACAGCCGTCAAGTTGTGGACCGCGACACACACACACACCTAGCGGCCACGAGGAACAAGCAGACTCGAGGTGTCGACACTGGTTCGCACGCGTTCCGCCCCACGCGTGTCCGAGAGCGGAAACGACACGGTCTTTCCTGTGCCGGCTGAGCCTGAACGCTTCAAACACGTTTCCTCAAGGTGATCTTATAAAGAAAAAGAGCGTCTCTGTTTTTTTATATTTCCATTGTATGTCTCGCCTTTGGATTCTGTATGTTTCTAACAGAATGTAAATAAAAAAGGAATTCAACTTTCACAGAGGGAGCAGTGATAGACCATTCACGTTTGTGGATAAAATATTTAGCCACAACAATGAACAGATTAATGATACCAACATGTCCTTTATCCCAATCAGATCTCACAAATTCACCCACAGTCACAGAAACGCGCCAGGTCCTTGTCATGCATCGCGTTGTGTGTGTGTGTGTGATGTCCCCAGCCTGTGTAAGGATGTATCTGTGTGTGTGTGTGATGCACAAAGACACAGTTGTGGACTTCCTGTGACCAGAGAGACAGGCCAGCAGCCCGCCCCCGCTCCACCTGTGTGAAGTCCTTGCTGTGGTTTTGAACTCAGCTCGCTGAAGTTCCGGTGGGGGGAGATCAGGTCTGACTCGTGTGAAGATCCACCCCAAGAGCTCCCGCACGCTGCGTACTCCAGCCCCGTTTGAGCCGCTGGGATCTGGTTTTATTGAGCTTTTCTGCGAATGCACGACCCCCACCACCAAAGGGCGTCGGAGCAGTTCGGGGGTCCGGACGGCGCAGCTCCCTGGTTGCAACAGCTCTGTCCCGTCGAAGGCCGGCGTCCGGACTCAACTGCGCGACCCGCCAACGGTGGAAAAAAACGCCCTTTCATTGGGGGGAGGGGGCTATTCAGGCGGCTGGGACGGCCAGCCAGAGGAAACGAGACGTCGTCGTCTCTGGTGGTCTGAAGCCCAGCCACCGCCCCGGACTAACTGCCCCTGGACCGGGAGGAGATGGACGCGCCGGCGGCGGCGAGAATCGCGCTGGTCTTCCTCACCCGTGAGTAGGCGAGCGTCTCCGTCAACTGCGCCTCTTCGGGGTTCATGCACGGCCGGACCGGACCGGACCGGACCGACGTGCGGCGCTCAAGCCGCTTGGCGGGCCGCGCTGGGGCCGAGGGCGCTGCTTTGGATTCGCTGTGCGGCGGAAGCGACTCTGATGAGCAAAATCGTGTTTTATTTCTGTTCTCTTCTTGATAAGCGGGGCATCCTCGCTCGTGAAACAGCAACGGGGCGTGAAACGTGTTTCCCTCTTAGTTCTGGGTGCCAGTCCGAACCGGTAAGGCCATAAGGCCAGCAGTCTGAAATAAACCGCACCGATGAGCTTCGGTCCTCTGTAACTGTCCTGTTAGCGAGCGGTGTACCCGGCCGGATCTGAAATCAGCCCGCCAGCCCCGTCCTGCCGGTGTCTGAAAAGGACTGACGCGAGTTTCCTGTCTCAGATGTCTGCATGACGCGGGGGCTCGGGGCCGAACCGGCCGCGGTCGTGGAGCTGCGGGTCCGAGCCGGAGACACGGTCACCCTGCCCTGTGACATCAGGCACCAGACGTCGACACTCTGGATGATACAGCGGCCCCTGGAGGTGCCGCTCATCGCCGCCGTCGGTCAGGTCAGCGGCTCCCAGGTCAACAAGGAGGTGGAAGAGGGGTACCGGTCTCGCCTCTCCCTCGTCCTCGAACCCTCGACCCGTTCCGTCAGCCTGACGCTCGCCAACCTGACGGAGTCCGACCGGGCGCTGTACTACTGCGCCGACAGAGCCGGCGGGCGGCTGAGCTTCGGAAACGGGACGGAGCTCGTCTTCCCCGGTGAGCCCCAGCCACCGCCCCTCAGCGCGGATCGCTCTGTCCTCAGCTCTCTGATCCGTTTTGCGGGCAAGAATACAATCGTTCATCTGCCGTCAGCCCTCCGGGAGAGCAGCACGCTGTGCTGAGGTCGGGTTTATGCAGTAGATTTACAGTTCCCCCCTAATTTCAACGACCAACCCCACCTTTTCTTTACCGTGCGGTGTCCTGGGCTCCTGTCAGCGTGAGATACATAGAAGGACATTTAAAACTGAGAACTGGAGGCTCTTCTGTACACAGAGGGGGGCGGGGGTGGGGAACAAGCTGCCCAGCAGTGTGGTTGAAGCCGATACCCTGGCTTCTCTCCAGACACAGCTGGGTGAGCTCCTCCAGTCAGGACAGGGGGCTCTTCTGTACACAGAGGGGGGCGGGGGTGGGGAACAAGCTGCCCAGCAGTGTGGTTGAAGCCGATACCCTGGCTTCTCTCCAGACACAGCTGGGTGAGCTCCTCCAGTCAGGACAGGAGGCTCTACTGTACACAGAGGGGGGTGGGGGTGGGGAACAGGCTGCCCAGCCCTGTGGTTGAAGCCAATACTCTGGCACAATGGGGTTTCATTAGAGAGGTTCCCAGTCTGGGGCTCGGTGAGGTGACCCAGACACGGGCCCGGTCCCCTGAGGGCTGTTTCCTTGTCTGTGGCAGGAGGAGGCCCGGAGCGTTCCCCACCCGTTCACCTCCAGCTGTCCTGCCTGCTCGTCCTGCTGTCGGCTCTGCCTCTGAGCGCCCTGGTGTCCTCTTGCTGCGCCTACTGCCTGTTCGCGAGAGACGGTACGGCCGCTCGGCCCTGCTGGACAGGACCGTGTCCAGCTCCGTGCACTGTGAATCACGACGGGACCTCTCGCACCAGGAACAGGGATCCTACCTGTGAGAGCTGGTGTTCGCTCTGCCAGCTGCTGTGTCCTGGTCTTCCTAACCTCCTGCTGCAACGTCTCCCTACAGCTCCGGAGCTGTGTGTCGCCTGTCGGAAGAGATCGAGGGCAAGACGTCAGCCCAGCATTCTGGTAATTCAGACGTTACACTTTCTAGATCACAAGACGGCAGCAGAACGAATCGCAAAATCTAAAGGGCAGCCGTGCTGGGGCTCTGGGTTCAATGATGGACCTGGGGTGCTGTCTGTGTGGAGTCTGCATGTTCCCTTCATGTTGGTGTGGGTGTCCTCCAGGAGCTCCAGTTTCCTCCCACAGTCCAGAGACAGGCTGGAGGGCTCATGGTAGGAAAACTGGCTCTAGAGTGTGTGTGTGCCCTGTGATGGACTGGTGTCCTGTCCAGGGTGTGTGAGTGTGTGTGTGTGTGTCCTGTGATGGACTGCTGTCCTGTCCAGGGTGTGTGAGTGTGTGTGTCCTGTGATGGACTGCTGTCCTGTCCAGGGTGTGTGAGTGTGTGTGTCCTGTGATGGACTGCTGTCCTGTCCAGGGTGTGTGTGAGTGTGTGTGTCCTGTGATGGACTGCTGTCCTGTCCAGGGTGTGTGAGTGTGTGTGTCCTGTGATGGACTGCTGTCCTGTCCAGGGTGTGTGAACATGACACCAGCAGGGGGAGCTCAGGACAGGCTGCAGAGGGGCTGAGCTGATCTGGCCTCTCACTCCTGGTTTCCCTGTGGTCTCGCCCCTCCCCCCTGCAGGCGGCGCCAGGCGATCAGACGCAGTACGAAAACGTCGCGGAGACCGTTCCCCCGGCCGCCCCCAGGAACAGAGACGTCCGCAGGACGAGGCCCGTCTAGTCCCTCCTCGGGGCTGCAGTCCGGCCGGAAACGAAGAGAGAGCGCTCCTCGTGCTCCAGTATCCCACCCGACCCGAAGCCACAGGGATCGGCTCCGCGGACCGCAGGCCCAGAGCTCCCTCTGTCCCCCGTGTGCCTCAGCCCTGTGTCTGTTTCGACTGGAGACAGCGTGTACGAGCCACGCGTGTGAGCCGAAATAAACACAGGCCGTGCCCAGCTGCGTGAGCCCACCTTGTTCCCCGCAGAAACGCCAGCCCGGCCCTCTCCTCCCCCTCGGGAAGCCAGGCCGAGGGAGGCCCCACGCCGCTGTGACCGCGCGCAGTGGACACAGCCGACACCAGAGACACCGGGGGGCTCCTCGCTGGGGGTCTGCGATGAAAGAGCCGCGATTCGTCCTGCTGGGCGCGAATCAGGCCAGAGGCTCTGAGCGAGTTCTGGAAACGCAGGGTGAAGAGGCAGGGGGGAGACGGGGGGGGGGCTCGGCCCGCAGAGGGGACAGAGAGTCTGTGTAGGCTGGCAGGAAGGGGCAGGGGGCTGCGCTGGCGTAGGTGTGTGTGGGCCAACAGGAAGTAGAGTAAGACAGCGACACAGCACTGGCCTCAGCCCTGAGCAGGTCGCTGGGCCGCAGGGGCAGGGAGGGTGGAGCTCGTTCTCGGAGGTCCAGACAGGACAGGGGGAGAGAGTGTGTGTGTGTGTGTGTGTGGTCACCCGGGCTGAGCTGGAGTCCGACCCCCCCTGTCTGCAGTTCGGGAGTGAAAGGGTCTCCTCTGTTTTCCCAGGCTGCTCGAAAATCCACATTTCTCCTGCCTAGACTTGGGAAAGACTCAGGAAAGCTGAGCACCGTTCTAGTGAATCCTGGTACCGAGTCCGGTTAAGGGTTCGGCTCTGTGCCTGTGAGGTGGGCTGGGAACCGACAGTGTGTGTGTGTGTGTCTCCTGGATCATGTTAAGGAACAACCAAGGTAGACACAGCGCCCCCTGCAGGACCAAGACCAGCAAAAATCAGGTGGTGAAACCTGACAGCCTGACCTGCCCCTCTCCCTGGAGCCTGAGGTCACTCTGAGCTGGCAGGAACCCAGACTGGTCCTGGGCTGGAGAGTCACTACCAGCAGGGTATTTACTCAGCGTGATCTCCCCCTGACAGCCTGACCTGCCCCTCTCCCTGGAGCCTGAGGTCACTCTGAGCCGACAGCTGGACTGTACCTGAACATTCAGAAACTGGGACAGGACCTTCCCAGAGGACTTCATGGATACTAAGAGCCAATCAGAGACGCACACACCTGGATATTGAAATCTATCATTATTTACTACAATACTGGTCCTCCTAATACTGGGGTCAGCATTAGTAAAATCAATAATAAAACGTGAGAAAATAATAAAAATGATTTATTATGAATATATACAAAATAAAATCAAGTAGAAATTACCTCCTTTTCAGAAATATAATTATCACCCCCCAGCTAACTTATATTTTATATAAATATATATATATACATACATAAAAATACAACAATCACACCCTCACACCAGAAGAAGGCTCCGCGGCCTGAAACGCTGTGTTTTCTCTCTTCTCTTTTCAGCATGGAATAAACCTTTACTTGTTCCTAAATATAATGATGTCAAATTCCAAATTAAGTTCAAATCCCCTGTGCAGCTGCAGAGGGAAAAGTCCGTTCAGATCCGCCACAAGGGGGCGCGAGTGTCCACGCTCCTTGTTCACACGGCTCTGATCGTGTCCTGCGCCTCAGCTCTTTCCCCGGTTATATCGCCCCTGGATGAAGATCAGGCTGGTGGAGGTGGGGAAGAGCTCTGTGGGTCCAGGGGGTCTCTCTCTGATCAGTCTGTATCCCCAGTACAGCAGGAGAGCTGGGAGTCCCTTCACCTTGACAAGAGGAGTGATCTCCCCACTGTGACGTCAGCAGCTCTCGTCCTGGGCTTGGCAGGGTCTCAGTGCCTGCGTCTTTAAAATGTACACAAGCTGTGAGGGAATAAAAACTTAGTTCTATTGCACTGAAATGTGGAAGGAGCTCAAGTTTACTGGTCTGGCTTCCTGCACTGTCTGACGGGGATGTCCGACAGCTGCACCAGTAACTTGGCTGGCTACACTGGCTGTGATGGTCAGGTCACTGATCTCCTCCATCAGACAGCAGAGGCTCTTCCAGACTCAACTGGTCTTCAGGGTCAGCTGGGGTCGACCCTCCACTGAGCTCCTGGACTGTCGATTCTTCTTCACCTGCAGGAGGCAGCTCACCCTCCTCACCCTCAGGATAATATCCTGAGGATGTCTTCTGCTCTGGGTCTTTCACACTAACAGTGCCAGAGGAGATTCCTGCAGTAACACTGGGAGAACTGGATCCATTGGGAACAATCTTAATTTCTATACCATAGTCTTCCTCCATGCGCAGGGACACAGCATCACTGAGCCTCTCAGATCCCTCAAGGATTCCATTTTCTTTATGGATATTAATATTGTTGCTTTCAACTGGTATCATGTTTCTCTCCTCTCTCATCTTCCACCGGTTCTGACACACAACAGCACCCAGTGCAGCACCCATCAGCACAGCCACTATCGCAGTGATGACTGCAACACTTACAGGCCATGACACCCTCCTCATCTCTGAAAACACAAGAACAGAGACAGTCACACAGAGAGCAAACCCACAACAGCAAGAAGGAAAAGAAAAACTATCCAGCAGCCGCTGTGTGAGAGTGTTCTTGCTGCCCAGTTTCACATCCCAGCTCAGAGCCCGAGAAACACCAGGAGAGGAGCTGGAAAACTGCCATCTCTGAAACACCAGCTGACACACTGGACCTGTGTGATCGGCTTCAAACCACAGGAGAAAATCAGCACTGAAACAGCTCAAGTATTGTTTCTTCATAAGCAGGTAAGTTCAGGTGGAGATCAGTTTAACTCAGTTTGTCCTGTAATGAAGATTCACCTCCCCCAGTGACAGTGACGATCGTAGTGCTGATGGTGTTTCCCTGAAGGTCCCTCACTGTGTAGCTCCCCTGATCAGCTGGTGTGAGGGAGCGCAGTGTCAGAGAGCCGTCCTGCACCCACACTCTCTGCTCGTACCCGGGGCCAGGGAGCCCTGCGCTACTCAGTAAGACTCTGGGAGACTGGGCAGATCCTGCAGGGTCAAACAGCACCTCCACTGGAGCAGCAGTGTGGAGAGGGAGAGTCAGACTGTCTCCAGACTGCAGGGTGAGGACTTCTGATCGAGCTGAAATTCAAGGAAAGGAGCAGAGTGAAAGAATGATGCAGACAGCAATTCATCAGCTGTAAAGACTGCACTCACTCAGAGGAGACAGTATTGATCACATTTAAGTCGTGAACTTGAAGATAGTTTCATAACAGCAACAGTCATTTAGAGTTCTAAGTTCAAATATATTCAAGTACCGTAATGAAAAATCCTTCAATGTCAGGTAATCAATACCTAATCCAATACCTCCTATTGACCCCACACATCAGGGACTGACACTGGTGAAAGAGTCACACTGGAGCCCCACTCTCACCTCCCACAGTGACGTGGACAGTGCTGATGGGGGTCCCCTGGGAGTCCTGCACTGTGTAAGTGCCCCCGTCTTCAGCTCTCACACTGGAGATCTTCAGCACCTGGTCTTGAACCTTCAGCCTGCTGGAGTCTGGGGTCACAGTGCTGTCGAGCACAGAGCACAGCCTGCGAGACTCTCCTCCCTCAGGCCTGAACCACAGCTCTACAGCCTGCTGTGTGCGCAGAGGGACACTGAGGGGGTCTCCCCAGGAGAGACTGATGTTGTCCTCGTGTCCTACAGGAAGACATTGACAAGGGAGCGGTCAGCAACACCAGGCAAGTCACATGGTCTCCTCCCAGAATTCCCTGTCTGGTCTGAAGAGTGAATTCAGTCATATACCCCAACATCATCCGAGTTGAGCCCTGGCTAAAATTCACCAGGGGTCCTGATCTGGGGTTTGGGATGAAGGAGAAGGAAGAAAAATGATAAACAGAAGATGCTGGTGCACCCTGGAGAACTGAGAGAGAAAACAGCTGTAGGTCAGGTTAGTCGACACGAGTCAGGAATCACTACACTGTAAACACCCGATTCCCTCAAACTGCTCGGATCACAAGGGAGAGAAAGGAGATTACCTAGAACTGTGAGCTTCACATCTCCCAGGAATCTCCTCTTGCTCTTGTCATTCACAAATCGACACTCGTAGATATCTTGATCCGAGTACGTCACGTTACGAAGGATCAGGGAGAAATCTCCATCTCTGATCCTCTCTCTGGACAGCTCAGCTCTGTTATCGAACCCTGGGCCAGTGCGGTTCATCCCTCTGTTGAACTCCAGCACACGGCGGTGCCTGGCGGTCTGCCACAGTATAATCTTCTTCTCCTCAGGAGTGTGTCTGTAGGAGCTCCCATCACAGGGCAGAGCGACAGTGTCCCCATAGAGCCCAGACACAGAGAGGAGAGCAGAGCACACTGGGAGACAGAGGACAGAGACAAAGAGAGACTTCAGCTCCCTTAAAACACACAATAGCGAGACACAGCTCTCTGGACGTGACTGTACCTGCTTGTGGACAGCATTTCTTCACAGGCAAGCGAACGATAACTCTGATCTCTTACCTTGAGAGCAAAACGCCGTCAGGACAACACCCAGGACCGTCATGACGAGGGACCTGCAGTAAAATTGCAATATGAGTGAGGCAATTCAAGCTGAAAAGAAAACCAGTGTCCCAGGTGGTTTAAATAACCAGTTAGGAAAAAAACAAAGTAAGAATGTTCTTTGTAAGATGATGAAAAAACACCAGGATCCAGCTACAAGGAGCACAGTGAATTGTACAAATAAAATGTACAACATTGTAATAATTTTCAATATGTTCTTTCACACTAGAACAGCAAGATAAACATGCACACATTTTCACTTACAGTGCCTTGCACAAGTATCCAGACCCTTTAAAAGTTTACTAATGGAAACGAGCTCTTACTATCTGTTAATGCTCCGTGGTGGAATGGTGGGAGTCGGTGAAGGACAGGACCCGAACCCTGGCGCAGACGTACTGCAGACGGAAGGCGGCCGGGGAGAGGAAGGAAGCTGCACGACTCCAGAGGCAACTCGAGGAGGACTACAGCTCGGCTAACGGGGAGGAGCCTTCACAGAGCCCTTAGCAGAGGCGGTGAGACGGGACCCCTTCATCGACTAACCCTAACCCTGATTCCCAGTATGCCGACGACACGACGCTGTTCCTGAGGTCGGACAGGGGGCTGAGGAGGGCCCTGCAGGTCATGGAGCAATACGCCAGAGCCTCGGGGTCGAAGCTCAACCGCCGAAAGAGCAAACTGAAGTTCTTCGGGCCCTGGAAGCACAGGACGACGGCGCCGGAGGGTCTCGAGCTCTGCACGGAGCCCCTCACAACACTGGGGGTTTCCTTCCAGAGCCGGGACAACGAGACCGGCGCTCTGCAGCAGGCAGGAGAGAGGCCCCTCTGTGTGAGGGTGAGGTTCCTGTGGGGAGAGTCGCCCCTGGATGAAGATCAGGCTGGTGGAGGTGGGGAAGAGCTCTGTGGGTCCAGGGGGTCTCTCTCTGCCTGCGTCTTTGAAATGTACACAAACTATGAGGGAATAAAAACTTAGTTCTATTGCGCTGAAATGTGGAAGGAGCTCAAGTTCACTGTGCAAAGGCCGGTCTGGCTTCCTGCACTGTCTGACGGGGATGTCCGACAGCTGCACCAGTAACTTGGCCGGCTACACTGGCTGTGATGGTCAGGTCACTGATCTCCTCCATCAGACAGCAGAGCCTCTTCCAGACTCGACTGGTCTTCAGGGTCAGCTGGGGTCGACCCTCCACTGAGCTCCTGGACTGTCGATTCTTCTTCACCTGCAGGAGGCAGCTCACCCTCCTCACCCTCAGATCGATACCCTGATTCTGTCCTCTGCTCTGGGTCTTTCACAATAACAGTGCCAGAAGAGATTGCTGGAGTAACACTGGGAGAACTGGATCCACTGGGAACAATCTTAATTTCTATACTATAGTATTCCTCCATGCACAGGGACACAGCATCACTGAGCCTCTCAGATCCCTCAAGGATTCCATTTTCTTTATGGATATTAATATTGTTGCTTTCAACTGGTATCATGTTTCTCTCCTCTCTCATCTTCCACCGTTTCTGACACACAACAGCACCCAGTGCAGCACCCATCAGCACAGCCACTATCGCAGGGATGACTGCAACACTTACAGGCCATGACACCCTCCTCATCTCTGAAAACACAAGAACAGAGACAGTCACACAGAGAGCAAACCCACAACAGCAAGAAGGAAAAGAAAAACTATCCAGCAGCCGCTGTGTGAGAGTGTTCTGGCTGCCCAGTTTCACATCCCAGCTCAGAGCCCGAGAAACACCAGGAGAGGAGCTGGACAACTGCCGTCTCTGAAACACCAGCTGACACACTGGACCTGTGTGATCGGCTTCAAACCACAGGAGAAAATCAGCACTGAAACAGCTCAAGTATTGTTTCTTCATAAGCAGGTGTAGTGATTCATAGCCGTTCAGGGACGCCAAATATGTAAGAAAACTGGCTCTCTGAAGGCACCAGTTCTGTAGGGTTTGGGCATTTACTGAGACAATTATTAATTGTAGCAGTAAATCACAAAGTTGATTCTTTTGATGGCTTTAGAATCCAACCATGCGACATAACTCAAACAACGCGCACACACAGGTACTAATACACGAGGATACATTTATTAATACGGAGAATATGCCTTAAACCTAACAGATCTTATTGAGAGGGTTATCAGAATACAAAAGGTATATATTCAGTCAGTTACAAAGTGTTACACATCAAGAGGACATACGTTCAGTATATCATTCATTTAGACTGTTTCGTAAAGTGAACTTGGTTACAACTTCTACATTAGATACTCAAAACAAGTACATAACTCTTAGGAATTAAATTGATATCAACTGGTTGGGATAACAATTGAATTCTCGAGCTGTAATGAAGTTGAATACTCATCCAATCTCTGGGGATTCAGATCTCCTGCAGGCACAAAGAAACAGTTGCAGGCTGTTGCTGTCCAATCCGCGCTCTCTGGCTCGGTGCCAGGATGTGCTGTGCGGCTTGCGACGGTGCGCTGCAGATGCTCACTCACCGGCTAGTTAGTGTTGGCTTTAACTAGCACAGTTTGTGCACAGGAGAAAAGATGACTGTGGGTCCCAGCAAGTCGGGAAGAGGACCGGTTCCTTCCTGATGAAGAGCTAGTTCTGAATAGTGATTCAGCTGTCCACAGTTCCGACCTGTTCACGAGGCTTGCTGCTGATGCTAACCTCGGGTGGATCCTCTGGTTACTCTCTGGCAACCCCCGCTCTAGACTCTTAGAACAAAGGAAAGTTCTGGCACTCGGACACACTGGCCGTTCCGTGGTTGTCCGGGCTGAGTCTCAGGATGGTCAGGAGGCGCGCTGCGAGAATGTCCTGCCCTTGGGAGCCTTCTGCTCCTGGGCTGTCCTGACCTGGAATTCTCCTTTGAATTCCCTTTAGTATTGTCCACAGAATTCTCCTGAATCCCTTCTGAATCTTACTGAATCTCTGTGTTGCCTGTTTTTACCTGGAGGAACTTCAGCTCATTGATTGGCTGAAAGTTCCATGGGCATCAGAGTCCCACGTGGGTTACTGGGCCCTACCAGTCCCTGATTGGTTGATCAAGGTGAGATATGAGTCACTTACTCCTGACACTTAGGAATGCAGTCCAGATGTCCAACTGGCACTCCCTAGACAGATAGGCGCCAATGGGTGACCATTGATCATGATAGCCAGGCTTAGCTAAGTGCATCCCCCCTTTGGGAGCTGTCCTTATCAAACCTTAAATCAGCCTGCATGAATAGTTTCTCTGTGGCTGCACCACAGAGATGAACAGAGAAATGGGGCCTCATTTGGGAAGCTCAGAAACACTTAATTCTTTATTATTAAGCCTCGCCGCTACATATTTAACCCTATTTTTTCTTTAGTTTTGTATTTAACTTATTATATGATAGTCAGATTTAATGTATATTTGAACAATGAAAATATATTTTTACAAGATGCGGGGGAAAGTGCAACAAATTATTACAGTGCTAAATGTAATATTGTTTGCTAATAGTTTATGCTAACACCTAACTTTCTTAATTAGGTGTAATTAAAACAGTGAACTAAGTGTAACATACCATTCAGAAATACAATCGAGAATAGTGTTGTGGTGTTTGTATGGATGAAACGTTTCTAAAATGTAACAAAATTAAAGACGATTAAAATCTGTAATCTTTCCACTTGTAATGAAGTTCGCGATCGCTGCCATTAGCGCTGCAGGCAGCAGATCGTTCCTTCCTCCTCTCTCTCTCGGTGCCGCCCCTCTCTGGCGGAGCGCAGTGTGCAGTACGCTATTTTTAGAGCCTCTTGGAAAACAACAGGAAGAGAAAAGAATGGAATTTCTCTTCGAAACGTGTGTTTGTCTTTATGAAATTCGTGTATTTTAAACGTTTAATTAAGAAGTAAAAACGCGTACACAAAGATTCTGAGCTGATCACGAGGAAGAAAAATCACCCATTTTTCGTGCATAAAAAGTGGTTTTTAACTCTCGAAACCTGTTTTTATAGGTTTTAAAGTCGTGCAATGTCTAAGTTAAGCAGGAACACATCATTATATCTCATTTTTTATTTATTTTTGTGCTGCTGGCAGATCACGGCGACGAGGGGAGAAACACAGCGCCGTGTCTGACTCCACAAGTCTGAGTCTCCGTGTCCATCCTCGCAGAACACGCCCTCGGTACAACTCTGTGTCTGTGTGCTTTCGGCTGAGACAGGCAGCAGTTGGACCAAAGCCTCTGCCTAATGTTTTTTACGGAAATGTAGAGGGTTCAGTCACGTCTACAGCACGAATGAACTGCAAGAGACTGAGCACTCCCCCCTCCAGTCAGATAACTGAGTCAGCAGTTGGAGCGGATGTGATGCTGCATTGTATGTTACCCAGTGATTTAAACAAACACAGGACGGGTTTTCTGGAAACTTTATTTAGAGATGAAAAGCAGAGTTAAATACAAAGCAACTTTATTCAAAATTTAAATTTAAGAAAAAGTAATTAAAGCTTGGTGAGTTCAGTAGATGGATTTACTGATACTGGTCTAAGAGGGTGAGGAGAATCACCGACTCTCCCTGACAGCCTTCATCACCTGCACTACAACACCTCCAGCCCACAGTCTTCCTCCTATCCACTGGTGGACAGGCCTGCTCTCCTGGGCCAGGAGCTCAGTGGTCAGCGCAGCCACAGTCACCTCCTCCCAGCCTGTCTCGGGACACCATGACACCTGCAAAACAGAGAAAAGCCCGGGGTCAGGAACAGCTGGGAAACCCTGAAATGTATTTGGTGATGTGGGGTACCACCACAAGAACAGAGACCACCTGACCAGTCTGGTCCAGTAGTGAGCCGTTAACTGATCTGATGACCTCATCCAGCTGCTCCCTGCAATTAAAACATCTCCACTAAAACCTAATGTACCCCATTAATACTACCCTAATATCCCACAAGAGTGTTATAAAATAACTCAGGATTTGCAGAGGCCCCAGTGGAAGGTGCAGGTGGTATCTCCCAGTCCAGTCCCACACTGGGAGCTGCTGTCAGCTGCACGAACAGGGACAGCTGTGGGGGGGTCGTGATGTTGAGTCAAACACATCGGGGCGCAAAGTCACAGCTGAGCAGGTTTAAATCGCTGGGTAACAGGAGTCTTAACTGGGTAACATTCACGGCAGCAACACATCCGGGGAATGAGACACCAGCTGCTGCGGACTCAGTTAGCCGACTGGAGGGGTGGACAGTGCTCAGTCTCTTGCAGTTCATTGGTTCATTCGTGCTGTAGGCGTGACTGAACCCTGTACATTTCTGTAAATCACATTTTGGACTAACTGGTACCCTTTGGAGCTGAAAGCAAGAGCACACAAACACGTTGTACCGAGGGCGGGTTCTGTGAGGACGGACACGTGGACTCAGACTCGTGGAGTCAGACACGGCGCTGTGTTTCTCCCCTCGTCGCCGGGATCTGCCAGCAGCACCGCCGCGGCCCGTCCAGAGAGGCAGAGAGACAGAGCGGGTCACGGCTCTCACTCCAGAACAAGAACACTTTTTTTATCTGGGCTCTCCTTTCCGGTTATTTTTCCCCGTCTTTCATCGCCCGTCTGTTCTTCACGTTTGCGGTAAGTAACCTTTTAAAGCTGGAAAAGGTTTGTGAAGAACTTGAAGTTTATAATGTTTCTTTATTAGCCCTATACAATGTCTTGCATGAGGAATGTGTCTTTTCACAGACCTCAGCTTGCTCTCCAGGAGACACACAGACAGGGAGAGAAGCTGGGGGTCAGAGCGCAGGGTCAGCCATTTATACAGCACCCCTGGAACAGCTGGGGTGAAGGGCCTTGCTGATCCTGAGCCACAGAGCCACCACTCCGCCCTGAAGGGGGATGGGGTTTAAACTGGGGATGCGGTCTCAGAACTCATCTGTAGTCACTTTGTGTTTTAGTATATACCGGTGTTGTTTCTGCGTGTCTAAATGAAATATAAATCCGGTTTTGTACAAGCTACACAGGAAACAAAAATAAACGGTGTCGCTCCATTCAAGAGCGGCTCGGCTCAGAACGCCCCCTAGCGAGCCGCTGAGGTTTGATTTATATCACATGTCCACAAAGTCTCCAATCTGACTTTCGCTTCTACTGTAGTTTCCTGCACACCCAGTGACACAACGCAGCTCTGATGACGTCGCCCGTGTTAAACAAAGACATGTTTCCTAATTAAAAGAAAATGCAGTTTTTAAAACCCGTAACGCCAGAGACCTCAACATCAACGTTTCCTTTATTATTAAACTCTGAATCATGTGGAGCTCCCGGTACAGCCTCTCTTGGAAATGAAAACGCATGTAACGCACCACCATTGTGCGTTGGGCGAGCCGGCTCACCAACTGTCTAGTGGCCCAATTGTTACATGAAGAGGGCAGATTGTTTACTGAGCTGATGGAAAATAAGATTCCTATTACTCTCCGAGAACACGCTATGGTCTTTGATACTGTTCCCGAGAAAGTGGTGAGGCTGTTTAAGAGGTAGTTTCGGCCTTGCCAATAGATTATCTTCCGATAATTTAATAATTCATTGTTGGATGGAATAGATATAAAAAATACAATAATGATTATATTAGAAACTTGTGCAAGTCGTGATATACCCTCTTGTATCTCCTTTTGGAATGCTATGTTTAGAAATAGGAAATTAGTGTGGTCAATTCCTGATAAATATGGTCTTACAAATAAAGTTAAAGAAATTTCATTTAAGATCGCTCACAGATTTTTATCCTGTTAAATCGACAGGTGAATACTTAACCAACAAATCTAAATTGTCTAATACTGCTCCCTCTATTAATGCTTTTAAAGTTTAATTCCTTTTTGATTTAAATTCTATTAGAAATTTAAAGAATCAACAGGCGAGAAATACAGTGGGAAATATGTAAAAGTATAGCTTTTAGTTTTCACAATTGTGAATTCCCCTGGCTGTGAAGTGTCTATCTCTGTATATATTTCACTATTCTGTCTCCTCTTTTTTTGGGGGGTGTTTAAATAAAACCTTCAGGGAAACACCATCAGCACGTCACTCTGACTGAATTCGAACTCCTCCCCTTGAGATTGTTACGTCTAGCAGTGTGTCTCTGTTTAGTGAGAGGTGAACCACTCCTATTGTACCCACCGCCCCTCCCCTTGTTAAGCCTGAAATTAAGCTGATTGGTGGGCGCGTCCTGTTCCGCATTGAAACTACATTGTGATTGGCTAGTCTAGGGGAGGGGGGTGTTAGTCAATGTTCCCAGCTGGTCCCTCCAGTTGAGGGTGTTACAGCCCAGCAGTGTGTCTGTTCAGTGACACAGGGTAACAGTGTCTGACTCCAGTACTCCAGTACCCGGCCGGTCTCTGGGTCTCTGGGCTCAGGAAGGCGAGTCGAGGTCTGTCCCGGGTGCGGATCTTCAGCGAAGGAGATTCCCAGCGTTTTACACGAGTAACCAACCAGAGGGAGTACCGTCTCTATACCAGCCTGCTGTAGCCCGACCTGCACACATCTCGGCAAACCCCCCGAGGTGTTTGTCTGATTTCGTAGGTAAGAGCCGTGAACCCGAAGTAATGAGCTTCTTTTTTAAAAGGTCTGGAGTTTCGTTTGCCGCGGTCACCGCTTCAGTTTAAGGATTAAGCGTGTAGATTTGTTTTAAAGTGTATTTTCAGGGGCTGCGGGTTGTCACAGATTAAGATAGACCTCCGTTTGCGAGTCGTGTCGTGTCGTGTCGAGTCGCTGGGTGAAAAGTGTGTTGTAGTAATATGAGAGACCATTCTGTTGTTTAAGCGTGTGAGGTTATAGTAAAAGTTTGAGACCGGGGAAGACGGCATGGTTAACTTTATAATGTAACTCGTCAGTGAGGCGGAGTGACTGCCCCCGCCCCTATTAAAGACGGAAGTTGCCCAGTGCGTTAATGGGAGTTTGTAATGCTCTCTAAGGCAGCTGTGAGCAGCTGTACCCAGTTCTAAAACCCGGCTCCCCTTAAGACAAGCTTACACATGCAATCGCAACAAGATAAGAAGCCCCCTATTGTTCTGCGGTAAGCAGGGCCCAGCTGTACCAGCATTAAGCTTATTTTACACTGTTACGAGCGGGGGAGAGATCCGAGAGCTGTTGCTCCTCTGTCCCCGGTTAGTTCACACTTAGGCGAAATTCGTCTTCCATCAAAGCGGAGCGAGTTTAGGCAGAGCCCGGGGTCAAGTAAGCGTTTTATCAAGGAGTAGCTTTCATCTGAAAGCTCTTCAGGTGAGAAGATTATTCCGTGAAACTGTCGTATCAGCGCAGTGTTCTGGGTGAGATCAGTGCGTGAAGTCTATCTGGTACTCCAGATTGTGAGAGCTCGTATTGTGGTCATTACGGTCATACTGCCGGAGCTCACTCCGAACCAGTGTGGTAAACTGGCAGACACCTACTGTACCCTAAAGGACTTAAAGCTGTTGTTGTGGTAAAAGGTCGGTCCACCGAATATTAATGAGTGGGGTCTGAATACTCCTGCAAGCGCTGTATTTCAGGTTTTGACGTGACGATATTTGTCAGCTGATAACTGGTTTTATCTTTAAATGCAGACTGTTTGCAGTCCAAACACTGATTGGAAAAATATGTCTTTTGTAATCCAGCAACATTAGTAAACTTTTAAAGGGTCTGGATACTTGTGCAAGGCACTGTAAGTGAAAATGTGTGCATGTTTATCTTGCTGTTCTAGTGTGAAACAACATTTTACATTGTATGTGTTCAAGTTACTGTGCTCCTTGTAGCTGGATCCTGGTGTCTTTTCATCATCTTACAAAGAACATTCTTACTTTGTATTTTTCCTAACTGGTTATTTAAACCACAGTGAACACTGGTTTTCTTTTCAGCTTGAATTGCCTCACTCATATTGCAATCTTACTGCAGGTCCCTCGTCATGACGGTCCTGGGTGTTGTCCTGACGGTGTTTTGCTCTCAAGGTAAGAGATCAGAGTTATCGTTCGCTTGCCTGTGAAGAAATGCTGTCCACAAGCAGGTACAGTCTCGTCCAGAGAGCTGTGTCTCGCTGTTGTGTGTTTTAAGGGAGCTGAAGTGTCTCTCTGTCTCTGTCCTCTGTCTCCCAGTGTGCTCTGCTCTCCTCCCTGTGTCTGTGCTCTATGGGGACACAGTCGCTCTGCCCTGTGATGGGAGCTCCTACAGACACATTCTCGAGGAGAAGAAGATTATCCAGTGGGAGACAGCTGACCGCCATGTGCTGGAGTTCAACAGAGGACATATCCACACTTACCCAGGGTTCGAGAACAGAGCTGAGCTGTCCAGAGAGAGGATCAAAGATGGAGATTTCTCTCTGATCCTTCCTAAAGTGACGTTCTCGGATCAAGATATCTACGAGTGTCGAATTGTGGATGACAACAGCTACAGGAAATTCCTGGGAGATGTGAAGCTCACAGTTCTAGGTAATCTCCTTTCTCTCCCTTGTGATCCGAGCAGTTTGAGGGAATCGGGTGTTTACAGTGTAGTGATTCCTGACTCGTGTCGACTAACCTGACCTACAGCTGTTTTCTCTCTCAGTTCTCCAGGGTGCACCAGCATCTTCTGTTTATCATTTTTCTTCCTTCTCCTTCATCCCAAACCCCAGATCAGGACCCCTGGTGAATTTTAGCCAGGGCTCAACTCAGACGATGTTGGGGTATATGACTGAATTCACTCTTCACATGGTTGTGTCCCAGGGAATTCTGGGACACAACCATGTGACTTGCCTGGTGTTGCTGACCGCTCCCTTGTCAATGTCTTCCTGTAGGACACGAGGACAACATCAGTCTCTCCTGGGGAGACCCCCTCAGTGTCCCTCTGCGCACACAGCAGGCTGTAGAGCTGTGGTTCAGGCCTGAGGGGGGAGAGTCTCGCAGGCTGTGCTCTGTGCTCGACAGCACTGTGACCCCAGACTCCAGCAGGCTGAAGGTTCAAGACCAGGTGCTGAAGATCTCCAGTGTGAGAGCTGAAGACGGGGGCACTTACACAGTGCAGGACTCCCAGGGGACCCCCATCAGCACTGTCCACGTCACTGTGGGAGGTGAGAGTGGGGCTCCAGTGGGGAACTTGCACAGTGTGACTCTTTCACCAGTGTCACTCCCTGATGTGTGGGGTCAATAGGAGCTAAATGTGATTAGGTATTGATTTCCTGATATTTAAAGTTGTCATTAAAGTTGCAATTATAGTAATTTAATATTTTAAATTAAACAAAACTCTAAATCAGTGTTGCTGTTCTGAAACTATCTTCAATCTCAAGACTTAGATGTGATCAATACTGTCTCCTCTGAGTGAGTGCAGTCTTTACAGCTGATGAATTGCTGTCTGCATCATTTTCACTCTGCTCCTTTCCTTGAATTTCAGCTCGATCAGAAGTCCTCACCCTGCAGTCTGGAGACAGTCTGACTCTCCCTCTCCACACTGCTGCTCCAGTGGAGGTGCTGTTTGACCCTGCAGGATCTGCCCAGTCTCCCAGAGTCTTACTGAGCAGCGCAGGGCTCCCTGGCCCCGGGTACGAGCAGAGAGTGTGGGTGCAGGACGGCTCTCTGACACTGCGCTCCCTCACACCAGCTGATCAGGGGAGCTACACAGTGAGGGACCTTCAGGGAAACACCATCAGCACTGTGATCGTCTCTGTGGAGGGTGAGCAGGTCTACAGCAGGGGGACTAGAGGGGTCTCCACTCCTGACAGAGGGGGGTTCTGATATCGCTCTCTGTCCTGATTGTCTTCCAGCTCGCAGAGACACTGTCACCCTGCAGGCTGGAGCCTCTCTGTCTGTCCCCCTGTTCACTGGAGACCCAGTGGAGGTGCTGTTTGACCCTGCAGGAGGTGGAAACTGGACCTCAGTGTGTTCTGTCCAGAGCAGCACAGCCAGCTGTGTCCCCCAGTACAGAGACAGAGTGTCAGTGGACAATCAGGAGCTGAGGCTGCAGGAGCTGAGGGCGTCTGATCAGGGGAGCTACACAGTGAGGGACCTTCAGGGAAACACCATCAGCACTGCGATCGTCACTGTCACTGGGGGAGGTGAGTCTTCATTACAGGACAAACTGAGTTAAACTGATCTCCACCTGAACTTACCTGCTTATGAAGAAACAATACTTGAGCTGTTTCAGTGCTGATTTTCTCCTGTGGTTTGAAGCCGATCACACAGGTCCAGTGTGTCAGCTGGTGTTTCAGAGACGGCAGTTTTCCAGCTCCTCTCCTGGTGTTTCTCGGGCTCTGAGCTGGGATGTGAAACTGGGCAGCAAGAACACTCTCACACAGCGGCTGCTGGATAGTTTTTCTTTTCCTTCCTGCTGTTGTGGGTTTGCTCTCTGTGTGACTGTCTCTGTTCTTGTGTTTTCAGAGATGAGGAGGGCGTCATGGCAAGTAAGGGTTGCAGTCATCACTGCGATAGTGGCTGTGCTGATGGGTGCTGCACTGGGTGCTGTTGTGTGTCAGAGACGGTGGAAGATGAGAGAGGAGAGAAACATGATACCAGCTGAAAGCAACAATATTAATATCCATAAAGAAAATGGAATCCTTGAGGGATCTGAGAAGTTCAGTGATGCTGTGTCCCTGCGCATGGAGGAAGACTATGGTATAGAAATTAAGATTGTTCCCAGTGGATCCAGTTCTCCCAGTGTTACTGCAGGAATCTCCTCTGGCACTGTTAGTGTGAAAGACCCAGAGCAGAAGACAGACTCAGGATATCCATCTGAGGAGGATGATGGTGAGCAGCCTCCTGCAGGTGAAGAAGAATCGACAGTCCAGGAGCTCAGTGGAGGGTCGACCCCAGCTGACCCTGAAGACCAGTCGAGTCTGGAAGAGGCTCTGCTGTCTGATGGAGGAGATCATTGACACTGAGACCCTGCCAAGCCCAGGACGAGAGCTGCTGACGTCACAGTGGGGACATCACTCCTCTTGTCAAGGTGAAGGGACTCCCAGCTCTCCTGCTGTACTGGGGATACAGACTGATCAGAGAGAGACCCCCTGGACCCACAGAGCTCTTCCCCACCTCCACCAGCCTGATCTTCATCCAGGGGCGACTCTCCCCACAGGAGCCTCACCCTCACACAGAGGGGCCCCTCTCCTGCCTGCTCCAGAGCTGAACAAAGACCACCAGTCTGCCTTGAACAAAACATGGAAGAGATCAGGAAGAGAGCCTCAGGACCCAGGCAGCCCTGACACACTGCCTCCCCCTAGTGGCAGCTCCTGGGTACTGACTGGGACCTTCCCTCTGCTGGTTCCACTGGGCCCAGCCCTGCTGACAGAGCCCCTCAGCGCTGGATCTGTAAAGATGCATCTGGACAAAAACCTGCCCTCAGGACACCTTCATGTGCTGCTGCCAAACTTGAAAGTTACACTGCAGTAGGGGCAGGATGTAGGACTGCACTGAATAGTTTCTAATTTAACTTTTTAATCCACTTGTTTTAAAAAATGAAACTTATAAAAATCAATATTTTGCTTTAATTTTATTTTAAAGAAATTTGAAATTAAAATAGTATTTGATTAGGCTTATAGATACATTACTTGTATATTTATATTGTATATATTTACACAAGATTAAAATGAACAAATGATTTTTATATAAAAAGTTACATATACAATTGTATTGTTTTTACTAATGCTGACCTCTCCGAGATCGGTGTTTTAGCAATTTATAATAAATAAAATTACTTTTTTATATCTAGGTGTGTGCGCTCTGATTGGTTCCTAGTAGCCATGAAGTCCTCTGGGAAGGTCCTGTCCCAGTTTCTGAATGTTCAGGTACAGTCCAGCTGTCGGCTCAGAGTGACCTCAGGCTCCAGGGAGAGGGGCAGTTCAGGCTGTCAGGGGGAGATCACGCTGAGTAAATACCCTGCTGGTAGTGACTCTCCAGCCCAGGACCAGTCTGGGTTCCTGCCAGCTCAGAGTGACCTCAGGCTCCAGGGAGAGGGGCAGGTCAGGCTGTCAGGGGGAGATCACGCTGAGTAAATACCCTGCTGGTAGTGACTCTCCAGCCCAGGACCAGTCTGGGTTCCTGCCAGCTCAGGCTGGGAAGTGGAGACGCTGGTCAGATCTTCACATCATCTCCACTTGGACCTGTCTCGGCTCCTACTGGGTAAGACACTGACTCCAGGCCTCAGCTCTGATCCTTCACCTCTCTGTGATCATTACAGCCACTGACCACTAGAGGGGAGTGTTGGCATAAAGCGGCGGGCAGAATTGGGCGAATGGTTGAGCAGAAACTACGTGATGGGGTGAAACAAGAATGTGTAGAGTCTTACACCTACGATGTTTGAAGACGTGTGAAGGATCACGTCTGTGAGTCCGGGAAGCAGCACCTTCACCCAGTAAGAGCCGAGACAGGAGGGAGAGTAGAGGTGAGACAGCTGTTTGAACTGGCCGTCTCCGCCTGTCCGAGGAGGGTTCCCACCAGCGTGACTCTTCCCCGGAGGACACCCGCTGGTCGGTTTCATCCCTCAGCTGGGCTTCCTGCGGGAGACGCCCTGGGAACGGCACGGAGGCCAAGGAGCGGGAGAGTGCCGGTCTCTGCCCCGGGTCTCTCAGCCCTGACTCCGGGGGTAAGGAAGGTCATCTTCACGCTCGTGGTGCGTCAGGGGAATGTCTGACTCCGCTCCTTCACTTCTTACCCTTGAACTTGAACTGTATTGCCATATGGAACCAGTACACGTACTGGGACAAGGCAATTCTTACTGGCAGAAAGTCTCTCGATTGTAAAAACAAAGTGCAGACAGTGCATCAAGACAACATCCAGACCAACAGCAGACAAGTCACAAGTAAACAAGTAAACAGTTTGCATGTAAACAATGACTGCAGATTATAATTAATAATAATAATGTCTTACACTCATATAGCGCTTTTCTGGACACTCCACTCAAAGCGCTTTACAGGTAATGGGGATCCCCTCCACCCCCCCAAGATGTGCAATAAATAAGAAATCATAATGAGGTGTAGGTGTGGTCCAAGGGGCCTGGCCAAATGTGTTCGCCTATCGCACTGCTTGTGGATAGAAGCTATTGAGGAATCTGGTGGTCAGTGTCCGTATGCTCTTATATCTCTTGCCTGAGGGCAGTGGGGTGAAGAGCTCATGCCCGGGGTGGTGACTGTCCTCTGTGATGGCCAGAATTCTACCACGGCAGCGGTCCTCATAGAGCTGTTTAATCTCGGTGAGACTGCAGCCGATGATCTTCTGGGCCATGTTGACCATTCTCTGCAGTGCCTTCCTCTCTCGAGAAGAGGTGTTGCCGTACCACACGGTGATCCCGTTGGTGCAGCGGTAGAAGTTCACCAACACGGGGTACTGGCGCCCCCCATCGGCTGAGGCACCTCAGGAAATAGAGGTGCTGTTGAGCCCTCTTCAAGATAGAGTCCGTGTGCGCAGTCCAGGTTAGACCTCTAGAGATGTGAATTCCCAAAAACCTAGAGCTGGTGACTGTTCCCACTTCCGTTCCATCAGTACTGAGTGGGCCGTGAGCGTGCGGCCTGTGTCTCTGACAGCCCGCTCTTGGCTCTTTTGTTTCACTCGGGTTCGAGTCCAGGTTAGTGCTGTGACACCACCTCCGCAGCGGTACGACTTCACCCCGGTGAGTGGACTCGTCCTCATCGCGGATCAGGCCTATTGTAGTGGTGTCAGCTGGGAGTACATCCTGGGGCTCAGGCAGCAGCCCTGTGGGGCGCCAGTGCTCAGGGTGAGTGGCGTTGATGTCTTATCACCTGTCCGCACCACCGGTGGCCTCTCGATTAGGAAGTCCAGCAGCCGGTTGGGGACCGAGTCGCACAGTCCTCGTCCCCTGAGCTTTTACCCCGACAGGAAGTGTCCCTCTGAGGCACCGACGTGCCTCCTGTCGTTGGGAGCCGGGGGGAGAATACTCCAGGTCTTGCCCGGGACCGAGAACCGAAGACGCTGGTCAGGTCCAGCCCTGCCATCAGCTCCGCCTCGAGGGTGGCCCTGCGGTCATCCTCGTCCGAGGCCAGGGTGCTCTCTGCCACCGTCTCCGGAAGGCTCCTCTCTTCCCTCCCTCCCCCCCCCATTTCCAGGAACGCTTCTCCCCCCCGACGCGTTTCTGCTGGTGGCCTTCCGATGGAGGTCCATCGCCGTGTGTCCCTCCGTCCTCGGTGCAGCTGTGACACCTCACGATGTCACTGCTGTCCCGCCCAGCACACCTAGAGGGCGCTCTGCTTCTGTCCTGTTCCTGGTGCCCTGTCATTATTCCTGTCTCTCTGGTGTGTCTTGTTGTGGAGCCTGCTAACTTCCTGCTTCTGCTCTGCTCCTGGCTCAGCGTTGAGGTTCGGATGTCCAGAGACCCGCCGAGCACCAGGTCGCTCCTGTCCTTGGCCTGAGGGCACAGGTTTCTATACGGCACTTCCTGACCAGCTGAGCCCGGGCTAACCCCCGTCTCGCCGCTACGCAGAGGGTCTGTTTTCGCTCTCCTGCCTCTCCACGGTTCGTCCCTTCCCAGAACCCCCGCAGCTGTGCGGCCGGACTTCCTGCATCTCCTGTCTGGGGCAGACGAGGAAGAGGCTCCGATGGTGAACCGAGCCGGTGGGCGCTGGTGTACTGGCCCTTGCCGCTCCAGATGCCGAACTCAGCCCCTCCCATCCCGGGGCTGGGCCCCCTCGTTGGCGTCCCTCCCCGGGCGGGCCTCTACCAGCTCCCTTGGCCCGCAGGGGTCGTTCGGCCCTCTGGTCCGTCTCCCTCACTTCCTCCCCTGCCTTCCTCCAGTGGGGCTGGAGACGCTTCCCTTCTGCCATCTTCTGCCTGCCAAGCAGAGGTCTTCTCCAGGTTTCTGGAGCAGCAGAAGGAGCCCCCTGGCCTGTGTCCTCGGGGGGTGAGCCCAGCTAGGCGCAGGCGCTCGGAGAAGAGCCTTCGCTGGGCTCGAGGAGGGAGACGAGCGCTGTGGGCCAGCCTGCACGCACCCGGGCCCGGCCAAGAGGCGGGAGAGAGGAGGGAGAGGAGGGAGCGGACAGCTCTTCCGAGTCTCCAGGAGACAGCGGCAGCCAGGCCACGAGCTCCTACTCCCAGCCTGGAAGCCAAGAGGCGGGAGAGAGGAGGGAGAGGAGGGAGCGGACAGCACCCAGCTCAGCGGCTGCCTGGCCTCAACCCGAAGGGCTCGACCCAGGGCGAGACCAGCTCTCTCCGGGAAGCTCCGATCGCCTCCCAGACCCCTTGGGAGACAAGCCAGGCCCACTTGATCTTACCCACACTATTCCCAGAACCCCGAGGGGAGAGAGCCACTCCCAGACGTTTATACAGTCCGGTCCCCCCAAGTCCCGCTCACTCGGGTGCTGCTCCCAGCCTGCCTTGCGGGCGCTTAGCTAAGGGGGGCCCCCAAAACCGTCTGGCGAGGGCGCTACACTCGCGTTCTCGTGTGAAGTGTCTTTCCCCACGCTTGACAACTGCGGGTTGCAGGATGTGACGGCCTGGGTGACGTCACATCCTCCCTGCTCCCCCGGAAGAGAAGGACCGCCCCCCTGTTCGCTGATGAGCCGCGTCCCAGTTCGGGTTGGGATCCGCAGGCTTTGCGTGGATATTGCGTTGGGTTCGTGTCGTCTAGCGACATGACAGGACTTTAATCGTCTGCGACCTGCTTCAGGCTGTCAAAAGAAGGTAGAGAAACGAGGGAGGTCTAAGTCACCTGAAAATTACTTTCACTTTGGATGGAACGTGATCTCCATTAGCTCATCAAGCACTTGATCTGGAGCAATCACAGGTAAAGCTGTTTTTTTTTCTGTTGTAAAAAACAGCTCATTTTGGAACGTCAGTAGCCTTTTTACGAAGACCCTTAGGGATATGAAAACGCCTGCGTTGTGATTTAAGTGATGTGTGAATGTTTTCACAGCTTTCACTTCGGCAGCTTTGACAGGAAGTTATGAACTGCAGAAACGGAGACAGACTTGCGGGGTTTCTAGAGATCTCTGAATCCTCACAGTCTGAATATCAACAGCACTGCTCTCTCTGAGCCACTGGGGTTAGAAACTACAGTAACACACAGACCTGCAGGGTTTCTAGAGATCTCTGAATCCTCACAGTGTGAATATCTACAGCACTGCTCTCTCTGAGCCACTGGGGTTAGAAACTACAGTAACGCACACAGACCTGCAGGGTTTCTAGAGATCTCTGAATCCTCACAGTGTGAATATCAACAGCACTGCTCTCTCTGAGCCACTGGGGTTAGAAACTACAGTAACACACAGACCTGCAGGGTTTCTAGAGATCTCTGAATCCTCACAGTGTGAATATCAACAGCACTGCTCTCTCTGAGCCACTGGGGTTAGAAACTACAGTTACACACAGGTCTGCAGGGTTTCTAGAGATCTCTGAGTCCTCACAGTGTGAATATCAACAGCACTGCTCTCTCTGAGCCACTGGGGTTAGAAACTACAGTAACACACAGACCTGCAGGGTTTCTAGAGATCTCTGAATCCTCACAGTGTGAATATCAACAGCACTGCTCTCTCTGAGCCACTGGGGTTAGAAACTACAGTAACACACAGACCTGCAGGGTTTCTAGAGATCTCTGAATCCTCACAGTGTGAATATCAACAGCACTGCTCTCTCTGAGCCACTGGGGTTAGAAACTACAGTAACACACAGACCTGCAGGGTTTCTAGAGATCTCTGAATCCTCACAGTGTGAATATCAACAGCACTGCTCTCTCTGAGCCACTGGGGTTAGAAACTACAGTAACACACAGACCTGCAGGGTTTCTAGAGATCTCTGAATCCTCACAGTGTGAATATCAACAGCACTGATCTCTCTGAGCCACTGGGGTTAGAAACTACAGTAACGCACACAGACCTGCAGGGTTTCTAGAGATCTCTGAATCCTCACATTGTGAATATCAACAGCACTGCTCTCTCTGAGCCACTGGGGTTAGAAACTACAGTTACACACAGGTCTGCAGGGTTTCTAGAGATCTCTGAGTCCTCACAGTGTGAATATCAACAGCACTGCTCTCTCTGAGCCACTGGGGTTAGAAACTACAGTAACACACAGACCTGCAGGGTTTCTAGAGATCTCTGAATCCTCACAGTGTGAATATCAACAGCACTGCTCTCTCTGAGCCACTGGGGTTAGAAACTACAGTAACACACAGACCTGCAGGGTTTCTAGAGATCTCGGAGTCCTCACAGTGTGAATATCAACAGCACTGCTCTCTCTGAGCCACTGGGGTTAGAAACTACAGTAACACACAGACCTGCAGGGTTTCTAGAGATCTCTGAATCCTCACAGTGTGAATATCAACAGCACTGCTCTCTCTGAGCCACTGGGGTTAGAAACTACAGTAACACACAGACCTGCAGGGTTTCTAGAGATCTCTGAGTCCTCACAGTGTGAATATCTACAGCACTGATCTCTCTTCTAGGTCTGCACACAGCCTCACACATACTGGTTTACTACATAGATACAAGAACCGTAGTGAATATGGCCACACCTGTGTTAAAAGCTGAAATTGCTGTTCTTTGTGTATTTTAATTGGATGGTGATATGGATCTTGCTCCCAGCCTGGTAGTATCCCTGTATCTCCCGGCTTGTCTTGTAGTGGAGTTCCTCATCACAGAGTTTGTTCAGATCTTCTGTTTGAGGCCTCTTTGTGTTTGTGAACTGGTTTGAACCCGGTGCAGTTCAGTGAGGTTCAGGACTGTGCTGGTGGTGCAGGTGTGTCTGCTGGCCTGGGGCAGGAGACAGACTGGCTGCACTCCCAGTTTGCAGTGGAAGCGATGATGGATATTCCCCAGAACCCCTCACACTGGGCCAGGGCACCTGGGGAGACCACAGAACAGCTCCAGAATAAACTCATGAACGCAGAGAGACGAGAGAGGTTTCCCGGAAACGTTATGTAGAGAGTGGAATACAAAGTGGCTTCATTCTGAAAAATCTGAAAGTCTCCCTCCTGTCCACTGCTGTCCACCATGACACCTGGAAAATAGAGAGAGACAAGTCCAGGGTCGACCGTTGTCGTTCTGAGTGCGGTTTTCTGTCCCCGGTTTTTTAAACGTCACGTTCCAGAAACCTTCAACTGTCCCAGATGGGGACAACCAGCCTGCAGGCAGGAAACACACAGCATGAACCCCTAAACAAATCTGTTCATCATCCTACGTGTACGTCTTATTATATATATATAAAGCCCGGTGCCTTTTGTCCTGTTTTGAATTAGCTTCATCTCGATAACCGCAAGATTTAAGACCTGATTATGTCCTCGTGAAAAAAAAACAAAACTTTTGAGCCATCGCTGAAATAAAGGCCACCCAGGCTGTGCTTGTACCCCTTGTTTTTAACAGCGTGAAGTCCCTCAGTAGAGCCGTGTTCTTGGGACAGGACACTGAAAACTCCCCTTTGTGAGGCGGGTTTATTTCATATTTGCTGATGGTGGACGTGCTCGTTTTTTAAAGGGGTTGGTAAATATGTGCTAGGTCTTGAAACCAGAAACTGAAGATACAAGGAGGTTTATTCGTGGGTGTCCGAGTTCAGGGTGTGGTTTAGTATCGTTCCAAAGCGACTCAGTGCGACCCAGTGGATGGGTATTCAAAGTCCTTCTCAAACCGCGAGCTGATGGTGGATGAGCTCGTTTTTTTCGGAAGGGTAGGAATGAGTAGATTAGGAAAAGGGAGTGGACAAATACCAGAGCGTTTGGGCAGCCCGGCGAGCACCGCTGGCTCTGTCACACCACCCGGACCGGGCCTGGAAAAGGCTATTGCTCGGAACGCAGGCTCTGACCGAGGAACAGGTTGTGAGCAATACCGCCGAGAGACCGGCAGCCACTCTGACAGACCCGCGGAGCTCAGGGGCTCAGAGTGGAGTCAAGGCGCGTCTCAGAATAACACCGGTCAGTATGGGAGGGTTGTAAGACCTTCTTACAGTCTCTCTGGAGCTTGCAGCACAAGCGGGATTGAGCTAGGATTTGGGAAAAGGTGCTGCAGCCGGATGAGACCAAGATAGAGCTTTTTGGACCCACATTCGAGGAGCTGTGTGTGACGCTAGGCTGACACAGCCCACGTCCCTGCAGTGAGGCATGACAGAAGCAGCATCGTGCACTGGGGAGGGGGTCTGCTGAAGATCCGGCGCTGGGGAGCAGGGCGGTGACACCACATTCACCGTGGCTGTGTGGCTCAAGACAGACGAGCCGAATGTCCTCGAGTGGACCGGTCAATAAAAGTCAACGTCCCCACCTCAACCCCAGCCAGAATCTGGGGTCCTCAGGCGCTGTCCCATGACTCCTAACCAGTGTGCTGAGCTCGTGCACACCTCCTGTGCCTTGAAAGACAATGTGTGTGGGGTCTGCAAACGTCTGCAAGCACTATATTTCAGTTTTTGACTTCTCGATATTTGGCAGCAGATAACTGCTTATTCTGTTTGCCATCCCCCATACTGACTGGAAAACGATGGGCGCGTATGTTTTGTATGTTTTGTAATCCTGCAACTTTTGGAAACGTTTAAAGGGTTTGGATACCTTTGCATGGCACTGAAAATAAATGAGAGCACGTTTACCTGGTTGTTCTAGTGTTGAAAGAACGCATTGAGCATTATTATGACATCCATTTTTATTTGTAGAATTTACTCCTTGTAGCTGGATCCTGGTGTCTTTTCATCATCTTACAAAGAACATTCTTACTTTGTATTTTTCCTAACTGGTTATTTAAACCACAGTGGACACCGGTTTTCTTTTCAGCTTTAATTGCCTCACTCATATTGCAATCTTACTGCAGGTCCCTCATCATGACGGTCCTGGGTGTTGTCTTGACGGTGTTTTGCTCTCAAGGTAAGAGATCAGAGTTGTCGTTCGCTCGCCTGTGAAGAAATGCTGTCCACAAGCAGGTACAGTCACCTCCAGAGAGCTGTGTCTCACTGTTGTGTGTTTTAAGGGAGCTGAAGTGTCTCTCTGTCTCTGTCCTCTGTCTCCCAGTGTGCTCTGCTCTCCTCCCTGTGTCTGGGCTCTATGGGGACACTGTCGCTCTGCCCTGTGATGGGAGCTCCTACAGACTCACTCCT
This sequence comes from Lepisosteus platostomus, assembly GCF_059453375.1. NCBI lineage: Eukaryota > Metazoa > Chordata > Actinopteri > Semionotiformes > Lepisosteidae > Lepisosteus > Lepisosteus platostomus. The sequence continues at coordinate 2,822,786 of NC_142615.1, forward strand.
GAGGAGAAGAAGATTATACAGTGGCAGACCGCCAGGCACCGTGTGCTGGAGTTCAACAGAGGGCTAAACCGCACTGGCCCAGGGTTCGAGAACAGAGCTGAGCTGTCCAGAGAGAGGATCGGAGATGGAGATTTCTCCCTGATCCTTCATAACGTGACATTCTCGGATCAAGATATCTACGAGTGTCGATTTGTGGATGACAAGAGCAACAGGAAATTCCTGGGAGATGTGAAGCTCACAGTTCTAGGTAATCTCCTTTCTCTCCCTTGTGATCCGAGCAGTTTGAGGGAAGCGGGTGTTTACAGTGTAGTGATTCCTGACTCATGTCGACTAACTTGACCTACAGCTGTTTTCTCTCTCAGTTCTCTAGGGTGCACCAGCATCTTCTGTTTATCATTTTTCTTCCTTCTCCTTCATCCCAAACCCCAGATCAGGACCCCTGGTGAATTTTAGCCAGGGCTCAACTCAGACGATGTTGGGGTATATGACTGAATACACTCTTCAGACCAGACAGGGAATTCTGGGATATGACCATGTGACTTGCCCGGTGTTGCTGACCGATCACTTCTCAATGTCTTCCTGTAGGACACGAGGACAACATCAGTCTCTCCTGTGGAGACCCCCTCAGTGTCCCTCTGCGCACACAGCAGGCTGTAGAGCTGTGGTTCAGGCCTGAGGGAGGAGGGTCTCGCAGGCTGTGCTCTGTGCTCGACAGCACTGTGACCCCAGACTCCAGCAGGCTGAAGGTTCAAGACCAGGTGCTGAAGATCTCCAGTGTGAGAGCTGAAGACGGGGGCACTTACACAGTGCAGGACTCCCAGGGGACCCCCATCAGCACTGTCCACGTCACTGTGGGAGGTGAGACTGGGGCTCCAGTGGGGAACTTGCACAGTGTGACTCTTTCACCAGTGGTATTGGATTAGGTATTGATTTCCTGACACTGAAGGATTTTTCATTACAGTACTTGTATATATTATAACTTAAAACTCTAAACAAGTGTTGCTGTTCTGAAACTATCTTCAATCTCAAGACTTAGATGTGATCAATACTGTCTCCTCTGAGTGAGTGCAGTCTTTACAGCTGATGAATTGCTGTCTGCATCATTCTTTCACTCTGCTCCTTTCCTTGAATTTCAGCTCGATCAGAAGTCCTCACCCTGCAGTCTGGAGACAGTCTGACTCTCCCTCTCCACACTGCTGCTCCAGTGGAGGTGCTGTTTGATCCTGCAGGATCTGCCCGGTCTCCCAGAGTCTTACTGAGCAGCGCAGGGCTCCCTGGCCCCGGGTACGAGCAGAGAGTGTGGGTGCAGGACGGCTCTCTGACACTGCGCTCCCTCACACCAGCTGATCAGGGGAGCTACACAGTGAGGGACCTTCAGGGAAACACCATCAGCACTGCGATCGTCACTGTCACTGAGGGAGGTGAGTCTTCATTACAGGACAATCTGAGTTAAACTGATCTCCACCTGAACTTACCTTCTTATGAAGAAACAATACTTGAGCTGTTTCTGTGCTGATTTTCTCCTGTGGTTTGAAGCCGATCACACAGGTCCAGTGTGTCAGCTGGTGTTTCAGAGACGGCAGTTTTCCAGCTCCTCTCCTGGTGTTTCTCGGGCTCTGAGCTGGGATGTGAAACTGGGCAGCAAGAACACTCTCACACAGCGGCTGCTGGATAGTTTTTCTTTTCCTTCCTGCTGTTGTGGGTTTGCCCTCTGTGTGACTGTCTCTGTTCTTGTGTTTTCAGAGATGAGGAGGGCGTCATGGCAAGTAAGGGTTGCAGTCATCACTGCGATAGTGGCTGTGCTGATGGGTGCTGCACTGGGTGCTGTTGTGTGTCAGAGACGGTGGAAGATGAGAGAGGAGAGAAACATGATACCAGCTGAAAGCAACAACATTAATATCCATAAAGAAAATGGAATCCTTGAGGGATCTGAGAGGCTCAGTGATGCTGTGTCCCTGCGCATGGAGGAAGACGATGGTATAGGAAGTGAGATTGTTCCAGTGGTGAATCCCCAATCTGCTTCAGTTCCCAGTGGATCCAGTTCTCCCAGTGTTACTCCAGCAATCTCTTCAGGCACAGTTATTGTGAAAGACCCAGAGCAGAAGAGAGACTCAGGATATCCATCTGAGGAGGATGATGGTGAGCTGCCTCCTGCAGGTGAAGAAGAATCGACAGTCCAGGAGCTCAGTGGAGGGTCGACCCCAGCTGACCCTGAAGACCAGTCGAGTCTGGAAGAGGCTCTGCTGTCTGATGGAGGAGATCAGTGACCTGACCATCACAGCCAGTGTAGCCGGCCAAGTTACTGGTGCAGCTGTCGGACATCCCCGTCAGACAGTGCAGGAAGCCAGACCGGCCTTTGCACGGTGAACTTGAGCTCCTTCCACATTTCAGCGCAATAGAACTAAGTTTTTATTCCCGTACAGCTTGTGTGTATTTCAAAGACGCAGGCAGAGAGAGACCCCCTGGACCCACAGAGCTCTTCCCCACCTCCACCAGCCTGATCTTCATCCAGGGGCGACTCTCCCCACAGGAACCTCACCCTCACGCAGAGGGGCCCCTCTCCTGCCTGCTGCAGAGCTGAACAAAGACCACCAGTCTGCCTTGAACAAAACATGGAAGAGATCAGGAAGAGAGCCTCAGGACCCAGGCAGCCCTGACACACTGCCTCCCCCTAGTGGCAGCTCCTGGGTACTGACTGGGACCTTCCCTCTGCTGGTTCCACTGGGCCCAGCCCTGCTGACAGAGCCCCTCAGCGCTGGATCTGTAAAGATGCATCTGGACAAAAACCTGCCCTCAGGACTCCTTCATGTGCTGCTGCCAAACTTGAGAGTTACACTGCAGTAGGGGCAGGACTTAGGGCTGCACTGAATAGTTTCTAATTTAACTTTTTAAATTTTTTGTTTTAGAAAATCAAACTTATAAAAATCAATCTTTTGCTTTAATTTTATTTTAAAGAAATGTGAAATTAAAGTAGCATTTGATTACGCCAATATATTACACTTTATTGTATATTACAATATATTGTATATTTGTTCATTTTAGTCTTCTGTAAATTTTATAGGTCTTTTATATAAAAAGTTGCATATAAATTTGTATTGTATTACACTTGCTTTACAATCGAGAGACTTTCTGTAAGTAAGAATTCCATTGTACCAGTACCGGTTACATATGACAAAGTTCAGGAATTGTTTTTACTAATGCTGATCTCTCGGAGGTCGGTGTTTTAGCAATTTATAATAAATAAAACTACTTTTTAATATCCAGGTGTGTGTGTCTCTGATTGGCTCCTAGTATCCATGAAGTCCTCTGGGAAGGTCCTGTCCCAGTTTCTGAATGTTCAGGTACAGTCCAGCTGTCGGCTCAGAGTGACCTCAGGCTCCAGGGAGAGGGGCAGGTCAGGCTGTCAGGGGGAGATCACGCTGAGTAAATACCCTGCTGGTAGTGACTCTCCAGCCCAGGACCAGTCTGGGTTCCTGCCAGCTCAGGCTGGGAAGTGGAGACGCTGGTCAGATCTTCACATCATCTCCACTTGGACCTGTCTCGGCTCCTACTGGGCGAAGACACTGACTCCAGGCCTCAGCTCTGATCCTTCGCCTCTCTCAGTGATCATTACAGTCAGTTTTAGAGTAAAGAAGTCCTGTTAAGCGATTGTTTTGTTGACTTAACATCTACACTCCCTTCTGTCTCGGCTCTTACTGTGTGTAAAGATGCTGATCTGTAGCCTCACAGATGTGGTCTTTAAAATGTCCTGAAAGATCCTGCCATTTTGTTTTTATTTCTATATATATATTCTAATATCTATATATTCTCTCAGAGTAGCAATTTCTGTTCCAGCCCACTAGAGGGCGGCATGACCCTAAAGTCAAGCGGGGGTCTCCTGTCTCCACACACACACACACACACTTCCTGTCCTGTCCTGTCAGGCCTCGGGCTGGGACGTTCTGTCTGGACCTCCGAGAACGAGCTCCACCCTCCCTGCCCCTGCGGCCCAGCGACCTGCTCAGGGCTGAGGCCAGTGCTGTGTCGCTGTCTTACTCTACTTCCTGTTGGCCCACACACACCTACGCCAGCGCAGCCCCCCGCCCCTTCCTGCCAGCCCACACAGACTCTCTGTCCCCTCTGCGGGCCGAGCCCCCCCGTCTCCCCCCTGCCTCTTCGCCCTGCGTTTCCAGAACTCGCTCAGAGCCTCCGGCCTGATTCGCGCCCAGCAGGACGAATCGCAGCTCTTTCATCGCAGACCCCCAGCCGAGGAGCCCCCCGGTGTCTCTGGTGTCGGCTGTGTCCACTGCGCGCGGTCACAGCGGCGTGGGGCCTCCCCCGGCCTGGCTTCCCGAGGGGGAGGAGAGGGCCGGGCTGGCGTTTCTGCGGGGAACAAGGTGGGCACACGCAGCTGGGCACGGCCTGTGTTTATTTCGGCTCACACGCGTGGCTCGTACACGCTGTCTCCAGTCGAAACAGACACAGGGCTGAGGCACACGGGGGACAGAGGGAGCTCTGGGCCTGCGGTCCGCGGAGCCGATCCCTGTGGCTTCGGGTCGGGTGGGATACTGGAGCACGAGGAGCGCTCTCTCTTCGTTTCCGGCCGGACTGCAGCCCCGTTTCCTGCGGACGTCTCTGTTCCTGGGGGCGGCCGGGGGAACGGTCTCCTCGACGTTTTCGTACTGCGTCTGATCGCCTGTCGCCGCCTGCAGGGGGGCGAGACCACAGGGAAACCAGGAGTGAGAGGCCAGATCAGCTCAGCCCCTCTGCAGCCTGTCCTGAGCTCCCCCTGCTGGTGTCATGTTCACACACCCTGGACAGGACAGCAGTCCATCACAGGACACACACACTCACACACCCTGGACAGGACAGCAGTCCATCACAGGACACACACACTCACACACCCTGGACAGGACACCAGTCCATCACAGGACACACACACTCACACACCCTGGACAGGACAGCAGTCCATCACAGGACACACACACTCACACAACCTGGACAGGACACCAGTCCATCACAGGACACACACACACTCACACACCCTGGACAGGACACCGGTCCATCACAGGACACACACACACACTCACACACCCTGGACAGGACAGCAGTCCATCACAGGACACACACACACTCACACACCCTGGACAGGACAGCAGTCCATCACAGGACACACACACACACTCACTCACACACCCTGGACAGGACAGCAGTCCATCACAGGACACACACACACACTCACACACCCTGGACAGGACACCAGACCATCACAGGACACACACACACACTCACACACCCTGGACAGGACAGCAGTCCATCACAGGACACACACACACTCACACACCCTGGACAGGACAGCAGTCCATCACAGGACACACACAGACACTCACACACCCTGGACAGGACAGCAGTCCATCACAGGGCACACACACACTCTAGAGCCAGTTTTCCTACCATGAGCCCTCCAGCCTGTCTCTGGACTGTGGGAGGAAACTGGAGCTCCTGGAGGACACCCACACCAACATGAAGGGAACATGCAGACTCCACACAGACAGCACCCCAGGTCCATCATTGAACCCAGAGCCCCAGCACGGCTGCCCTTTAGATTTTGCGATTCGTTCTGCTGCCGTCTTGTGATCTAAAAAGTGTAACGTCTGAATTACCCGAATGCTGGGCTGACGTCTTGCCCTCGATCTCTTCCGACAGGCGACACACAGCTCCGGAGCTGTAGGGAGACGTTGCAGCAGGAGGTTAGGAAGACCAGGACACAGCAGCTGGCAGAGCGAACACCAGCTCTCACAGGTAGGATCCCTGTTCCTGGTGCGAGAGGTCCCGTCGTGATTCACAGTGCACGGAGCTGGACACGGTCCTGTCCAGCAGGGCCGAGCGGCCATACCGTCTCTCGCGAACAGGCAGTAGGCGCAGCAGGAGGACACCAGGGCGCTCAGAGGCAGAGCCGACAGCAGGACGAGCAGGCAGGACAGCTGGAGGTGAACGGGTGGGGAACGCTCCGGGCCTCCTCCTGCCACAGACAAGGAAACAGCCCTCAGGGGACCGGGACCGTGTCTGGGTCACCTCACCGAGCCCCAGACTGGGAACCTCTCTAATGAAACCCCATTGTGCCAGAGTATTGGCTTCAACCACAGGGCTGGGCAGCTTGTTCCCCACCCCCGCCCCCCTCTGTGTACAGAAGAGCCTCCTGTCCTGACTGGAGGAGCTCACCCAGCTGTGTCTGGAGAGAAGCCAGGGTATCGTCTTCAACCACAGGGCTGGGCAGCTTGTTCCCCACCCCCACCCCCCTCTGTGTACAGAAGAGCCTCCTGTCCTGACTGGAGGAGCTCACCCAGCTGTGTCTGGAGAGAAGCCGGGGTATCGGCTTCAACCACAGGACTGGGCAGCTTGTTCCCCACCCCCGCCCCCCTCTGTGTACAGTAGAGCCTCCAGTTCTCAGTTTTAAATGTCCTTCTGTGTATCTCACGCTGACAGGAGCCCAGGACACCGCACGGTAAAGAAAAGGTGGGGTTGGTCGTTGAAATTAGGGGGGAACTGTAAATCTACTGCATAAACCCGACCTCAGCACAACGTGCTGCTCTCCCGGAGGGCTGACGGCAGATGAACGATTGTATTCTTGCCCGCAAAACGGATCAGAGAGCTGAGGACAGAGCGATCCGCGCTGAGGGGCGGTGGCTGGGGCTCACCGGGGAAGACGAGCTCCGTCCCGTTTCCGAAGCTCAGCCGCCCGCCGGCTCTGTCGGCGCAGTAGTACAGCGCCCGGTCGGACTCCGTCAGGTTGGCGAGCGTCAGGCTGACGGAGAGGGTCGAGGGTTCGAGGACGAGGGAGAGGCGAGACCGGTACCCCTCTTCCACCTCCTTGTTGACCTGGGAGACGCTGACCTGGGCGACGGCGGCGATGAGCGGCACCTCCAGGGGCCGCTGTATCATCCACAGCGTCTCCTTCAGGTGCCTGATGCCGCAGGGCAGGGTGACCGTGTCTCCGGCTCGGACCCGCAGCTCCACGACCGCGGCCGGTTCGGCCCCGAGCCCCCGCGTCATGCAGACATCTGAGACAGGAAACTCGCGTCAGTCCTTTTCAGACACCGGCAGGACGGGGCTGGCGGGCTGATTTCAGATCCGGCCGGGTACACCGCTCGCTAACAGGACAGTTACAGAGGACCGAAGCTCATCGGTGCGGTTTATTTCAGACTGCTGGCCTTATGAAGTACCGGTTCGGACTGGTACCCAGAACTAAGAGGGAAACACGTTTCACGCCCCGTTGCTGTTTCAGGAGCGAGGATGCCCCGCTTATCAAGAAGAGAACAGAAATAAAACACGATTTTGCTCATCAGAATCGCTTCCGCCGCACAGCGAATCCAAAGCAGCGCCCTCGGCCCCAGCGCGGCCCGCCAAGCGGCTTGAGCGCCGCACGTCGGTCCGGTCCGGTCCGGATCGGCCGTGCATGAACCCCGAAGAGGCGCAGTTGACGGAGACGCTCGCCTACTCACGGGTGAGGAAGACCAGCGCGATTCTCGCCGCCGCCGGCGCGTCCATCTCCTCCCGGTCCAGGGGCAGTTAGTCCGGGGCGGTGGCTGGGCTTCAGACCACCAGAGACGACGACGTCTCGTTTCCTCTGGCTGGCCGTCCCAGCCGCCTGAATAGCCCCCTCCCCCCCAATGAAAGGGCGTTTTTTTCCACCGTTGGCGGGTCGCGCAGTTGAGTCCGGACGCCGGCCTTCGACGGGACAGAGCTGTTGCAACCAGGGAGCTGCGCCGTCCGGACCCCCGAACTGCTCCGACGCCCTTTGGTGGTGGTGATGGGGTGGTGGGGGTCGTGCATTCGCAGAAAAGCTCAATAAAACCAGATCCCAGCGGCTCAAACGGGGCTGGAGTACGCAGCGTGCGGGAGCTCTTGGGGTGGATCTTCACACGAGTCAGACCTGATCTCCCCCCACCGGAACTTCAGCGAGCTGAGTTCAAAACCACAGCAAGGACTTCACACAGGTATAGCGGGGGCGGGCTGCTGGCCTGTGTCTCTGGTCACAGGAAGTCCACAACTGTGTCTTTGTGCATCACACACAGATACACAAGATACATCCTTACACAGGCTGGGGACATCACACACACACACAACGCGATGCATGACAAGGACCTGGCGCGTTTCTGTGACTGTGGGTGAATTTGTGAGATCTGATTGGGATAAAGGACGTGTTTGTATCATTAATCTGTTCATTGTTGTGGCTAAATATTTTATCCACAAACGTGAATGGTCTATCACTGCTCCCTCTGTGAAAGTTGAATTCCTTTTTTATTTACATTCTGTTAGAAATGTACAGAATCAAAAGGCGAGACATACAATGGAAATATAAAAATACAGAGACGCTCTTTTTCTTTAGAAGATCACCTTGAGGAAACGTGTTTGAGGCGTTCAGGCTCAGCCGGCACAGGAAAGACCGGGTCGTTTCCGCTCTTGGACACGCGTGGGGCGGGACGCGTGCGAACCAGTGTCGACACCTCGAGTCTGCTTGTTCCTCGTGGCCGCTAGGTGTGTGTGTGTCACGGTCCACAACTTGACGGCTGTGAGAGATCACCTGTTTCACATCAGCAACGAGGTACAGTAGGAGATCCGTGCAGATCGCGCAGTTACTGCAGTTACTGCACAAAATAATCCAGATTCCGTCTCCTCCGTCTTTTTTGTAACTGGAAAAGATTCCCGATTCCTGACAAAAGTCACTAAACTGCGATTTGCGTATAGGGGATCACATCAAAGAGATCACAGACGAGAGAGCGCATTCACTCCCCACTCGCCCCAGTCATGACTTGTGTGTCCCCCACTCCCTCCCATCACACTGTGATCTCTCCTCACTTCTTCCTAATCCAACACCACTACATACATGACAACTTAACGCAAACCGAAACTGTACTTAAAACTGTCCTATTTATTAATCACCGTACTCTTTTTGCACTGTTTCCCGAATTATTTTTGCACTGTTTCTGTCCTGTTTGTACACTTTTCTCTGCTGGCGTATTTGCACAGTTTGTATTACCCTGTTACGTTATTACACTGTTTTTGTTATTGTGTTCCTGTCTATTGTCTCTTTTCACTATCCTATGCACCTGTGTAAGTATAACGACAAATACCGTGCCTTCCCTTTAAATGTACTGGGACAGCAATAGTTGCTTTTGGTTTACACTCAAGGAGCTCTGGTGGTGACCATGAGATCGATGTGAATAACAACCCCAACATAATACGTTTCTGCTCAGTGGCCTGCAAATGTATTTGGTCAGATCACCCCCAATTGACTCAGCGTGGTCTTGTTTCTCACATTAGATCCTAGGGACATCGCGAGAGCACAACCTACATTCCCTAGAATGTCGGACTACATTCCCCAGAATCCTCTGCCCCCTCCTCTCTGCGTCACCTGACCAGCTGCTCGAAGCTCATTGGTCAGTTGCCTGTTCCGGAAGAGGACGTCTGCAGACTCAGTGTTGACAAGAGGCGCAGCTTGATATCTTGATATCTTGATATCACTTCACATCACTTCACACGTTTTCCGTCCAAGAATTGGGGGAGGTTTTAGTTAATTGTAGTGTTTTTTTTCATTAAAAAAAATCTTGAGCTTGCTTCCCCGTCTTGCGCAGCGGTTGAACGGGACCCCCATTAAAGAAAAGGTAAAGCGATTTTCTCTCCGGTACCGCGGTGAAGTTTTTTTAGTTTGTTTTTGTCAGCACCTGAGATGTTTAACAAGAAGTCATATCCGTATTTATTTAATGGAACATTTGGTAAATGTTTAAAATAGCATGTATTTGAAATGAAGTGTGAAGGTATTTAAGAACAGTTATAGATAGCTACAGCAGTTACCTTTTAATTATTTATTAATGTCTTCATTGAGCAGTAGGTCTGTTCTTCCACGAAACAGTCATGTCATGATTTTAATGTTTGCGATTTTGTTCATCTCTACTTACAAACGAGGAGCCATTTAGTCCAAATAATTCTGACTTATTTGGTAGAGGGTAGTGAATTGATCTGAGGGTCTTCTCCAGCTCTGGAGAGAAGCTGGTAGCTTGTTCCACACTCCCACCACCCTCTGTGTAAAGACGTTCCTCCTCTTCTCAGTATTAACGACGCTTCCCTGGAGTGACGCTTTCGGAGGAGGTGGGAGGGGGGGCACATTCATTTTAACTCCCCTTTGGACTTGAATGAGACGGTTTTGTTTGAGGTAGGGTTGGACAGTACTGATGGACACTGCCTGTGTCTCAGAATTAGCACAGAAAGGAACGTGTTACTTTAAGAAATTTCCTGTTGGCATTCAGTTTTTCAGTTATGCACTTAAACGTTTTTTATGTGTGAATGTATAATCAGTGTCCTTTTTTTTTTGTCTTTTAACAGTCCGGACATTCTAAGGAATAATTATTTTATGGTCTAGCATTTAAGATTCTTGTGCCAAAAATTTGTTTCTCCTACCTCATTTACTTGCTGAGTGTAGGCATTTTTGTACGATATCACTTTGCGTTGAGTCGTAGTTTCTCTTGTTGTTGATTCTTTTTGCAGTCTTTGGATTTTCTTATAGTAGATACTGGAATGTTTCGTTTCTAAAGGAACAAGTACATTTTAATCCCACGGTGAGAATAAGGAAAAACAGTTCCCGCAGTTAAGCTATAAAGACTCTGAAAATGGCCAACATTTCTCTTTGGAGGAATCGCTGCAGGGTACAAAGATACATTTACACTTGTCAAGAGTCATTTTCTGAGCTGTAGCGCTACACTTGCACTAAAGAAACACAATAAAACGTGAATTGTTAGATCGTCCTCTGAGTCTGCTGTTCTTGTCTGCTGAGCTGAACTCGCTTCAGCTCGCCTCCTGGGCGGAGCGGGTTCTGGGGATCATCACTGGGAAACTGGGGTGTCCGTCAGGTGTCACAAAGCAACAGACAGTGGCCGTTCCGTGATCCAGATGGGAGCTGGATTTCCGAATATTTCAGCTCTTCTCCGCTTTCCTGTAATTGAAGAAAAAAAATGGAAGGACCCTTTATTCCTCTGGTTGTGAGATGTGTTCCTTTAAAAAAAAAAGACAGAGCCCTCATATTGAGGTGTGGAATGAAAACTGCAGAAGAGGCTTCAGGACGGCTCACGCTGCAGGGGACCAGTAGCTCATGTGCGGCGCCTGTGCTCTGACTTGGATTCAAGAACCACAGGGAAGACCTATTCGGCGGTTCGGGTGTAGCAGTACACTAGGAATCCAGCAGGTGGCGCTGTTGTTCTGTTTTTAATATCACTATGTCGTAGGAGGTGACTAGCGACGCCGATATACAATAAAAATAATTGCTTACACTTCTATAGCGCTTTTCTGGACTCTCCCCTCAGAGCTCTTCCCAGGTCAGGGGGATCCCCTCCAGCCCCCCCAGTGTGCAGCCCCACCTGGATGATGCTCCAGTCCGCTCAGCACACAACAGCTCTCAGTGGGGAGGAGAGCAGAGGGATGGAGCCAGTTCAGAGAGGGGGGATTATTAGGAGGCCATGATGGGTCAAGACCAGGGGGGGAATCAGGCCAGGACACTGGGGTAACACCCCTACTCTTCTCCAGAGACACCCCGGGATTGTTAATGAGCACAGAGAGTCAGGACCTCGGTTTGAAGTCTCATCCGAAGGACGGCGCCTGTTTACAGTCCAGTGTCCCCGTCACTATACTGGGGCATCAGGACCCACACAGACCGCAGGGTGAGAGCGCCCCCTGCTGGCCCCACTCACACCTCTCCCAGGAGTCTCCCCTCCAGGTACTGGCCAGGCTCCCCCTGCTGGGCTCCAGTGGGGCTGCCAGTGGGGAGCTGCAGGGTGATGTGGCCGCTGGCCAACTGGTTGATTCATCAGTCGGGCCCCCTCGCACGCTGAAAGGAGGTGAATCTCGTGAGCTCTTGTTCGCACGCAGAGAGGCTGCACGACGCTTGTGAGTTCAGGCGCTCCAGACGGCTTGGAAATTCTCCTTCCGTTCTCGGTTTCTTCAGTGCGGTGAAGCGGCGCTACCACGTCCGGCCAGCAGGGGGAGGCAGTGACCACCGGCTCTGGGCCTGAATCTCGTCAGGCCGACCCGGTCCGGATGAACCGCTGTGTGTGTGTGTGGTGTTAGTCCTAACAGGCAGGTGAACAACGTAGATGTTTACTGAAAAGATTAATTCTTCTTATGTACTTATACTATACTAAATGGGTATCGGCAAAGGTGATCCAAATAATTCTGCAGCTCCTCTCCACCTCACAAGGGTCATTCTGGAGAAGAATCTTTAAAACTGGGGCCTAGGAGTCGTTTCTTTACACAGTGAAATACTACGTGCAGTTATGGTCCCCCCGTTATAAAGAAAATGTTGCACAGATCTATATTTTTCATCTCCCCTTTTTATCCATACATCTAATGCATATCCTTCTGCGTAGAAAAGATATCGCTGCTCTGGCATCAGCCCAGGCAAGAACAACCAGATGCTTCCCTTAAGCTCCAGAAAACACACTGACGGGCCGAAGAAACTGAATCTCTGGTAGAATGAATAGAGAAACATGAGCCAGAGGAGACAAGGGAAATCTACATTGAAGGGCATTTAGAACTGGGAACAGGAGGCTCTTCTGTACACAGAGGGGGGTGGGGGTGGGGAACAAGCTGCCCAGCCCTGTGGTTGAAGCCGATACCGAGCTCCTCCAGTCAGGACAGGAGGCTCTTCTGTACACAGAGGGGGTTGGGGGTGGGGAACAAGCTGCCTGGTGATGTTGTTGAAGCCGATACCCTTATTTCTTTTAAGAATGAGAATCTTCAAACTGTGATTTTCTCATCTCTGGCTGACACTTGGATGGATTAACTACTAACTACCCATCAGGCCAGCTGTGCCCTGTATTCAATTCAATTCAGTTCAATTCGAGGTGCTTTATTGGCATGACCGATGAGTACAACCAATGTTGCCAAAGTAAAACAAATACAATTTACATAAAACAAAAATCTACAGACATTTACAATAAAGACACAATTCTAAAATATTTACATATAGATTTATGGAGCATTATTGAGAGACAGATTCACTGTTCCTCAGGCTGGGACAGGAGATCACACACTGTATTATTATTATTGAGAGACAGGCTCACTGTCTGTTCCTCAGGCTGGGACAGGAGATCACACACTGTATTATTATTATTGAGAGACAGGCTCACTGTCTGTTCCTCAGGCTGGGACAGGAGATCACACACTGTATTATTATTATTGAGAGACAGGCTCACTGTCTGTTCCTCAGGCTGGGACAGGAGATCACACACTGTATTATTATTATTGAGAGACGGGCTCACTGTCTGTTCCTCAGGCTGGGACAGGAGATCACACACTGTATTATTATTATTGAGAGACAGGCTCACTGTTCCTCAGGCTGGGACAGGAGATCACACACTGTATTATTATTATTGAGAGACAGACTCACTGTCTGTTCCTCAGGCTGGGACAGGAGATCACACACTGTATTATTATTATTGAGAGACAGGCTCACTGTTCCTCAGGCTGGGACAGGAGATCACTCACTGTATTATTATTATTGAGAGACAGGCTCACTGTCTGTTCCTCAGGCTGGGACAGGAGATCACACACTGGGCTGCCAGTTCAGCTGAGTTCCCTCCTCCCTCTCCCAGTAGGATTGGGACCCGTTGGGATTCTGGTAGGTGTGGGAACTCTGGGATTAGATTTCTGAATTTCGGGAAGAATGTTTCTCTAATCCCAGAGTATCTGTCACAGTGCAGTAGGAAGTGCACCTCTGTCTCTATTTCTCCCCGCTGGCAGTGGGAGCACAGCCTGTCCTCTCTGGACAGTCAGGTCTGCCTGTGTCCAGTGTGTGTGTCCAGGCTGTGGTCACTGAGCCTATCCTTTCTGGACAGCCAGGTCTGCCTGTGTCCAGTGTCTCTGTCCAGGCTGTGGTCACTGAGCCTGTACTTCGTCAGGGTCTGTTTCTCTTTGCTGTTATTTAGCTTGGTTAGATATTCGGCTAGTGTGTATTGTCTGTTTAGGGTTCTGTAGCATTCCAAATGATGTTGTGTTTGTGTGTGTGTGTCCCAGTGTGTGAGATATTGCTGTTTGATCCGTGCTGTGATGTGGTTGAGTCTGAGTTGTGGTGCTCTCACAGTGCTGTCCTGAGGCTGGTTGTGTGTTGTGTATTGTGCTGTGATGTGCTTGAGTCTGGGTTGTGGTGCTCTAGCAGTGCTGTCCTGAGGCTGGCTGGTGTCGGTGTGGCTCAGGTCAGTGAGCCTCAGGACCAGCTGGCTCAGGGGGCTCTGTTTTGGGCTCAGCTCTTGGCTCAGCAGGGCTTTGTTGTGATTGGAGTTGGTCGCTGTTTTGTAGGTGTAGCCAATACTTTAATACTCTCTTCTGTATGTGCCCTATAGCTGCCTCTCGTTTGTGACCTGTGTTGGGTCCTCTGTCCAGGAAGGCACCACTTGTCTAACAGGTGCAGCTCTCCTGCGCAGAATCAAAAGCGTCCGATGTCTGAGAAACAGTCTGAGGGTCTTGGAAACAGATACAGAGGCCTGTGTGGTATCCATTTTTTACACACTTGTCTATCTCATCCTCACATGTTTTTTTTTGGGGGGGGGGCTTTTCTGACCTGAATTCTGCCTGATGATTCATTTCAGGGAGGCTGAAGAGTAAACCAGCACACAGGCCAGCAGAGACACAGCAACAGAAACAAGACAGGAAACTGTCAGTGCGAACCTGCCCAGTGTGACTATCACAGGCCTGAGAGAGTAAATATAGAGAGCGGTTGAGCTCATGGAAACATCTGCGGTCGTCGTGCTGAACACCGCTCTGAAGCTCTTGTGCGAGGGTGAGATCAGGCTGCGGTCAGTTCTGCTGGCTGGTGCACACAGGCTGCACTGAGCCCTTGATGTGCTCGCTGGGGCACAGTCAAGGGCTCGTTTGCATCAAACACGAGGAACGAACAAATCTAATATCCAGTGTTGTTCGGCTGCTTTCTAGTTTTGACTGTTAGTGAAACTCTTACGCCAGACTCTGTCTCCTCTGTGGGGTTAGTCAGCCGGTTATCAGCAGGACAGAAGGATGAGCAGGTTTTAGCCACAGTAAGGAATGTGTGTGACTTCCCATGCTGTGATTGTGTCTGTGTTTTTACACGTGAGGGGTTCACACGGTAGCGGCCAAGCAGAAACGTCTGGACGTGAAATAAAGAGACACTTCAGCTCACAAGAAGAAAAAGAGTCAGAAGTTCCAGGATCACTTGTGATATTTTTCAACAAAATAAGTGCAAATACAGGAAACTGAGAACTGGACAAGAGCACACCAAGACCACACAACTTCACAGCAGTGTTGTGTAAGAGCAGTGTCATTTCATTCAGCTAGTTTTCAAGCAGTATCCTTCATAAAAAATAAAAGTTTTCTGCAGATTTTGAAGCGGTTTTGAATTGAAGGTTCAACCCTGATACGAAGAGAGGCAGATCACAACTTCTGCAGCTTTTCAAAACCACTCAATGCCCCTCTGTTCCTGAGTGCAAATGCCTCTGCTTACCTTTTGTATTTTGCGTGATCAAGTTTATGATCACAAGAGCGTTACAAGACAGACGCAACGCTGAAATATCTGGATATGAATTACAGACACACTACAGCTCACAAGAATATAGGTATGAGTGTGTGAAGGGGATCAGTTTTAGAAAGTGTTTTGGGCTGTTCTTGACATTTTTCTACAAAATATCTGGAAATAAAGGAACTTGAGAAAACCAGTAGGAACAGCAAACTTTTACCCTGTTTTACCCTGTTTTAGTGCCAGAGTGGTTGTTTCCTACAGCCCAAGGGTCTTACAGTATTGTAATAACTGCAGGTTACACTGAGCAGAAGGCATATCTTTTTAGAAATACAGAAATCCCTGAACTGTGCCTTAAACATAACTGAAGATCCAGAAAACCGAGATATGAAGAAAGCTAATACAAAAACATAACCTATGCATTTATGATTTTAGAAGCTGACAGTAATCACCAACGTCTTTTTTCATCCATGCTAAATACTTCTGAGGAGATACAGTATTTCACTCTCACTTTAGTATCAAATTCATTGTGTTGTGGCCACCTCCCTTCTTGTGCTCCGTGTTTTGTCTGCTGATCTCTGTAGTGGCGAGCTGCGGTCCTGCCTTCTCCTCCTCCTCCACTTCCTGCAAACACACAGACACGCAGCACAGCTGCTGGTGAGGACGAGTCTGAACACACACACAGTCTTGTCAGCGCTAGGCGGTCGAGCAATTATGGCGCAGGGCTCGGGTGACGTTTAAGCGTTTTAAAATGAGTGTTTCTTAGGACCGGGACAGACGCAATCTGGGATAAATGAGATCTTATGTCCATCAGACACAAGGACCTTGATGAACAAACTGAGAATCCCGTTCCGTGATACTGGCTGAATCCGTTTCATGTTTTTACGATTTCTTTATTTACATCTAAATAATACCACGGGGAGAAACGGAGAGAGAGAGTTTTCAGCGTTAGAAATAAGACGCCCCAGCACACGATAATCTATTCCCTATAGAATCGGAATCAGACTTTTTCTAATCCGTCTCTTGTCCCATTAAAAACACAGTCATGTGATTATACATGATCAATATCATCGAAACCTTTGTGAAACAATAACAAGACACATGCAAAATGTTAGACCATCTCAGTTATTCACAGATTTCTGTGTCTGTTGATGTTTTCCTAACTAAAAGCAGAATATTTCGATTTCGCTTTTCATAATAAAACACAGCCGTGTGGACAGTCTTACCTCTTCTAAGGGAAACGCAGGAGAAAACGCAGACGGAGGACACGATGGCACAGACCACACTCACAGAGGGCAGAAGAGTCCAGCACGTCAAGCTGGGACTGGGACTGGGACTGGGACTGGGACTGGGACTGGGACTGACCACTGTCCGGTCTGGTTCCTCTACAGGACCACAGATAGAGCAGGTGAGAGGCTAATTCAACACATCTTCACTGCTGCTGGACAGCCTATCTGAAGTAACAGCTCAGACACTGTTCATTTTCTGTGATATAGGTCATGAGTTTCTGAAAAAGGAAATGCAAACGACCGTATGCTTGGAACAGAAACATTTGGCAAATTTGTACCTGTGTCCGCAGTTAATTATATAGGGAAACGATGAGGCACCGAGAGACACGGGGAAGGAGGGTCGGGTACGAACATGGCAACACCGGAACCGGTACCGAACAAGACTGCAGTGTTGAACAGTGAAGGAGTGGGACCCCAGGGTGTCTGTGCTGTGTAGGGGAGCGGGTGCACAGACTGGAACTGCTCGCGTGTTAGTGTGTGTGAGGGGTTATCGGGGTGTCGGGCGGTGGCTGGGGCTCACCGGGGAAGACGAGCTCCGTCCCGTTTCCGAAGCGCAGCCGCCCGAAGACTCTGCCGGCGCAGTAGTACAGCGCCCGGTCGGACTCCGTCAGGTTGGCGAGCGTCAGGCTGACGGAGAGGGTCGAGGGTTCGAGGACGAGGGAGAGGCGAGACCGGTACCCCTCTTCCACCTCCTCGATGATCTGGGAGACGCTGATCTGACCGACGGCGGCGATGAGCGGCACCTCCAGGGGCCGCTGTATCATCCAGAGTGTCGACGTCTGGTGCCTGATGTCACAGGGCAGGGTGACCGTGTCTCCGGCTCGGACCCGCAGCTCCACGACCCCGGCCGAGCCAGCGAACAGTCCCCCCGCCAGGAAGACACCTGAGACACGAAACTCACGTCAGTCCTTTCAGAAGCTGGCCAGAACCTGCCACCGCCTTTGCGCAAGACACAGATAATAAAACTGTAATCACACTGGCGAGACCACTTCGTAAGGAAGACGCGCTAATGTCGCTCATTTCAATCGCTTTCTGCTGGCGGGTGCAACACCGGTCATTCGGAAAAACCCCACAGAAGAAGAGACAGAAATGATTGATTTCAACCTCAAGTTTTCAAAAATAATAAAGATCATCGTGAGCAACAGGCACAGGCGGCATCAATCAAACTAAAAACTATCATGTAAAAAGACACTACATTACTACACTACTACTGCAAACTGAGGCTATTGGACCTACAGCATATTATTAACTTACGTAATTGATATCAATATATCAGCAATCGATCTGATATTCGGAGAACGCGCTTAACTGAGAAGTGCCCCAGTTCTAAATAATTGTATTTATCAATAAGCATGATCAGTACGAAGTCCGCCGAGCGTTTAGTTTTTATCGAAGTCAAAGAATTCCCACATATTGGCGATTCAGCCGGTAACACCACCATGTCACTCACAGAGGAAGAGGAGCAGGGTCCGCGCTGCGTCCATGTCATCCTCTGCGCTGCTGTTGTAAAGAAGACCTGTAGTTCTCAGCCTATTTTGAACTTTACCCGGATTCTCATTGGTCGGAGGCCCAACTATTACACGTCTAACAACGAATGAACTATTGCAGTTCCTCTGATAGTCGACCTACAGGACACTGACGAAGGTGTCACTGTCGTCGTGATCTTGACATAGAGAAGGGCGTTTTCTGTGTAGATCGCAATTATGAGGAGTCCGTACAGACTGTTTACCGGTATATGAAGCAGTAATTATACACAATAACATAAAAAAGTTTATAAATGAGAGGAGGTCATTCGGGCCATCTGGTCGTTAATTGATCCCAGGAGCTCACCCAGCTGTGTCTGGAGAGAAGCCAGGGTATCGGCTTCAACCACAGGGCTGGGCAGCTTGTTCCCCACCCCCACCACCCTCTGTGTACAGAAGTACCTCACGTTCTCTGTTTTAAATGCGCTTCTGTTCCACCTATTTCCTCTGGGTTGACTTTGTCATGAATGCCTTTGAAACTTATCAGGTTACCTAATAGTCTTCTCTGTTCAGGACTAAAGAGACTCAGTTCCCTCAGCCTGTCAGTGTGGGACATCCCTTAAGACTGAAGAGACTCAGTTCCTCTGGCCTGTCAGTGTGGGACACTCTCTTCAGACTGAAGAGACTCAGTTCCTCCGGCCTGTCAGTGTGGGACACTTCCTTCAGACTAAAGAGACTCAGTTCCTCCAGCCTGTCAGTGTGGGGCACTCTCTTCAGACTGAAGAGACTCAGTTCCTCCGGCCTTTCAGTGTGGGACACTTCCTTCAGACTAAAGAGACTCAGTTCCTCCAGCATGTCAGTGTGGGACACTCCCTTCAGACTAAAGAGACTCAGTTCCTCCAGCCTGTCAGTGTAGGACGCTCCCTTCAGACTGAAATAAATAGAAGACAAACACAATGGTCTAGAATTATTTGGGATGGTTTTGTCGCCTCTTATGAATATGGGTAATACTTTAGCAATTCTCTACGTACTGCTCCTGTCTTAACTGTTTAAACTAGTAAAGTTTGTGAACGGTTTATCTTTCCATCTGGACAATTACTTAAACCGATCAATTTACACATTTTAGGACCTACAGTGGTTGTTAATAGAGAAGTTAATGATTGTTCTGTGTTAAACACTTCCCTCTAGTGGGCGTTTGTGTGTAATGCATCAAGATGGCCTTAAGCGAATGATAACGTCTTGTCATCATGTACAACTCTTCTGCTAAACGATGCATTTTAACGACTGAGAATATGATTTTGAGCTTTTATCACTTATCCACCTACTAATAAAATATACCTACTAATTAATGCACAATTGTTTTTATGCAAAGTTACATAAAGACGTGGTCTGATGAAACATCCACAGACCTGTGCGAGTGTCACATGGTCTATAAGCACATTCACTGCAAACTGTGCACTGAGAAGATCTACAGTTCAGCTGACGGGCGAGTTCATGCTCGATCACATCCGAGATACAGGACAGACTCCAGTCTGGTGAGAACTGGCAACAGCCCTACACCAGCACCACATGTTTTCTAAGACAACGAGCTTATCATTTGTTCATCAAGCTTCTGAATATAATGAGACTTCTGGTGCTCTTTCCATGCTGCAGCACTACCACGAGCCAGTGTGATCTCGGATCTAAAACTCCGATTGCAAATCCTGATCTCAAAACGTGACAATGGAAGGATTTCCCCCGCCGATGTTAAATTACTCCTCAGCTGGGCCAACGCCAACACATTGCCTACAAAGAGACGATTTGTGCTCCAGAGCGGCCCCCGACTGTGTCTTGAGGTCTTCCCTCCTTCTTAAAGCTGAAAAATCAGACTGTCCAGTCATTGTCCTGCGGTGAGAGCGTCGTCATTATGGTAAATCCGTAGTGCTGGGTGGGGAGCCCACAACACAGAGCGGGTTTGAGGCTGCTTGACCCCAGCCACACCCCTCACACAAGAGTTTTTCAGTGGTAGAAATGTTGTCCTCTGGCAAAAATAAGCTTCTTCCAACCGGTGTCCGGCAAAGATAAACACCTTCAACTGAGGGGGGGTGGAGCTTCGGGAATATTGTACTGCGTAACATGAACATAACATCCGCTGAAGGGTTTGAGTGATTTCAGGAAGAGAAGGTCTGTTAGCCACCTTTGTTTGTACGAAATCAAACCCCCAGGTTGAGCTGGACAGCGGTCGAGTTGTGAAGGAGATGGACATACTGTATGTCGTCTAACTACATAACAGAACGTCTTTCTGTTACCTGCCTCAGAAGACAAGAGAAAAAAACTTTCGTCAAACTCGTTTTCAAATTACTTTTAGTTTCGGTTGTGGGATCTAAGTATATGCCTAAGTAGTAGCAGAAAGTTTTGCATTGAACATTTAAGATACTTCATATATTGTTTCTGTTTCTGGACATTGACAGTCAAATGTCTTCATTTTTTTTTCTTTTTTTCGGGCGATCGGATCTTATGCATAAGAGACGTTCTTGAATTTTCACGAAGGATTTTTTTTCGGAGGAATTAAAGGTAAAGTGTTTCTTTTGTATAAATCTCTTGAACTGGATAAACAATGTCTAGTTTTTATTACGAACAGTGTCTTTTAACAAACATTTGTTTCCGTTTCCGAAGTGATGTTATGAATAGTACATTCATTTTTAAATGTACTAATCCGGATGGATTACTGAACATATCCTCGGTGAAAAGGGAATATCCTAATAAATAGCGACTGTCCAAGTCGTATTTTTGTATGGAATATATTTCAGAAAATCGCAAACCAATTAAAAGAAACTCACAATAACACAAACTTCCACTGGGAAAAGGCGATTGCTGATTATAAAAATATAAATATAGGAAACCTAGATCAGGGCAGGCTAACTGCAGTTCATAGTGATTCGTCATTGTCTCACTTCCTGAATGAAAATGTCTTTTTTTCAGTGCTTGGGACACTTCGGCATGACATAAAATGTGCTTCAATGCCAGAATAAATAATCAGGGAAAAATAGCCACAGTGGACATTCATAGCTGTGATTAGAGGGATGGTATATATCAGGTGGGCAGCTGCGTCAGCAGGCGTAGGCTGGAAAGGAACAAGTAAAGGTTTATCCCTGCTGAAAAGAGAAGTAAGGAAACGCAGCTGTGGAGCGCTCTTCAGGTGTGAGAAAGATAAGGGATAATGATCTTTTCCTCTTTGGTGTCTGCAGTTTCTCTCTGCTGACAACATCAAAAAAGTGAAGGAATGTTTCTGGGCAACAGCTCCTCCTCGTGTTCCTTCGATAACGAATCTCATCGGATCCCTCGACCCCCACCTCCGAGAAGGATAACAAACTCCAATGACAACACCCCCAGCACCCCCACCAGTCCTTACTGAAACGTGTGATATCCTAAAGAGAAGACTGAATAAGGCATCATGCGGAATATTTTTAAAAAATATGTACGAAACGTTAAGAAGCATTTTTGTAACTTTCTACGTATTTTTCTTTGGGTACAAAGTATTATTGATGTATTTTGTATTATGGTATCATTCCCCTCTTCAGGGGTGCTACACCTGCGCTGGTATATTTGACTCGGATTCACCTTTTGCAAAGACAGAGCTTCAGACATCAAGTTTGTTCTGCGTGAATTTGCACACCTGCCATTTTGCTTTCACATCTATGCTCTGTGACGAGAGGTGTCCATTCACTGACCTGCGCGGTGGCCATTAGTGCTAAAATTAGGAGCCTTAACGCCGTGACAGTGTGCTGACATCACCTGATCACCCCCACACTCTGAATAAAATACCCCACTCCACGTAAGATGTATATCACTGTGGGCCACCTCTGCTGTCGTCATGACTTCTGCTCTTGTCATTACGCTATTTCTGTCTGTTTTGCAGACCTTTAATCATGAAGAGGATAACACTTCTGTTGT
Source organism: Lepisosteus platostomus (assembly GCF_059453375.1). NCBI lineage: Eukaryota > Metazoa > Chordata > Actinopteri > Semionotiformes > Lepisosteidae > Lepisosteus > Lepisosteus platostomus. The sequence continues at coordinate 2,844,985 of NC_142615.1, forward strand.
TTCTGGTCGGGAGTGTTCTGAACGGTAAGGGCTTTGAAATCATATCTAGAAAATAATGTCTGATTTATAACCCGTCTTGCATTCAGAGGTATGGGTGTGTCTGGTATCTCACACAGTTCTAGGTGCTGTAGAGTTGTGTTTTTCTGTTCCTCTCCAGGATGTGTCTAGCTGTGTCTGTCTCTCTCTCTCTCCAGTGTGTGTCTGTGAGGGTGTGTCTAGTTGTGTTGCTGTGTCTCTCTCTCCAGTGTGTGTCTGTCAGGGGGTGTCTAGTTGTGTTGCTGTGTCTCTCTCCAGGGGGTGTCTAGTTGTGTCGCCGTGTCTCTCTCTCTCCAGTGTGTGTCTGTCAGGGGGTGTCTAGTTGTGTCGCTGTGTCTCTCTCTCTCTCTCTCTCCAGTGTGTGTCTGTCAGGGGGTGTCCAGTTGTGTTGCTGTGTCTCTCTCTCTCCAGGGGGTGTCCAGTTGTGTCGCTGTGTCTCTCTGTCTCCAGGGGGTGTCCAGTTGTCTCTGTGTCTCTCAGTATCTGCTGTGTCTCCTCAGATCCTGTCTCGGTGTCTGTGAAATTTGGATGCTCTGTCAGGTTGCCCTGTAAGATAGATACCACTGCAGTCCCCTCTGGAGAGCAGCATGGCGTCAGGTGGCAGACAGATGATGTAGATTTTGTGTTGGAGTTCTTCAATGGATCGGTCATCCCTGGCCCCGGGTTCGAGACCACGGCTGAAGTCTCCAGAGAGAAGGTCGAAGAGGGTGACCTCTCGCTGACTCTGCACGGCGTGACATTCGCTCAAGAGAAAAACTACGAGTGCAGATACATCGATCGGGACAGAAACATGGAATTCCAGGGGAATGTGCGCCTGTCTGTGAGAGGTAAGTAGCTGCTTGGTTCAAGAAGCTCACCCAGCTGTGTCTGGAGAGAAGCCAGGGTATCGGCTTCAACAACATCACCAGGCAGCTTGTTCCCCACCCCCACCCCCCTCTGTGTACAGAAGAGCCTCCTGTCCTGACTGGAGGAGCTCACCCAGCTGTGTCTGGAGAGAAGCCAGGGTATCGGCTTCAACAACATCACCAGGCAGCTTGTTCCACACCCCCACCTCCCTCTGTGTACAGAAGAGCCTCCTGTCCTGACTGGAGGAGCTCACCCAGCTGTGTCTGGAGAGAAGCCAGGGTATCGGCTTCAACCACAGGGCTGGGCAGCTTGTTCCACACCCCCACCCCCCTCTGTGTAGAGAAGAGCCTCCTGTCCTGACTGGAGGAGCTCACCCAGCTGTGTCTGGAGAGAAGCCAGGGTATCGGCTTCAACAACATCACCAGGCAGCTTGTTCCACACCCCCACCTCCCTCTGTGTACAGAATGAGGGCTTAAATTAATCTGGTTAACAGTAAGTGAGGGGGGTGAAGGGATTAATCTGACATTGTGAACTGTGGGGTTTGTTACAGAGCTGCATTGTGAGTCTGGGGCTCGACCCAGATGAGGTTGTTGTCACGTGACCTACAGTAGTGCTGCACAGGAGAGGGTGATGGGACAAGACGTGCCCTGACTCTTCTCACTCTTGGGAGTTTTTCCTTTCTGTGTGCAGGTCACGAGATGAAAGTTACTGTTTCCTGTGGGCGCCCTCTGAACATCAGTCTCTACACCAGAGAGACTGTGAAGGTTCAGTTTACCCCTGAGGGCTCTGGAGACTCTGTGCTGGTGTGTGCTGTAGGGAACAGCATAGTGACCCCAGTCCAGCACTACAAACCCAGAGTCTCCGTCCAGGACAAGACTCTCCAGCTGTCTGGAGTCTCCTTCAGTGATCAGGGCTCTTACACAGTACTGGACCTCAGGGCCGACAGGATCATCAGCACTGTGAGAGTCCGTGTGAAAGGTAGGACAGGAGACAGAGCACATTCATGTATAAGATCAGATCACTTTATCGGCCCTGTACAATGTCTTGTATTAGGAATGTGTCTTTTCACAGACCCCAGCTTGCTCTCCATGAGACACACAGACAGGGAGAGAAGCTGGGGGTCAGAGCGCAGGCTCAGCCATTTATACAGCACCCCTGGAGCAGTTGGGGTGAAGGGTCTTGCTCAGGGGCCCAGCGGAGTAGGATTCCTCTGCCGGCCGTGGGATTTGAACCGGCAACCTTCCAGCCACAGGCGCAGATCCTGAGCCACAGAGCCACCACTCTGCCCCATCTTCTGCAGAAGAGTCTGTGACCGAGCACGTGTTAATGGCGTCTTGTTTTGTATTTCTTCAGGTGTCTGTAGTTTAACATGCCTGTCCTGTTCCTCTTGCAGGTCATGAAGAGAATGTCACTGTCATTGATGGACACCCTCTGAACATCAGTCTCTACACCAGAGAGGCTGTGAAGGTTCAGTTTACTCCTGAGGGCTCTGGAGACTCTGTGCTAGTGTGTGCTGTAGAGAACAGCACAGTGACCCCAGACCAGCTCTACAAACCCAGAGTCTCCCTCCAGGACAAGACTCTCCAGCTGTCTGGAGTCTCCTTCAGTGATCAGGGCTCTTACACAGTACTGGACCTCAGGGCCGACAGGATCATCAGCACTGTGAGAGTCCGTGTGGAAGGTAGGACAGGAGACAGAGCACATTCATTTGCTGTAGAATAGGCTGTGACAGAGCATGTGTTAACGCAGTCCTGTTTCTGAATTACTCAGCTGTCTGTAGTTAAACATGCTCGTCCTGGTCCTGAAATCTGTCTGTTGCATGAAGTCGGTTGTTAAGCTGGTTTATTGGATGTTTTCCAGACTCTGACTCCACTTGGCTGGTTCCTGTGATTGGCAGTATTGTGATCCTGGTTGTGCTCGTGGCTGCTGGGGTTATATCTGTGCTGGTCAGACACCTGCGGTCAGGTCAGAGTCTCTCAGCCTCCTTCGTTAAGGGCTCCAGCAGAGCAGGGCCATCGCCTCGGAGTTCCTCTGGGTCTGGTGTGGCGCTGCTGGGAAACGGAGCTGCTGGAAATCGCCCAGATGACCCAGGGCCTGCAGACCCTCTGGTGCCCCCGTCTCCAGCCCAGCCCCAGTCTGATGGATCCCAGTTAAACTAAGAGTCCTGTTAAACTAAGCATTGACAGTGGGATGGGGAGAATCCTGATGTGCGAGTTCCTGGGATCAAGTGTAGGTCTCCCTGTGTTGAGTTTGTATGTTCTCTCCCACTCTCACTCAGCACAGTGGTAGAATCTGTCCTTAACACACAACTGGTGCTCTTAATTACACATTTCGGTACTGGGTGCTATTCTACAGTAATTAAGTGATATTCTACACTAGAAAGTGGTTAGGTGAAAGAGCATTAATGGACATGTGAGCATTAATGTATTGTAATGGTAGCCGTTCTGGGACGCCAAATATGTAATCATAGCCGCCTCAGGGACGCCAGATATGTAACGTTTGGGCATTTACTGAGACAATTATTAATTGTAGCAGTAAATCACAAAGTTGATTCTTTTGATGGCTTTAGAATCCAACCATGCGACATAACTCAAACAACGCGCACACACAGGTACTAATACACAAGGATACATTTATTAATACGGAGAATATGCCTTAAACCTAACAGATCTTATCGAGAGGGTTATCAGAATACAAAAGGTATATATTCAGTCAGTTACAAAGTGTTACACATCAAGAGGACATACGTTCAGTATATCATTCATTTAGACCGTTTCGTAAATGCACTTGGTTATAACTTCTACATTAGATACTCAAAACAAGTACATAACTCTTAGGAATTAAATTGATATCAACTGGTTGGGATAACAATTGAATTCTCGAGCTGTAATGAAGTTGAATACTCATCCAGTCTTTGGGGATTCAGATCTCCTGCAGGCACAAAGAAACAGTTGCAGGCTGTTGCTGTCCAATCCGCGCTCTCTGGCTCGGTGCCAGGCTGTGTTGTGCGGCTTGCGACGGTGCGCTGCAGATGCTCACTCACCGGCTAGTTAGTGTTGGCTTTAACTAGCAAAGTTTGTGCACAGGAGAAAAGATGACTGTGGGTCCCCGCAAGTCAGGAAGAGGATCGGTTCCTTCCTGATGAAGAGCTAGTTCTGAATAGTGATTCAGCTGTCCACAGTTCCGGCCTGTTCAAGCGGCCTGCTGCTGGTGCTAACCTCGGGTGGATCCTCTGGTTACTCTCTGGCAACCCCCGCTCTAGACTCTTAGAACAAAGGAAAGTTCTGGCACTCGGACACACTGGCCGTTCCGTGGTTGTCCGGGCTGAGTCTCAGGATGGTCAGGAGGCGCGCTGCGAGAATGTCCTGCCCTTGGGAGCCTTCTGCTCCTGGGCTGTCCTGACCTGGAATTCTCCTTTGAATTCCCTTTAGTATTGTCCACAGAATTCTCCTGAATCCCTTCTGAATCTTACTGAATCTCTGTGTTGCCTGTTTTTACCTGGAGGAACTTCAGCTCATTGATTGGCTGAAAGTTCCATGGGCATCAGAGTCCCACGTGGGTTACTGGGCCCTACCAGTCCCTGATTGGTTGATCAAGGTGAGATATGAGTCACTTACTCCTGACACTTAGGAATGCAGTCCAGATGTCCAACTGGCACTCCCTAGACAGATAGGCGCCAATGGGTGACCATTGATCATGATAGCCAGGCTTAGCTAAGTGCATCCCCCCTTTGGGAGCTGTCCTTATCAAACCTTAAATCAGCCTGCATGAATAGTTTCTCTGTGGCTGCACCACAGAGATGAACAGAGAAATGGGGCCTCATTTGGGAAGGCTCAGAACACTTAATTCTTTCTTATTAATAAGCCTCGCCACTACATATCCCCCCTTTTTGAAGGTCACGAGGTCCCGAGGCATTGTTGCCTTCAAAACAAAACAGAGTTAAGTGATGTCCCTTGCCATTAGAACATTAATCTTAAATGTCCACATTACTCCTCGAGAATTCATACCGGAACCAGCATTGGGTACAAACAGGATGAATAACATCTGGAGTATGTATAAACACGGTAGGAGACATCGTCTCAGTCTAGGCATTACACATCAGGAAGTTCACTGTCAATATCTGATACCTCTGTAGTAGATATTTGGGGAGAAGTCACTTCCTTTCTTTTGACATGCTACCTTTGACTCATTCGTGCTACCCGGAGTACATCTTGATGTGAGAGTACAGCATTCAGAGTACACTGTCAGTCATGATCCAGCTACCCAGCAGCAGTATTACAATAACAACGGTTCCTGTTCCCAGCCCCCCTGATAAACCACAACACCTGTGTTGGGTATCTGCTAGGGTGGTTTGGAGGTTTGTTCCATTAAAGCAAACTCAACTACCTGTACCCCTTCAGGGCTTACTGTTTCTTGGATTTCTATCCAATTCAATAGTGTGGCACCTGAAGGCATCCAAGACCTCAAGTTTGGTCTTATGTTGTCTGGTTCTAGACAGTACAGTGTTAAGTTCAAGCTGTACTATGGCCTCCTCGGGAACTTGCAGGAAACTGTTTGATTAGGTAGCTGCATTGCGGTAGCTGTATCATGCCTGTCACAAGTCATGGTGACAGTTAAATGTGGTGTGCTGACCAGCCATTTACTTCCCACCTGCTCTTCATGGGGTTCATTAACCTCCCTCTGCTCGTTAGTAGCTTTACACCCTTCATTGGTGAATCGTTTAGACACAGCCAATGGATAGCTTTGGTAGCCATACCCATCTCAAGATTTGGAACCGAATTCAATCTTGGATTGCCTTCTGGGTGAGCTATGAGCGATGGGGTTAATGTCACGCACTCCTCTACTGAGAAGAGTGGAATCAAGTGGGTTGGGATTTGTGCCGTGGTTAGACTGGCTACAGTGGCACTAAACTCCCTTAACAGGTCTTGTGTCAACATTCTGGCCTGTTGCACACAAGCATAAACCCACTGTATAACACCAACAATCATGTCCACTGGTTGGGGAATAAGGTTTAACCCTGTTGCATAGGAAGTTGCCTGTAGGGTTTCCCCTAAGCTTTCCAACTTTTGCTGCTGTTGATACAGTCTGTCACTACCCTCTGGCCTCTCTGACACCTGCCTTCTTGGGGCAGTCAGGGTGAGAGTGCCAGTAGCACACAAACCTACCAGAAAAAGCAAACGTGCAACAGTGGCGGCAGCAATCAGTCCTCCCAAAAGTCTTTTCGGGCGGCTGATCCCAGTCATCTCCTTCTGACTGACTGTTGCCTTTCTAAGCTGGCGCAGCATGTACATGGTGTCTTTCTCAGTATGCCCTGTGGCATCTTGGGAACCAACATCCTGGAAATCTGGGGAGATCTGACGCAGCTGCTGATGCTGCTCCTCCTTTTCCAGGGCATCTGCTTTTTCGATTTGTTCATGCCTGTGCTCTAGTAACCCTGCAGGGGGCGGTGCAGCGGTGGAGCATGCCTGACCCTTGGCTTAGTGGTCATCTGGAGCACCTGAGTGATCTGGGATTGTTACCCCATTCTCACTGTTCAGGTCCACCCTGCACCCCTCCTGATTGAGGAATCCCTCTATCGGCATGTTTACAATCGTTCGCTGGGCGTGGGTGTAGGACACCTGCTCGCTCCTCCCTTCCCTTGCTAGGGGTTCAGGGAGCTGCCCCAGCACTGGGATAGCTAGTTCACTGTCTTCGAACTCGCTATCACCCACCAGGCCCATGTCAGTGCAGGCGGGGATTCTGACACCCCTCTTTGCGATGTCCTGCACCGGCAGGCGGGTGACTTGACCATCCAGCTCCAGTCTGGCTGAACCACTGTTGGTCAGACTCAGACTGACAGACTGAGCTGGTGGCTGTAAGAAAACCGGCTCGGCTTTCATTCCCTGTCCCTTCTGGGGGACTGGGTGTGTTGGCAACCCTACCGTTGAGGCAGGAACAATCAGGTCAGTCTCACTCACTACCTGGTAGTTGTGAGAAATAATGTTACCTGACTGTAGGTTCCCTGGGTCACAGCAGAGGGAATCGGCATCTGGGATCAGGTGTGTCCACAGCGCAGTAGTCTCAGCGTCCAGCTGGACCTCCTGTCTAACCTGTGAATGTTGCACCAGGGGCACCTGGCGGTGGCCCCGTGACAGCTGCTCAAGCAGATCCTCACTAATAGAGGACCTGTCAGGGCTAAGGGTGAGGGCTACATCACCAACCTGCTCTCCTGCCATCTGGATCCCTTCCACCACTGCGGGGTGGTGGTCCTGACCCCTCTTGGGTGCCAGGGTGCACAGGGAAAGCTCCTTCTCATCGCCAGGTGGGGAGATCTGCTCCTCTTTAGGGATGTAAAAGGGGTGTGCTTTACCTGGTGGATCAGGCGGCTGCTTGGAGCACCGCTCCTGTGGCATGGAGGCTGTTGTGACCTCAGCCGGGACACGACTTCCCTGTATTTCCGGGGAACAAGGAAATATTTTTATTTCTTGTCCAGAGGGAACAGAAGGAATCTCCACATAGGCTTCTGTGTTCGGTGGGCACTGTGTGAGCACAGTCTGCCTCTTGGCCCCCCTTTCCTTCTGTACAGAAGGCTTAGGAGCCTTGACCTGTTTCCACACTTTGCCTTTCTGGTGATCCACCAAAGGTTCCTCTCTGAGTCGCATGCCCTTTTCTTTTTCTACCCGTTTGAGCTTGCCGTGTGACATCAAACACCTCTCAACCTCAGTGTCAATCAGTGTCTCACTGTGTAAGACATCTCCCATGGCAGCCTTGAGGTAAAAGCTTCCTGCTTTTCCTCTGTGTTTTACTGCCTGCTCTGTGACTTCAGGGGTGGAGTCAGCACTCGCTTGGGAGTGACTGACCTCATCCAGGCAGGAACCTTTCCGCTCAATCAGGTAGACTGAGGGAGGGAGAGGGGGCGGGTCTCCGCCTCCTCTAGTGGAGAGTATCAGCTCATTCACGCTTCCGGCAGCCTTGGGGAGCGGTTGTCCCTGTCCTAATAAAGCTTGTTCAAGCCTGGCCAGGCGGGCGGCTACTGAATCCTTTTGTTCAGCCTTTTCTAGCCCTTTCCCTGCCCCGGTGTTGTCATGGCACTTAGGACGCTGGGTGCGGTCCTGTGTGAGTGCTTTGGAACGGGGCTTAGCCAGCTCAGGAGCCTGTGCTCCTTCGAGCAGGAGGGAGTTAACCCTGCTGGCTCTGACGGCGAACACAGTCGCTTTAACAGCTTTTTGCTCAGAGCGACTTTGGACATCATACTCCCAGGCTTTCTGCACGAATCTCTTAATATCAGTCATTTTCATGGTCTGTGCATCTGTATACATTAAGATCATCTTTCTGACTGACGGGTGGAGATTCGCAATGAATAAACCCTTGAAATGTGTGTTCTCTTCGCAACCCTCATCATTTCGCCCTGCAAAATAAGTTCGTCTAAGTCTCTCGTAATATTTGCGAGGGGACTCTGCTCTCTCGTGCTTAATGTTAAGAGCGGCGGCTATCGCAGCAGTCGGGTCAATAAACGCACTGTATTCTTCGATAAGTGCTTGACAAAGCTGCTCAAAATCATTACAGACTGTGGGTACAGATCCGCCTAGCCATCCACTCATGTACAGCTCTGCTGGTAGTTTTCCTGACCAGAAACACTTTCTCCTGTTCTGTGGCATTTGGCAGGTATTGCAGGGTATACCTGAGGTCCTGAATATAACTCTCGATATTATTCTCTGACACTGCGGGGTCAAATCTCTCTATGTCCTTCGCTAGCTCTCTCAGAGAATGGAGATTTATTCTCCTAGCTTCTCCGCTGACGGAGATATGGAAGAGATCGTGGTCAGACCTGTCGCTGCTAGAGAGAGTGCTTAATAGCGACTCGAATTCAGACCTTTTAGCAACCATCGTTAAACTTAAAGAGTATTACTTTTAAGTACGAAATCACAGTTTTACCACAGAAAACCACAAGATCAAGTATGCAATCAACCTGGTAGATTGCAAAAGATCACAAAACAATCAAGCACTGCTTAAAGAGCAAGGGGAACTTTTTTCCTTTCGGCTTTCAGCAGACTGTATTGTCGTGTATGAAACCCGCGGCGTTTTATATTGAATTATTCCGCTTGGTTGACTCATTTCAGTCGTGCCAGGGACGCCAAATAATGTAGGGAAAACCGGTTCAGGGACGCCAAATATGTAATCATAGTGGCTCTCTGAAGGCACCAGTTCTGTAGGGTTTGGGCATTTACTGAGACAATTATCAATTGTAGCAGTAAATCACAAAGTTGATTCTTTTGATGGCTTTAGAGTCCAACCATGCGACATAACTCAAACAACGCGCACACACAGGTACTAATACACGAGGATACATTTATTAATACAGAGAATATGCATGTAAACCTAACAGATCTTATTGAGAGGGTTATCAGAATACAAAAGGTATATATTCAGTCAGTTACAAAGAGTTACATTTATCAAGAGGACATACGTTCAGTACAATGTGAACCTGGTGGTTAAGACACACACCTTGCGTTACTGCTTCAGACTTTGGGCTGACACTCAGGTACTGATAAGTGGAGAATACTCAGGCTCCAGGTAACACTGTCACACAGAAACACCGGGATTACAATGTAATCGAAGATGCCAGCAGTTAACCAGGGGGATATAATGTAGAGGTCAGGGGTCCCCAGTCCCATGAGTCTTACAGGTCAACCACCTGGACGTCCCGGCAGTGGTCAGCCTGTGACGGATCTTCCTGCCCGGAGAACCGGATCGTGATCCTAGCGTGGGAGCTGGGAGGAGCCACACCCACTGACTTAAGGCTGATGGGTCCGGATCAGGCAGAGACCCCTTGCTGTGTAGCTCCCCTGATCAGACGCCCTCAGCTCCTGCAGCCTGAGCTCCTGATTGTCCACTGACACTCTGTCTCTGTACTGGGGGACACAGCTGGCTGTGCTGCTCTGGACAGAACACACTGAGGTCCAGTCTTCAGCTCCTGCACAGCCTGTGCAGGTGTGTTTGCCGAAGTCTGACCACCTGGGCTGGGGCAGGAGACAGACTGGCTGCACTCCCAGTTTGCAAAGGAAGCGATGATGGATATTCCCCAGAACACATCACACTGAGCCAGGGCACCTGCTTACACTACAGAATAGTTCCAGAATAAAGTCATGAGCACAAACACAGGACGGGTTTTCTGAAAACTTTATTTAGAGATGAAAAGCACTGTGAAATACAAAACCTGAAGCAATAATTTCATAATCAGTGAATCAGACCTCTAGATTTACTGATACTGGTCTAAGAGGGTGAGGAGAATCACCGACTCTCCCTGACAGCCCCCCCGTCTCTCACCTTCCTCCCCCTGCGCTACAACACCTGCAGCCCGCAGTCTTCCTCCTGTCCACTGCTGGACAGGCCTCCTCTCCTGGGCCAGGAGCTCAGCGGTCAGCGCAGCCACAGTCACCTCCTCCCAGCCTGTCCCGGGACACCATGACACCTGGAATGAGAGAAACGTTCAGGGTCAGAACAGCTTACACAATTTAATGTGCTTTTTTCTGTAGGGGGAACATACTATTGTACTAACAAGAACAACCACAAACGAGAGGCCATGTGGTTCATGGAGCCTGTTCAGTCGTTTGCAGCTAATTGATTCCAGGAGCTCATCCAGCTGTGTCTGGAGAGAAGCCAGGCTTCCACCACAGGGCTGGGCAGCTTGTTCCACACCCCTGCCACTCTCTGTGTAAAGAGCCTCCTGTCCTGACTGGGAATCTCGAACTGGCTTCAGCAGCAGGCTTGGGTGGGGAATTTTATTGGCAAATCAGCAGTAATAATAAACAATTTTACACATTTCTTGCTGCCCATAACACCGTTATTCCATTCGACACCAATGTGGAAACGTATGATTTAAGAACATTATTTGGTGTTCAGTCCTGCCTGAAGGAGACATGTCTAGATTTGTTTTTTAAATCAGCTGCAATCAACGTTTTGTGCTTGCTCATTTTGGTGAAAAGATAGTCCTGGTAAGTTCATTAAGATAACTACTGAACTGTGAAGCCAGATATTGAAGATTAAAAGGTGTTCATTCGCGCCTGCCCGAGTTCACGGTTATGCTTTGTTATCGTACCAAAGCTCAGTGCGCACACACACACAGCGCGATTTAGACAGTTAGTGACTATAACATGTAAAGGATTTTTTCCCCAGCTTGTCGAATTGGAATTAAAGCCGAACCGGCAAGAAAAAGGAGGCTAATTGCGTAATACAGAGATTAATAAAAAGTGCGTCACATTTTACTCAACATGGCGCTGAAGTGAATAAGCCCCGCCCTCTTCTAGATCGGCAGCCAATGAGCTCCCCGCCGGAAGCTGGTGTCACCGCCGGGCCGCAGCTACGCCTTAAAAAGTGTAGCTTCTTGTTTAAAACTTGCCGGCTCCTCGCTGCCACTGTGCTTAAATCTTTCCGACCTGCACATATCTCGGTAACTGCTCCCGAGGTGTCTGTCTGATTTATCAGGTAAGAGCCGTTAACCCGAACTAATACCATTCTTTTTAAAAGGTCTGTAGTTTTATTTGTATTTTTTACCGATGTCAGGTTTAAGGTGCATCAGAAGCGCATTCGGGGTCTGTGGGTCTGTCAGAGATGAAGTCGGACCCTCGTTTGCTACCGGTGTTGAGTCTCTGGGTGACAATAGCCCGCATGTTGTGAGATAAGTGTGGAATAAGACGTTTGAAACCGGGTGAGACGGCATGTACGAGGGTAGGAGTTAGACCACCGTCCATCTCTGATCAGATCAGGTATTGCTGCAGGTGTAGCCTTAAACTTATACGCTGGTCAAACGTTACGAGGTCTAATTCTCCCGGGACGGTGACGCCTTTAAAGCGCAGACTTGTCGGCAACGAGGCGAAATCTTTTTTTTTTGTAACATTACTTTATTAACCCTTTACAATTTCTTGCATTAGGAATTATCTTTTCGCATACCCCAGCCTGCTCTCCATGAGACACGCAGACAGGGAGAGAGCCTGGGGTCAGAGCGCAGGGTCAGCCATTTATACAGCACCCCTGGAGCAGTTGTGTTATTACACAAATATACAAGATTAATACTACACGATTGGCCACCTCACACCGTCAGCTGTGTCGCTTAAGCCGCTCTTAATGGGCTTTATAGCCGCTCCTATTGAGCTTTACAGTGATGGAGGTGGGAAGACACGCCCCCCCCCGGGTGCTGGACTTGTCGCCATCTTGAACTGTCCGAATAGCAGTAGAGACATGTAGGGGTAAACAGCTCATCCCAGCTACAATACATGTATAAGGGGGAGCTAAACATCAGTACTTACTGCTAGTCGTTAGTGTAAGACTTATAGTTGATATCTGAGCCTCAATATAAAGTTAAAATATCGACAAAGCAATGTAGGAGATGCACACACAGGAAAAAACATCCTTTCTGACATCTCAAGTCAGTTTCGATCAAGGTAGAGCATTTTCAGAGAGCAATTACGTTGTGTTTATGTAGAATAAATCATTAGATTTATGAGCAATCTAATTTCTTATTTGTTCAACCAGCGATTTCAAAAGATCGCCCCAGAGACGGCACTCGGCGATCGATAATAACAGTTGTAGGACAAGAAACAAGAGAGTAAACTTAAGCTTTTTAAGGCTAAAACTAAAATTCAGTCTACAGATGAAGGCAAATTAAATCTTGGGGCGTTAAAGTGCTAGAGGTGTAAATAAACGTTAAAATACAAAGATGCACACGAGGAGAAAGCTTTAGAAGTGGAACAGGTTTTGCTTTGAAATAAGCAAACAGAAAAAAACGAACAGACTGTAACTCCTGCCCCGGGTGACCGTCATTTAACATTGTAACTCTCAAGTCCTCGCACGGACAAACGTCATGGCGACCGACAGAGCTCAAAACAAGAACAACAACCGCCACCACCCGGCTGCTCAGCCAATGAGCGCTCAAAGGCGCCACCACGTGGTCCTGATGCGTAACGGTTGCCATAGCTCCTGCTGTTCCGAGAAGTCGATAGATGTGACGTAACCATTTGACTGGGTTAAGACCGACATATTATTTACAATAATTTAAAAATTATTAAACGTATAGGATTTACAAATACAACAAGAGGATCAGAATCATGTATTTACAACGATACATGTAGTCTGATCCCGTACCTAAAAACACGGAGCTCGAAGTTGGCACTTGTGAATCTAGGTCTTTAAGTCAGGAACTGGCACCCTGTATCACACTGCTAACTCTGAAATTTTCAGTTTTAACTTAAAATAAAAGCCAGCTGCTGTGGTTTTGAGAGCAAGAGACGTGATTATTATGTGCATATTAAAAAAAAAAAAATCCAACTGTAACCTATGAGCCATCGCTAGAATGAAAGTATAAAGGCCACACAGACTTACCCCGGATTTTGAGCGTGAAGTCCATCAGCAGTGCAGTCTGTCGACCACGATCTGTACTTCCGCTCCCGTCTGTAAGACTTCTGTACAGGTTCGGTGACCTCAGATTACTTAAATCTGGAAGGGGGGTGCGGCATGTAAAATGTCCCGAATATGTCCCAGAATGCTGCATTCTGATTGGTTAACTCTGGAGTGGGGCGGGGTATGTAAATTATGCTGCATTCTGATTGGTTAACTCTGGAGTGGGGGCGGGGTTGTGAACACTGAGCTGCCTTTTCAGTGTGGAGCAGAAAGAGGAGACGGAGTGGACCGGGGTGAGAAACTGGAGTGATATAGTGAGAGAACAGCGTCTCCCGACCTGTACATATCTCTGCAAACCCTCCTGAGGTGTCTGTCTGATTTATCAGGTAAGAGCCGTTAACCCGAACTAATACCTTTCTTTTTAAAAGGTCTGTAGTTTTATTTATTTTTTACCGATGTCAGGTTTAAGGTGCATCAGAAGCGCATTCGGGGTCTGTGGGTCTGTCAGAGATGAAGTCGGACCCTCGTTTGCTACCGGTGTTGAGTCTCTGGGTGACAACAGCCCGCATGTTGTGAGATAAGTGTGGAATAAGAAGTTTGAAACCGGGTGAGACGGCATGTACGAGGGTAGGAGTTAGACCACCGTCCATCTCTGATCAGAAGAGTTTATTTTTCGCCATAAACTGCGAGCTCTTACAAAGAGGCGTGACAAAGCGCGTCTCGGTACGTCGTAGCTGTGTCCTTTTTAAAAACTCTGAAAAAGTAATCGGTTTCTCGTTGTCTCCTTTTTAAATTGCTCTGCAAGTCAAGGGCCGTTTAAAGATTCGACCCGTCTTTCGAGCCACCTATGTAAGAAAGTTGGGATTAACAACCTCCTGTGTCACAAGACCATTGTTTTATATATATATGCTCCAAGTCAGGGGTGCCCACCAAGTCGATTACGGAGCGCTTGCCAGTCGATCGATCGATCGCAAGAATGTTTGGGGAAAAAATGAGCTATTGGACATTTGTATTTTTCGTTACAGTAGTTCAATAAATGCGTGATTCTATGTTCTCCTGAACTCCGCGCCTCCTCCCTCCCTCTCTCGGTCCGGTACGGTGGGCGGTGCACTGTTTTCAGACCCTCCCTCTCTCGGTCCTCTGACGGAGCGCAGTGAGCTGTGAGCTGTTTTCAGACCCTCCCTCTCTCGGTCCTCTGACGGAGCGCAGTGAGCTGTGAGCTGTTTTCAGACCCTCCCTCTCTCGGTCCTCTGACGGAGCGCAGTGAGCTGTGAGCTGTTTTCAGACCCTCCCTCTCTCGGTCCTCTGACGAAGCGCAGTGAGTTGTGCGCTGTTTTCAGACCCTCCCTCTCTCGGTCCTCTGACGAAGCGCAGTGAGCTGTGCGCTGTTTTCAGACCCTCCCTCTCTCGGTCCTCTGACGGAGCGCAGTGAGTTGTGCGCTGTTTTCAGACCCTCCTCTCTCGGTCCTCTGACGGAGCGCAGTGAGTTGTGCGCTGTTTTCAGACCCTCCCTCTCTCGGTCCTCTGACGGAGCGCAGTGAGTTGTGCGCTGTTTTCAGAGCCTCCTCTCTCGGTCCTCTGACGGAGCGCAGTGAGTTGTGCGCTGTTTTCAGAGCCTCCCTCTCTCATCCCAGCGTTAGCAGGGCCCGCTTGTCGGCACGCTCGTCTCCATTGGGTGGTCTGAACCAAACCTTTGAGCTGACTTTGCCATTAAATGCGACCGAGAAATACTCCAGCCTGCTGTCGGAGTAGGAGGGGGGGGGGAGAGCAGAGGGATGGAGCCAGTTCAGAGAGGCCATGATGGGTCAAGACCAGGGGGGTATATGACCAGGACACTGGGGTAACACCCCTACTCCTCTCCAGAGACACCCCGGGATTGTTAATGAGCACAGAGAGTCAGGACCTCGGTTTGACGTCTCATCCGAAGGACGGCGCCTGTTTACAGTCCAGTGTCCCCCGTCACTATACTGGGGCATCAGGACCCACACAGACCGCAGGGTGAGAGCGCCCCCTGCTGGCCCCACTCACACCTCTCCCAGCAGCAGCCTCAGCTTTCCCAGGAGTCTCCCCTCCAGGTACTGGCCAGGCTCACACTGCTGGGCTCCAGTGGGGCTGCCAGTGTGAGCTGCAGGGTGAGATGGCTGCTGGCGTTATTTTCCGAGCCTCTGATTGTGGGGAAAAAAAGACCCGCTGATCAGTTTCACACAACAGGAAGAGAAAAGTATGTTTGTCTTCATGACATTCGTGTATTTTAAACGTTTAATTAAGAAGTAAAAACCTTACAGCTTAGACAGAGATTCTGAGCTGATCACGAGGAAGAAAAATTACCCGTTTTTCACGCATAAAAAGTGGTTTTTAACTCTCGAAACCTGTTTTTATAGGTTTTAAAGTCGTGCAATATCTGAGTTAAGCAGGAACACGTCATTATATCTCATTTTTTATTTATTTTTTTTAAAAAAACTTAAAACTCGTTTGCCCAGCCTTAAGCCCACAGTCTGTTTTTCTCTGTATCAGAGCTTCAAATTCACACGGGTAGATGGCGCTGGACTGGCAAATGAAAAACATTTAAAGAGGTTGGGCACCCCTGCTCTAAGTCGATTCGGAGGAGTGAGAGGTGAAGGGAGTTTCTCTCTCCGGTACCGTGGTGAAGTTGGCTCCTTTCGGAACGTCGACGGTGTTTTTACGAAACGCCCTAGAGAGATGAAAACGCTTGCACTGTGCATCAGGTGTTTGTGTTCTCAGCTTTCACTTGGGTATCTATGCAGTTGTTTTTCGGAGACAAGGGAGAAAAAGCACATTAACACAGAAGCGTTGGACCGCGATTTGTGAAACTTTTCACAACTCTTACATAAACAAAGCAGTCAACTACTAGTCTTTTTTTATAAATCTCAGCTTTTTGTTGACGCGCCTTTAGGCATCAAGTGGAATACTGCCTCATGAGCCAGGGGGAGCACCCCCCATCCCAGTGTCTTGTCTGTCTTATAGTGCCATTTAAAAAAGTCCTAAAGCAGTTTGAAGGTCAGGGGTTATGCTTAGTATGTGAAACACTTGGTCTGAACATCATGGGCGCTGTTTTTCAAAAGCTGCTGAGTGCAGAACTTGATTTTGTAATTCTTAATAATTTAACAAGATGATCGCAAGATAAAAGAAAATTGTAGCTGGGACAGGAGGCTCTTCTGTACACAGAGGGTGGTGGGGGTGGGGAACAAGCTGCCCAGCCCTGTGGTTGAAGCCGATACCCTGGCTTCTCTCCAGACACAGCTGGGTGAGCTCCTCCAGTCAGGACAGGAGGCTCTTCTGTACACAGAGGGTGGTGGGGGTGGGGAACAAGCTGCCCAGCCCTGTGGTTGAAGCCGATACCCTGGCTTCTCTCCAGACACAGCTGGATGTGATTCTGTGATCAATGAATTACTAACAACCAAACAGGCCAGATGGTCTTAAGTTTGCTCAACCTATTTTTACAGATTGTTCTCATCTTGTCTTCTTTACAATATTCAGACATACACAGTCACCTGAGTGGCAGGTTAACAGTGTTATGGTCACCTTGAATGTGTATCTGATAGCAGAGATACTCTCTGGTATGCTGAATTAAGTTTGATTGGGAATAGAGATGTTTAATAATTATTTGTATTTTTTTTGCAGATCTCTGATCATGTGGCTGATGACACTCTTGGTTTTGGTTGTTGGGTTTTGCAATGTTGTTGGAGGTAGGGGCTTGAGAATCACTAATGTACTACATGGTATTGGTATTCTACCAAGAGCAGTAAATCATATCAGTTATAACTCTTACATGGGTAGGATTTCTGCTATCTCACATAGATAGTGTGGTGAAAAAGTACGCCTCTTTGAGATATTTAGGGGTATTAGGACTAATAGTAGATACACATGCAGTTTATTCTTTATGATTTTAAAAGAATTAGCCGTCATTCAAGATCTTTGTGTGAGGAAGTAAGCTCACCCCTTGATTCTGTAACTTGTCAACCCTTTAGAAGCAGAAACTACACACAGTGTTAGCATGTCTCTCTCTCCAGTGTGTGTCTGTCAGGGGGTGTCTAGTTGTGTCTCTCTCTCTCTCTCCAGTGTGTGTCTGTCAGGGGGTGTCTAGTTGTGTTGCTGTGTCTCTCTCTCCAGTGTGTGTCTGTCAGGGGGTGTCTAGTTGTGTCACTCTCTCTCTCTCTCCAGTGTGTGTCTGTGAAGGGGTGTCTGGTTGTGTCACTGTCTCTCTCTCTCCAGTGTGTGTCTGTGAAGGGGTGTCTGGTTGTGTCACTGTCTCTCTCTCTCCAGTGTGTGTCTGTGAAGGGGTGTCTGGTTGTGTCGCTGTGTCTCTCTCTCTCTCCAGTGTGTGTCTGTCAGGGGGTGTCTAGTTGTGTCACTGTGTGTCTCTCTCTCCAGTGTGTGTCTGTCAGGGGGTGTTTTGTTGTGTCACTGTCTCTCTCTCTCTCCAGTGTGTGTCTGTCAGGGGGTGTCTAGTTGTGTCACTGTGTGTCTCTCTCTCCAGTGTGTGTCTGTCAGGGGGTGTTTTGTTGTGTCACTGTGTGTCTCTCTCTCCAGTGTGTGTCTGTCAGGGGGTGTCTAGTTGTGTCACTGTCTCTCTCTCCAGTGTGTGTCTGTCAGGTGGTGTCTAGGTGTGTTGCTGTGTCTCTCTCTCCAGTGTGTGTCTGTCAGGGGGTGTCTAGTTGTGTCTCTGTGTCTCTCTCTCTCCAGGGGATGTCCAGTTGTCACTGTGTCTCTCAGTATCTGCTGTGTCTCCTCAGATCCTGTCTCAGTGTCGGTGAAATTTGGAGACTCTGTCAGGTTGCCCTGTAAGATAGATACCACTGCAGTCCCCTCTGGAGAGGAGCATGGAGTCAAGTGGCAGACGGATGATGTAGATCCTGTGTTGGAGTTCTTCAATGGATCGGTCATCCCTGGCCCCGGTTTCGAGACCACAGCTGAAGTCTCCAGAGAGAAGGTCGGACAGGGTGACCTCTCGCTGACTCTGCACGGTGTGACATTCGCTCAAGAGAAAAACTACGAGTGCAGATACATCGATCGGGACAGAAACATGGAATTCCTGGGGAATGTGCGCCTGTCTGTGAGAAGTAAGTAGCTGCTTGGTTCAAGAAGCTCACCCAGCTGTGTCTTGAGAGAAGCCAGGGTATCGGCTTCAACAACATCACCAGGCAGCTTGTTCCCCACCCCCACCTCCCTCTGTGTACAGAAGAGCCTCCTGTCCTGACTGGAGGAGCTCACCCAGCTGTGTCTTGAGAGAAGCCGGGGTATCGGCCCCAACCACAGGGCTGGGCAACTTGTTCCCCACCCCCACCCCCCTCTGTGTACAGAAGAGCCTCCTGTCCTGACTGGAGGAGCTCACCCAGCTGTGTCTTGAGAGAAGCCAGGGTATCGGCTTCAACCACAGGGCTGGGCAGCTTGTTCCCCACCCCCGCCCCCCTCTGTGTACAGAAGAGCCTCCTGTCCTGACTAGAGGAGCTCACCCAGCTGTGTCTTGAGAGAAGCCAGGGTATCGGCTTCAACAACATCACCAGGCAGCTTGTTCCCCACCCCCACCTCCCTCTGTGTACAGAATGAGGGCTTAAATTAATCTGGTTAAGAGTAAGTGGGGGGGGGTGAAGGGATTCATCTGACATTGTGAACTGTGGGGTTTGTTACAGAGCTGCATTGTGAGTCTGGGGCTCGACCCAGATGGGGTTGTTGTCACGTGACCTACAGTAGTGCTGCACAGGAGAGGGTGATGGGACAAGATATGCCCTGACTCTTCTCACTCTTGGGAGTTTTTCCTTTCTGTGTGCAGGTCACGAGATGAATGTTACTGTTTCCTGTGGGCACCCTCTGAACATCCATCTCTACACCAGAGAGACTGTGAAGGTCCAGTTTACTCCTGAGGGCTCTGGAGACTCTGTGCTGGTGTGTGCTGTAGAGAAGAGCACAGTGACCCCAGTCCAGCACTACAAACCCAGAGTCTCCCTCCAGGACAAGACTCTCCAGCTGTCTGGAGTCTCCTTCAGTGATCAGGGCTCTTACACAGTACTGGACTTCAGGGCCGACAGGATCATCAGCACTGTGAGAGTCCGTGTGGAAGGTAGGACAGGAGACGGAGCACATTCAATTATAAGATCAGATCACTTTATCGGCCCTGTACAATGTCTTACATGACAAACGTGTCTTCTCACAGACCCCAGCTTGCTCTCCATGAGACACACAGACAGGGAGAGAAGCTGGGGGTCAGAGCGCAGGCTCAGCCATTTATACAGCACCCCCTGGAGCAGCTGGGGTGAAGGGTCTTGCTCAGGGGCCCAGCGGAGTAGGATTCCTCTGCCGGCCGTGGGATTTGAACCGGCAACCTTCCAGCCACAGGCGCAGATCCTGAGCCACAGAGCCACCACTCTGCCCCATCTTCTGCAGAAGAGTCTGTGACCGAGCACGTGTTAATGGCGTCTTGTTTTGTATTTCTTCAGGTGTCTGTAGTTTAACATGCCTGTCCTGTTCCTCTTGCAGGTCATGAAGAGAATGTCACTGTCACTGATGGACACCCTCTGAACATCAGTCTCTACACCAGAGAGACTGTGAAGGTTCAGTTTACTCCTGAGGGCTCTGGAGACTCTGTGCTAGTGTGTGCTGTAGAGAACAGCACAGTGACCCCAGACCAGCTCTACAAACCCAGAGTCTCCGTCCAGGACGAGACTCTCCAGCTGTCTGGAGTCTCCTTCAGTGATCAGGGCTCTTACACAGTACTGGACCTCAGGGCCGACAGGATCATCAGCACTGTGAGAGTCCGTGTGGAAGGTAGGACAGGAGACAGAGCACATTCATTTGCTGTAGAATAGGCTGTGACAGAGCATGTGTTAACGCCGTCCTGTTTCTGAGTTACTCAGCTGTCTGTAGTTAAACATGCTTGTCCTGGTCCTGAAATCTGTCTGTTGCATGAAGTCGGTTGTTAAGCTGGTTTATTGGATGTTTTCCAGACTCTGACTCCACTTGGCTGGCTCCTGTGATTGGCAGTATCCTGGCTGTGCTCGTGGCTGCTGGGATTATATCTGTGTTGGTCAGACACCTGCGGTCAGGTCAGCGTCTCAAAACCTTCTTCCTTAACGGCTCCAGCAGAGCAGGGCCATCGCCTCGGAGTTCCCCTGGGTCTGATGTGGGGCTGCTGGGAAACGGAGCTGCTGGAAATCGCCCAGATGACCCAGGGCCTGCAGACACTCTGGTGCCCCCATCTCCAGCCCAGCCCCAG
The DNA here is from genome assembly GCF_059453375.1 of Lepisosteus platostomus. Taxonomy (NCBI): domain Eukaryota; kingdom Metazoa; phylum Chordata; class Actinopteri; order Semionotiformes; family Lepisosteidae; genus Lepisosteus; species Lepisosteus platostomus. The sequence continues at coordinate 2,865,473 of NC_142615.1, forward strand.
TCTGATGGATCCCAGCAGGAGTCGTCCTGTTAAACTAAGCATTGACAGAGGATGGGGAGAATCCTGATGTGTGAGTTCCTAGGATCAAGTGTAGGTCTCCCTGTGTTGAGTTTGTATGTTCTCCCCCAACGTTAATGTGGGTTTTCTTCCAGTTGCTTCAATCAATCAATCAATCAGGCATTATTTTTTATATCAATGCACAACACTACAACTGCCAGCAGTGCTTGTCGCCAATGAAATGCTTTTCCCACAAGCTGACAGCAGGTGATGGAATTTAATTTGGCAGAGTACAATAAGCTCCAATGTACAATTTAAACATTCCCAAAGCCCTGAGAAGTGTCGTTCACGTGACACTTTATTGTTTTTAACATCTCCCTCACCCCCTGCCCTTTCCTGCAGTAGTTATAGGACAAAACAGTGTCGAGAGACGCCTCTGCTGCCTCACAGACACAGAAACATTCCTACAGCGCTGAGCAGCTCCTCAGAATAATGTGAAAGGCCAACGTTACTCAAGTGCTGGACACCCAGAGCCTTAATTTTATGCACCTGGATGACCTGGACTGATGAACTGATGACCCTGAAAAGGGTCAGAGGGGGTCTGTGCTGAAGCCACGAGAGAGGGGTCTGCTGAGGAGAATAGCTCAGCGCCCTGGCCAGATTTCCCCCTTGGCCTTTAACAATAATAATTCATAACTCCTCCCACGTCTAGAGCTCCACTCCGAGCTCTTCCCAGGTCAGGGGGATCCCCTCCAGCCCCCCCAGTCCTCTCCCACACAGCAGCTCTCAGTGGGGAGGAGAGCAGAGGGATGAGGCCAGTTCAGAGAGGGGGGTTATTGGGAGGCCATGCTGTTAGCACTCAGCGCAGCGGTAGAATAGATTTGCCAGAATGAATGTAGTTTCTGTCTTTCAGGCTTGTTTCCACAGCCTTGCAGTGTTTACCATGGTATCTTAACTGGTACGAAGTTAAATGGGCCCTATCTGTCATGAACACACAACTGGTGCTCTTAATTACACATTTCGGTACTGGGTGCTATTCTACAGTAAGTGATATTCTACACTAGAAAGAGATTAGGTGAAAGAGCATTAATGGACATTTGAGCATTAATGTATGTTACACTTCACTGTGCCTTAAGACAGACACATTGCCTCTGTGCGTATCTCCTCATTAACACCTACAGGACAGTCAGGGACCCATTGAAATAGTCGAACAAGGGAGACACATCGTGTACCATGTAGGGCAGACTCAAAACGCTATGATTTTGTTCCGGATGTCAAGTGAATCGATGTGCTTTCTGTGCTTGTGCACGTGTTCCTCTTATTACTGGACAGACAGTGCTGCTCAGCTGTGGTTACCAGTGAGCCCACTCTGTGGTTTCCCCACTGTGAGGCTGCCTGTGGGAGCAGTCTCACTACAGGGGGGCTGGATCCAGTTGGGCTGTGGAGAGCCAGGCCAGGCGGGACCCAGCCCGTACCACGGTAACAAAAACCACCTAGTGCTGGTGGACCAGTAGGCGGCGCTCTGCCTGATGTCATTTCTGTGCTAGAGATGACCAGGGACACTGAGCTGTAGGAGGTCAGAACTAGATCAAAGGAGGATTACAGCTGAGGTCCCGCCTGCTTAATTAAAGATCCCAGAGACAGTGATTGGAGGAGCAGGGGTGTGGAGTCCCACTGTCCCAGAGTCCCGGCTGTATCTGAGCTTGAACTGTCCCCTCCTACACATGAAACACCCTGGGATTGTTTGGAAAGACAAAATCAATTAATGCCAACATTATTTTTTCAATTCTTATGAGTATTGATTTAGAAACAGCTTAGCAGTATTCCTAGTCAGTGTCCTGACCTCATTCCTGGCCAGATCAGAGTTTGAACAGTCTGAGATTTTCGGGTGAACAGTGCCCTCCTATGTGTGAAGCACCTTCGGGTCCTTCAGGAAGAACGAAAATGCAGTATTGATAACTTATTGTTTTTCCTGTACGTATCCAGTAGGAGGTGCTTGAGGAACATCCCTTCAGGCTGGGGGTGTGTTATGTATTCTGCTCAGTGTTCTGGTCCACAGCTCCCTGTGTTAACAGCAGCTGCTCTGCACTGTCTCCAGACTGATCCGCGGTGCTAAGGGACGACCCCAGCAGGAGTCTGTGATGGTCTACAGGGTGTGCCGTTCACTGACACAGTACGACACTCTGCCCCCTGACAAGTCTGACTCCACAGCGACGGTCTTCTGCTCTCCTCCCTCGAATCCTCGTTCTCCTGACTTCCTCAGATCCGCCGGTCTGTCAGCCTCAATACCTCCCCCAGTTCCCTGTAGCACTAATCTTGATCTGGGATGGTGCATTTTACTGACCGTGTCTAAACACTGGAGTATCGGCTCCGCTGTTTTCCAGGAACCAAAGCGCGAGGTACCAGAAGCCTAGATGCCTCTGTGTCCTGTGGGATTTTGGGAATATAGCACTGGAAAAGTTGGAGAGAGAGGGAGCAGAAGACTGTGAGAGGGAACGGGTGTTAGACCGTTCTCCTGCTCTTTCTGGGAACTGAGCTGAAACCAGAGTTTTGTCGGGTTTAGACAATTCCTTGGAAGTTATTTTTGATGTGTAACGTTCAGCACTGAATGAATCGGAGTGTTTTAAAAGCATTGCACTGATACAACGTCTCTAAATGCGTTACTGGAAGCATCACACACTCCAGGCTGGATTATGCACTAATGAGAGATGTTTGTCTCTTTAAATGCTGGATTAGTTTGTGCACAGGTTAAAGTCAGTCTTTTACAGAGTATTAGAGAAATCTGCACCCCTAGGAGTTTTTTTATATTGCTCAAAGAGCTTTAAAGCACTTTACATATAGAAGTGATTCCAGATACACAGATCTCAAATGTAAAAAAATACTACCGATATAAGAGATGGAAAAATAAACTTTAATTTAACAATAATATTAATAATAATAATTGCTTACACTTACATAGCACTTTTCTGGACACTCCACTCAAAGCACTTTACAGGTCATGGGGATCCCCTCCAGCCCCACCAGTGTGTACCCCACCTGGATGATGCTCCAGTCCGCTCAGGACACAGCAGCTCTCAGTGGGGAGGAGAGCAGAGTAATGTAGCCAATTCATAGAAGGGGGTTATTGGGAGGCCATGATCTCTTTTCTAGAGACGCCCTGGGATTTTTAATGACCACAGAGAGTCAGGACCTCAGTTTTACATCTCATCCGAAGGACGGCGCCTGTTTACAGTCCAGTGTCCCCCCTCACTATACTGGGGCATCGGGACCCACACAGACCGCAGGGTGAGAGCGCCCCCTGCTGGCCCCACTAACACCTTTATTTAGAGTTTTAATAGAAAATATTTTATGCAACAAACCATACAGTAACTTATTTGAATAAAAAGGATTCTCTATCTACTTCTTGTAAGCTGATCAGGGGTTCGAATGACAGTTCAGTAGTTAAGGGCCTGTCCTGTTAATTAGGTAACAGCTGTTCATTGCAACACTGCCAAAAGATTAGATGCCAAGATATGATTTCCCCTGTAGTGTGATGAAGAACATAACCGTTGAATGTTTATTTATTTTCAGTATTTTTATATTGTTGTTTTTGTGCTATGTTTTATATTTAAGATGTCTTTTGCTGTTTTCATTATTTCAGGGTAATAGAAAATGATTTGGGGACGTCCCGTCCACACTGATTTTAAGCTGTATTGTATTACCAACTGGAAGCTGTTGCAGCGCCTGCACAGTGGTGATGTGTGTTCTGTTGTGTCGCAGTGATAAATAGCATTTTGTTAAATTTTATATTATGATGTTATATTTTGTTTGTTCAGATGACAGATTCATTGAAATTGTATTATATTTAGTTTGCTGTTGTGCAAACTGAGGAAAATGTTCACTGGTTGTAATGAAGGGAAGAACAGACCTAATTGAAGTAAAAGTGTTCTTGAAAAACTATTTCATGGAGCTACAGGGCTACTCGTGCACTGAACTGTGAGGTGCTCAGTGTTCATGGTTGTACTGAGGGAGCTGTCAGATCCATGTGGGGTTTAAAACCTGGTTTCAGCTCTGCTGTCACGGAGTTGGGCACTTCTTTGTTTTTCATTGTGGTTTTTATTGTCTTTGTCTACGTCTTTGTAAAATGTTGTGAGAATATTATAATTGTAAGTTGCTACTGTTCCAAAGCCATTGACCAAAGGGATGCTGAACGGTGATTGCAGGTTTACAATCTGTGAAGGTTTAGTTTTCAATTTGATAGAGATTGTCTTGGTGTGTATATATATATGCATGCCATTTCCTTCAGCTGGATAGCGAGTCGGAAGGTATTGTCTGGAGGGGTGGGGGGGGACAGGCTGCCCAGTCAGTGTGGTTGAAGCCGATACCCTGGCTCCTCTCCAGACACAGCTGGGTGAGCTCCTCCAGTCAGGACAGGAGGCTCTGCTGTACACAGAGGGGGTGGGGGTGGGGAACAGGCTGCCCAGCCCTGTGGTTGAAGCCGATACCCTGGCTCCTCTCCAGACACAGCTGGGTGAGCTCCTCCAGTCAGGACAGGAGGCTCTGCTGTACACAGAGGGGGGTGGGGGTGGGGAACAGGCTGCCCAGCCCTGTGGTTGAAGCCGATACCCTGGCTCCTCTCCAGACACAGCTGGGTGAGCTCCTCCAGTCAGGACAGGAAGCTCTACTGTACACAGAGGGTGGTGGGGGTGGGGGACAAGCTGCCCATCCTTGTAGTTAAAGCCGATACCCTGGCTCCTCTCCAGACACAGCTGGGTGAGCTCCTCCAGTCAGGACAGGACGCTCTGCTGTACACAGAGGGTGGTGGGGGTGGGGGACAAGCTGCCCAGCCCTGTTGATGAAGCAGATCCTTGCCAAAGAGGCCAAGACATCAATGAGCCATTAACTACCAGCATCCTCTTGTTGGTGTTCTTTTATTCTTCAAGCGCTGTCTTTGTGCACTGGCAGTGTTTACAAGTGCCCGAGATAAAAAATGTTGCTTTAATATGGAGACTTGATCAAATTCAGATTCAGAGCGGAAGGAGATGGAACGAGCCAAGTTGTACATTTTTATCACACAGCAGACACTTACAATATGTTCCAGAATATGCAATACTGCTGCTGTGATATTCCAGATACCTTTTTGCCAAACCTGAGACTGGGGAGGACACCTGGAACAGTCTTCATTCAGAATCTTTTATCACTTATTGATGCCGGTTCTGTTTGGACCTTGTACAGTATTTTTTTATTTTTCAATAAATGAAAAAAGACATGACACAACAGGCTTGTTTGTCCTTTGTCTCCGGAAGGCGTTCTTATTTCGGAAGCTCCCAGTCCCAGTTTTCCGGTCTCTCTGGGTGGGAGCCCGAGAGCCGCTGTCCCTCGTCCCCGAGCCGAGAAGAGTCGGTCCCCTGGGAGACCTGGGCCTGGGAGCCCGCTCTGTACTCGAACCCCGGCCCCCAGGGGCCAGACGCGCTCTCCCTGAGATCTCGGTGGTCTTGACCTCCGTGAGGAGAGTGGGAGTCGTCCGGTCGTCCAGACTCCCGGTCCTGCTGCTCGGAGCCCAGCGGCGCTGTCCTCTCGTCCAGACTCCCGGTCCTGCTGCTCGGAGCCCGGCGGCGCTGTCCTCTCGTCCAGACTCCCGGTCCTGCTGCTCGGAGCCCGGCGGCGCTGTCCTCTCGTCCAGACTCCCGGTCCTGCTGCTCGGAGCCCGGCGGCGCCCTGCAGACTCGCGCTGCAGAAGGAGGCAGAGTCCAGGGGAAACGAGACCGACGGGGGGCTGTGGCGTCTCTCCACGTCTCCTGACGGCCGTCCAGCCTGCAGAACCGCACACGCAGGGCGCCCAGCTCCTGTCCGAGGGGAACCGGTCCTCCATCATCCCCCAGGGAAGGCAGGGGTGATGTTGACACCCCTCCAGGGAAGTGAGGCAGATCCTCCTGCAGGGCAGTGTGGTGGTGAGACGGATCCTGGGTTTCTGAGTGTAGTGGGATGAGGGCTGTGGTTGGGCGGAGCTGGGATTGGGAAATTAACTGTTGGGCTCAGTGTCACTAGTGTTGGGCTTGTGTGTGAAAGGCTCAGAATTAGACAGTGAGAGGGCTGTGACACATTCAGAATGCCTGAAGAGCTCTTATAGGATTGAGTCTTTGATAACACTGTAAAACTTGGAGCGGATCAGACTGCTGCGCACTGGGAGTCTGACTGACAGCACTGTCACACCTGGAGCGGATCAGACTTCTGCGCACTGGGAGTCTGACTGACAGCACTGTCACACCTGGAGCGGATCAGACTGCTGCGCACTGGGAGTCTGACTGACAGCACTGTCACACCTGGAGCGGATCAGACTGCTGCACACTGGGAGATTGACTGACAACACTGTCACACCAGGAGCGGATCAGACTGCTGCGCACTGGGATTCTGACTGACAGCACTGTCACACCTGGAGCGGATCAGACTGCTGCACACTGGGAGTCTGACAACACTGCAAAACCAGGAGTGGATCAGACTGCTGCTCTGTCACACCTGGAGCGGATCAGACTGCTGCACTGTCACACCTGGAGCGGATCAGACTGCTGGGCACTTACAAGGAGCTGAGTGCAGGCTGGGCTGGGGTCTTGAATTAAAGAGACCCCCTTAGATGATTTAATTGATGTATTATTTTGATGTTGCACCTCACTACTGCTGGTCCTACATGGGGCTTATTTTCAGTTAAAAAAGCGATTTTACACTTTTTTTTTTGACTTGCACGTTTCTGTGTTTTCTCCCAAGGGACTCAAGTTCTGAACTCTACCCCACCGCCGGCTCACACCGATGCTCTCTTTTTAAAGATGTGTGTTATTTAACTCCTTGTTGCTGCTGCTGTGTGTTTGTGTTTTTGGTGTTTCCTCAATGTCTCTGTCCTGGAGCCTACACGCGCACAAGCCTGTCATCGCACCTGTGCAGGTGACCGTGAGCTGGTCTGAGGTCTTAATGAGAAACACGCTGGGAAAGCACAGTGGGCGGGTGCGCGATGGAGACCGGTCTCTGATTGGCCAAAGGTCGCTGAGTGACAGAGGTTTCCACCTGTTAGAGGAGCGGTGTCCACAGCCGGGCTATTTGAGCCGGTGGGAGGGGCTGGTCGTCATTCCGGCTGTGAGGTGTGTTCAAGCGAACAGGTGCGCTGCTTTTACTGCGAGAACAGACGGGTGATTTTTCGAGGTGAAGGAAGCCGTTTTGATGCACCTTTAGCAAACCTTTGCTTTAAATGTTACCGGTAAGTTATCGATATGCTCTGTCGTGTTTTAAACTGTTCTAAAACGTTGTTTCCAAGGTAAGGGGAAGCGTTTTTAGGCAATTTAGCGAACCTTTGCTGGAAAGCTGATACATGAGCGATGTGCTTTGGCGTGTTTTAAACTGAAACGCGAGGTGAATATTTCTATTAAAGAGGTTCGTTTGCTCTGTGCGGTTGTATCTGGTGACACAACACGGTTCTACAAAGTCTTGTGTTTTGTGGTGTTTAGTCCGTGGTGGTGGTTTGATTTCGCGGGTAAAAATGCATTTTATTTGCCCGTTGCGCAGTTTCTGTCTGAAGTGCCTTGGTCAGTGTTGACTCGTTTATTACAAAATAGTTGAATTGCTTTGAAAACAAACTTAATGTTCGTGTTTAGAGGCGTGTGTGTTTAATTTGAGAAACGATTTCAAATTGTTCGGGGAACTGAGAAGCGTCGCGTTGTAAGCAAATACACACGTGTAGTCGGGTGTGTCTGTTGTGGGCTGTTTAAAGTTAAAGACCCAGCAGTGTGTGTCTGTGCTTAAAGACTGGATATTTCAGCTCGGGTCGGTTTTATACACAAATCCATTGTTTGGTTCAGTTTTTTTAATGTGATAAACCGGTGCTTTAACATGAACTTTCAAAGCCCATTAAATGCTACAAAGAATGTATTTTTGTTATCAAACGCCATTTACAACCCTGTATATAGTAGTACTGACCCACAAAAATATCCAATGAGTTTATAGTAGAAAACTTGTTTACAGCATTAAATAACGAAAGATGCACACAACTGCTCTTTAAGTAATCATTAAAACGGTTCTGTGACATTATTTCTTTAAAAGACCGTGTTTGTGTTATCTGTGCTGGCATAATGTAAATAGTTGATATAATAAAAAACAACCGGAAGGTGAAAGCAGTACATTTTTTTTGTGTAGTATTTGTAAATCCTCTCATTGTTAAACAAAAAATAAATATTTATGCCGAGGCCGCTACATTACACCCTTTCTCAAAAACAAACAAACAGGTTTTTCTGATGCACATTAACATGAGCGAGAGTCAGAGAGAGTGTAGCTGAGACAGAGGGACTGTTCTCAGTTCTGTTTCTGTCTCGAGTCATTTTCACTCCACAGCTTCTCCCTGAAAACTGAATCCTGCTGGTTTGTTTTACAGGCTTCTCTTGTAAATTAACACCTAGGCTGTAGATGTGTGCTGTTTCTTCTTACTTCAGGGGGAAATTTCATCATTTAAAATATTGGTGTATTTGCCGATAAGGTTGCTTCAGTCAGAACCAGTGTTTTCTGTACACCCGGTGGAGTTTTGCACGAATGTCGGTTCTTGTGCGAGACGTCGGTGTGAAATGGCGAGTGCGGAGTGACCAGGGCAGGTTGGGGTTCTAGTGATGGATTGGGGTGCACCTGCAGGCAGTGGGCTGGTGAGGACTGTGTCTGTGGGCTCATGTGGTCGTGTTTGTGGACGGGTGTCTCAGAGGGGCCTTCCAGCAGGTTCTCAGGAAGCTCTTCAGGAAGAGAGCCGGCAGAGGTCTGAAGTGGATCTCCTGGACTCGCCCCTGACCGGTCTGCTCCCAGTCCTGGCCTGGACTCTGGGATTCGCTGTGGGAGGTGAGTCTTGGGTCAGGAGTCGAACCCTGGGCCCTGTCGTTGGTGATGGGGGGGAGTTGAGCTAGAGCCTCCATTGAGAACCTCAGGGCCACCGTCTTCACAGCAGGAGGAAGAGCCGGGTTCGAGGAGCTGGCCTGTACCGGATCCTGCACTCTGGGGCTGCAGGGAGCTCCAGCACCTGTACGAGGCCCGTGAGGAGGACCCCAGAGAGGACAGGGCGAGACCACCGGTGACTCTGACCTCAGGACAGGTCTTCTGCAGGGGGCAGCACAGCTCCGACTGGCCCAGTGTTCCCTGTAATAGAAGATCACTGGCTGTTCACTGGGCTGCTTATTCTCTGTGATGGACAGACACTGGACTGGTATTCAGTATAATCATCACTGTACTGGGTATTCAATATACTAATCACTGGACCGTTTTCATTGAGGGATGATCACTATATTGGGTTTTCAGGATAGTCAATTCACTGGGTATTCACTGTAGTCATCACTGCACTGAGTATTAACCATTACTGCACTGGGTGTTTACTGTAATCACTGCATTGAGTATTAATCATCACTGTACTGGGTATTAATAATCACTGTAGTCATCACTGCACTGAGTATTAACCATCACTGTACTGGGTGTTCACTGTAGTTATCACTGCACTGAGTATTAATCACTGTTATCATCACTGCACTGAGTATTAATCATCACTGAATGGTTTATTCAGAGTGCTGTCTGTTATTCAGTGTACAGATAAATCCTGTTTTTCAGTTGTAGGTGGGCTCCTGAAAAGACTGCTGAGCCCAGAAGCAGGAGTGTGATTAGAGAGGAGGGACAGGTGAGGGGAGCTGTTTAAATCACCTGTGTGAGGCTGTCAGGGACTGTGGCGCAGGGGGACACTGGGGGGGCTGTGGCGCAGGGGGACACTGGGGGGGCTGTGGCGCGGGGGGACACTGGGAGGACGAGCTCAGTGTTGTCCCCATGCAGGTACCTCTCACTCATCCCTGCTGCAGCTCTGTGTGTGATTCACAGGACAGAAGTGTGGAGCTCACAGAGCAGAGGAAGTCAGAAACTCCTGCTGGAGCTCCTGACTCAATATTCTGTACAAACAGGCAGAGAAACAACATGGAGCCCTTTTCTTGGATAGGAACTGTCCTATCTAGTTGGTAAACTATTTTTTCCTTGATTTAGTTATTTTGTGTTTGCTGTTTATTCAGTGGAATTGTAGTCCCTTACAGTTTACTGAAGTGCTTTACTACATATTCACTGTGCTGGTCTGTCACATACACATACTCTCTCCTGAATATTTCCTGGAAATTCACTGTACTGGTTAGTCACTTTGACAGATATTCACTGGCATGTTCATCACTCAACTAGTCAGTTTCTTTCCTGAATGATTACTGACTTGACTCTACTGTCTTCACCATAACCGTTCAACACTAAGCCAGTGTTTGTCTTCAATGGTTATTGTACAAGTTCCCTGTAATTACTAGTCAATCTCTGTCCTGGATATTTTTTGTCCTGGATATTCAATGTACTAGATGTTTATAGTAATTGTTAATTACTAAGCTGATGAGAGCAGGGGGTGTTGGGGTACCAACTGGCTGAGAGCAAGAGTTGGGGTATCAGGCTACCAAATTATTTGTGGGAGAACTTCAAGTCAAGAGGGAGGACAGACGCCCCAACATCGGAGCTCTCTCCCAGTCGGACACCAGGAGCCCTGACGCCCTCATCCTCCCCCATCGGCTCCATCTCTCCGGTCGTCTGGTCTGGACGTCGGGCTCCAGGATCTCGGGGAAGGTTCCCTCCTCCCAGCCCGGCTCAGGCCTGAGGAGTCTGGAAGATCTGGGAGAAGCCAACAGGAAGAAACTCCTCCTGGACCTCTCCTCTGGGAGGAGCCCAGCGTCTGGACCCCCCCGGAGACTCGGGCTGACCAAAGAGGAGGAGCCTGGCGCCTGGACACCCAGGGGTGTTGGAACAAAGAGGAGGAGGAGGAGGAGCCCAGTTGTGCCACAACAATGAAGAGGAGCCCAGGGGTGTCAGAACCTCTGAAGGGGGAGAGAGCCTGTGGACAACACGCCTGTGTTTCTCCAGGACGGGTCTCCAGAACAGCAGCTCTGGACCGGAGCAGTCGGGACTCGGTGGAGCACAGGCTGCCTTCAGGCCTGTTTATTCCCACCAGACACAGCTCCTGCAGGAGGAACCTGACCCTGCAGGGAGGCTGTGGGACAGGTGGGGAGGGACTGGGAATGTGGGAGCTGCCCCCCCGTGTTGGGAAACGGGATCAGGCAGCCAGGGCTGAAGTGGGGCAACACTGTACCAGGCTGGAGAGGGCACCCCCAGACCTGCAGTTAGAGGACAGGGGAACAGGGGACCCCCCATCAGCCAGGCAGGTGAGTCTCTCCTTCGCTGGATTTCCCTCACAGGTGACGCTGGTCTTCATCGGTCCTGCAGGGATCCAATCAGACCAATCTGGGATCGACACACTCCCAGGGGGCAGAGCAGGAGTTGTCTTGGGAAGACAGACAGGATGTCCCGACTGCCTTCCTCCTCCTCCCTGCCTGCTGGAGCCTGTGAGGATGGTGATGAAGTGCTGCCGATGCCCCTGGTCCAGGTGGAGATTCGGAGCCCCAAGAGGACTCATCCTGTCGGGGTGTCAGGGGGTGACCCTCTTGGCTGTGTCCTGACCTCCTGCTGTCTCTCGCCCACAAGATCAAGGTCGGTGTGCTGTTGACACTACACTCTCGTACCCGAGTCCAACACCACCCTCCAGCACGAGCACAAGGTCAGGTTAGTCCTGTCACTCCTGTGTCACACTCAGGGCATGAACACACAACCCTACTAGTGAGAGAGGAGAACCATTAATATTCTACCAGTATTGATATTCATACTTGAGGAAATATTGTTAGTTTTATTAACGGTATTAATATTAATTGGATTTTTTATTAGTGCCACTTGCACTAGAAGTAGTTATTTTTAGCTGGAGCAAGACCAACAGAAGCAGTATTGCTGTCTGCAGGAGCACAACTGATTGAGCCAGTCTTGTGAAATACACCTCTTGTGTGTCTCCTGTGTTCTCCGCCGTTGTCGTTCCAGTCGACCTCATCTCGAACCCTCACGGGACTGTGCTGGGACTCCTCTCATCCCGACTCCTGGGAGCTCGTATCGGGATCTTGAGAGGAGTCCACCAGGATGGGTTCGGTGACTCCTCAGCACTACCCACGGCCAGCCTCGAGCTGGGTCCCTGGGTTCTGACGGTCCCGTCTGCTTCAGGGTCTTCCTCCTGATCTCCATGACCGCAGCGCAGGTCTTCCCAGCGGCTGTGTGCTGTCGGATCTTCCCACAGTCGTCACTGGGAGGAGACCCTCCCTGGAGTTAGAGGATCGCTGGTGTCACCTGGGTGAGTCAGGTGTGGGACGTATCGGAGTACCTTTCACTGGGGGGGACGGGAGACACACTGGGGGACTTTCAGTGTCCCTTCTGTCCACATCCAGAGCACACAGGTGCTGTTTCCTTGCTTTCAGGGCCACTGTGGTCTGCAGAGAGCTGCCCTTCTCCTCTACACTCTACAGAGCGGGTTACCGAGCCCGGGAGCTGTCCAGGTCTGAGGTCAGTGGGCACGTATGGGTGGAGAGATCGGGTATAGGCTGGACTCTCTCTGCTGGATTATTTTCCTTAATTCTCCAGGATCTTCAGAGACGAACACTAGGAAGACTGGTGCTGGGAAGACTGGGGAGTTGGAATGGAAGTGGGATACTCTTGTCCCATATTTTCCATGATGAGGCGGACTGTAGGAAGACAGGTGTGTGTGAAAATTATACCCTCCCCTGTATTTTCTTTAATTTTCCAAGATGTCCAGAGGCTGCCGGTGAAGAGCCAGGTATGGATGGGAAGATAAATCGGGAGTTGGGTGCTTCCTTCTGTCTCTTTTCCTAGTTTTCCAGGATGTTGGTATTGACATTGGACTGTTATTCATTAATTTTCCGAGGTGGCCAGTGGGAAGACGGGTATGGCTGGGAGTTGGGATGGAGGTGAGTCTCTCCTTCACTGGTTGTCCCTCGCAGGTGAAGCTGGTCTTACATGATCGGTGCTGATCAGATCAATCTGGGTTCCACAGACTCCCAGGGGACAGAGCAGGAGTCGTCTCGAGGAGGCATCCAGGGTGTCCTGTTCTCCTGCCTGCTGGAGCCTGTGAGGATGACCATGATGACGAAGAGCTGCAGGTGACCCTGATTCAGGCTGCTCCTTAGAGACGAGCTCCAGGCGGAGAGCCAGTGGACTCCTCCTATCGGGGCTCCAGGGGGTGACCCTCAGGGCTGTGTCCTGACCTCCTGCTGTCTCTCGCCCACAAGAACCTGGTCAGTGTGCTGTTGACACTACACTCTCGTACCCGAGTCCAACACCAGCCTCCAGCAAGAGCACAAGGTCAGGTTAGTCCTGTCTCATACTCGGGACATGAACACACAACCCTACTATTGAGAGGAGTAGTTATAAAGTTACTAGCATTGATATTGGAGCCTGGTGAAGTATTATTGTTGAATTAACACAATGTTGAGTGACAGGTGAACGCTGGGCTGAACACTGATGACGAGGCACAGAGAAGACTGCAGAGCCAGACTGCTGCCCTCAGACACATGAACCAGCTGTGCAGCCTACAGCAGCGTGTCCTGGGATGCTCTCTCCTGTCTCTTTTCCATTTTCCAGTAAGTCCGGCGGCTGACACTGGGAAGACATGTATGTATGAAGACTGAACCCTCTCCTGTTTTCTGTTCCTTCATTTTCCAGGGTGTCCAGGGGCAGACAGTGGAGAGACAAGCATGGCTGGGATAGAGGTTGGATGTTCTCTCCTATAATCTTTTCCCTGATTTTCTAGGATGCCTGTAAAATTGACAGTATGGAAGGGGAGTTGGAATGGAGGTTGATGTTTTCTCCTGTCTCTCTTTTCCCTAATTTTCCAGGATGTCCAGTGGGAAGACAGGTATGGATAGGAAGATAGAATGGGGATTGGTCTCTCCTGTCTCCAGCAGCATCTCCTGCTCTCTGAGGTCAAACACCAAAATGTCAGGGGTCAAAGGTTAAGATGGACTCCAATGCAGGGACAGACAGTGGGGGGACTAGTGTGGATGGAGGATGATGCTCTATCTTGTGTTCATTGCTGTAGTTTTCCAGAACGGCCAGAGGCAGTCAGAAGATGAGTTGTCCAGTGGCTGACAGTGGGAAGACTGGTATGGATGAGGATTTGGGATAGAGGTGGGATGCTCTCTCCTGTGATCTTTTCCATTTTCCAGGCTGGTCAGAGGCTGCCACTGGGAAGATAGGTATGGCTGGCAGTTGGGATAGAGGTTGGTTACCCTCTCCTGTAATCTTTTTCTCATTTTCTGGGATATCCAAAAATTAAAAGTGGGGAAAATGGATTGGAGTTTGGATTTGGAGGTTGACGTTTTGTCCTGTGATCATCTCTGTAGTTTTCCAGATTGTCCAGTGGCTGACAGTGGGAAGACGAGTATGGATGAGGAGTTGGAATGGAGGTTGGATGCTTACTCCTGTCTCTCTTCCCCTAATCTTCCAGAGTGCAGAGGCTGCCAGTGGGAAGATGGGTATGAAAGAGGTGTTGGGGTTGACACTGGACTCATTGGACTGTATTTCCCTTAATTGGCCAGAGGCTGATAGTGGGAAGACTGGTATGGATGGAGATTGAACCCTCTCCTGTAGTCTCGTTCCCTCATTTTCCAGGATATTCTGAGGAAGACCGGAATAGATGGGGTGGTAGACTGGGGTTTGGATGCCGTCTCCTGTTTCTTTTGTCTAATTTTCCGGGATGTCCAGGAAAGTCAAGACCAGTGTGGATGGAGGTTGATGCTCAGTCCTGTTCATTTCTGTGGCTTTCCAGAATGTCCTGAGGCTGCCAGTGGGAAGACAGGTATGCATGAGGTGTTGGGATAGTGGTTAGCTGCTCTCTCCCTGGTTTTTTTTTCCTTATTTTCCAGGAAAAGTGCAGAGTCTGACATTGTGTATGAAGTTTGAACCCTGTCCCTAATTTTCCAGGATGTCCACAAGCAGACAGTCGAGAGGCAGGTGTGGTGTTGGGATTGATGCTGAACTCTCTCTCCTGTATTGTTGTCCAGGCTGACCAGTGGGAAGATGGGTATGGCTGGGAGTTGGGATGGAGGTGAGAAGCTCTTTCCTGTCTCTCTTCCTCCTTGTCGGTTTCTGTGACGTCTCTCTGCCTGTCTCTTGAGCTGCGTCTTTCTCTCAGTCCAGCTGCTTGTGCTCTGTAAAACGCTACACGTCTGCAGTATTAAACGGGGCTTTATGACTGTGGATTGCAGGTTTGATTCCAGAGGGGGGGACAGTCTTGAACCCCAGCGTGAGGTACTGATCATGGTTATCATTGGCTGTACTGTAGAAGTGTTGACAATGGTGTACTCAATTCTCAAGAGTATTGTACCTTAATACACTGACACGTCTGTGTGTTGAACTGTCACCTGTAGTGAGCTTTGTTACTCAATGATATAGACCAGGGTGCTGAAGTCTTTCCTATATAACACTTGAACACCCAAACCTGTGTACTGTACTCCCATCTGCACTGAGCGTTAATACTGGTAATCCTCACACTTGTATATAAAACTCTCTCCTGTCCTGAGCTTTAATTCTCAATGACAGACCTGTGTGCTGAGCTATCCTGTGGACTGTGCTGTAATACTGAAACCAGCGTGCTGAACTTGTACTTAATCTAGTTCTCACACTGACACAAGTGCTGAACTCACCTTTACTGTGCTTTCATACTCAAAAGTGTGGACTGTACTATCATACTTAAACCAGTGTGATACACCTGTGTGCTAAACTCTCACCTTGACTGTGCTCTAATACTCAAACTCTGTACTCAGCTCCCACCTGGACTGGGCTAAAATAATTAACCCACTGTGCTGATCCTTAC
Source organism: Lepisosteus platostomus (assembly GCF_059453375.1). NCBI lineage: Eukaryota > Metazoa > Chordata > Actinopteri > Semionotiformes > Lepisosteidae > Lepisosteus > Lepisosteus platostomus. Next base: position 2,881,233 of record NC_142615.1, read on the forward strand.
CTTGTAAGTGAGCTTTAATATCCTGTGACACACCAGTATGCTTAACTTGAACCTGCAGTGTTCTTTAAATCTCAAATCTGTGTGCTACACTCTTACCTTGATTGAGTTTTAATACTCTGACACACCTGTGTGCTTTACTCTTGTTTTAAATTTAATTCTCAGATCTGTGTGGTCAGTTCTGGACTAAAAAAACTAAACCAGTGCTTTTTCCTGTGCTTTAATACTGATACCTGTGTGATCATCTCTCACCTGGAGTGTACTCAACAGAATGGGTACTATTTTTCTGTTTTTAATACTGAGACCTGTGTTATGAACTCTCCTCTCCACTGAGCTGTAATGTGTTGTAATACTTAAACCTGTGAACGTAACTCTTACATGGACTGTGCTTTTGTACTTCAATCGGTATCATCAGGTCTCACCTGGACTGTACTGAAATACTTAAACCAGGGAGGTGAGCTTGTACTGAGCTTTAATATTCAGAGATGCGTATGCTGAGCCTTCATCTGTAGTGAATTTCAATACTCAAATCTGTGTGCTACACTCTTACCTCTGAGTTTTAATCAATGACACACCTGTACTATAAAAGTGAAACCAGGGTGCTGATCCTTAACTTGTTAGTGAGCTTTAATCCTCAGTGCCACACATGTAGGCTAAACCTTCACAAGCAGTGTATTTTAATACTCAAATCTGTGTGCTGGAGTGTCAACTGTACTATTAGAATACTCAGCCCTGTGGGATGAACTGTAACCTGTACTGTGTTGTAATACTCAGGTCTGTGACCTTGCATGTCTGACTGGTACTATTTTGCAATGTACTGAGCTTTAATACTTAAACCAGTGTGCTGACCTCTCACTTGTGTGGATGTGTAATTTTTCAGTGAGGTGTATGCTGGACCTTCATCTATAGTGTACTTCAATACTCAAATGTGTGCTACACTCTTACCTTGACTGAGTTTCAATACTCAACGACACACCTGTGTGCTTTACTCACCTTTAAAAAAAAAAAAAAAAAAAAATCTCAGATCTGTGGACAGTACTAAAATACTTCAGGTGTGCTGAACTCTCCCCTTTACTGTGCTTTAATACTCAAACCTGTGTTCTCTACTCTCACTGGGCTGTACTAAACTACTTCAGCCAGTGTGCTGATCTCGTGTTAAGACTGAACTTCAATACTCAGTGATACAACCATTGCTGAAACCTTCACCTGCAGTGTACTTGAATCCTCAAGTCTCGGTGCTGAAATTTCAACTGTCCTATTATAATACTCAGCCCTGTGTACTGTACTGTGTTGTAATATATGGTGTAGTGCAGTGTCACTTGTACACTGTTGTAACAGTCACCCTCCGTCCTGTATTTCAGTGTAACAGTCAGACTTCTGACCACAACTGTCACCTGTGCTCTAGTGTAATACTCAGCCCTGTGTACTGTGCTGTTCTGTTAAATGTTTCCTATATTGTTGTAATACCCAGACCTGTGTACTGTAGAGTGATGTGGACTGTCACTTGTATTGTGTTGCACCAGCCTTGTCTGTTGTATGACAGTGTAATAAACACAGCAGTGTGCCAAACTGTCACCTGTAATCTATTGTAGTACTCAGACCTGTCTTCTGTGTTGTGTTGTAATATCTAGCCATGGGTACTGTACTACAAAGTAATAATACACCCAGTGTGCCAAACTGAAACCTGTACTCTACTCTAATACTGAACTGTCAAACCTCAGCTAAAATAGTTTTCCTTTCTTCTCTTTTCAGCAGGGAAGAAACCTGGACTTGTTCCTGTGCTGCCTACAGCTGCTGATGTAGGTTCCTACTTAAACTGTTGAAACCTTCAGCCCTGTGTACTGTGCTGCTGTAAAATTAAGACTGGTGTGTTGAACTGTCATCTGTACTGTTTGTTAATACTCTGACTGCTGTAGTGTATGGTGTCAGAATAGATGAACTGGTCTACTGAACTGTCACTTGTACTATAATGTAACATTTCTTCTATACTGTATTTCACTGTAACAGATGCATTGTGGATTATAGGAAAATGTTTCCTGTACTCGATTGTAATCTTCCTTGTGTACTGTATTATGTGAACTGTTACCAGTGTGGGGTTGTAATACTTAAAACTAGAACTGTCACCTGTGCTTTTGTCATACTCAGCCCTGTGTACTGTTGTAAAATTGACTGGTGTATTAAAGTGTCATCTGTACTGTTCCTTTAATATGCTGACTGCTGTACTGAACAGTCACTTGTACTATAATGTAACATTTCTTCTGTACTGTATTTCAGTGTTAAACAGGCATTGTGGATGATAAGACAATGTAAATTGTAATACTTGGCCTTGTGTACTGTATTATGTGAACAGTTACCATTGTGGGGTTGTAATACTTAAAACAGTCACCTGTGCTATTCTGTCATACTAAACCTGTGTATTGTAATACGTGGACTAGTCTTCTGAACTGTCACTTTTACACCATTGTAATCACTCTTTACCATATTTGCGAGTAAAAGATGAATTTTGATCTGACAATGTCATCTGTACTTGATTGTAATACTCAGCCCTGTGTACTGTTGTAAAATTGACTGGTGTGTTAAAGTGTCATCTGTACTGTTCCTTTAATATGCTGACTGCTGTAGTGTATGGTGTTAAAATAGACTGCTGTACTGAACTGTCACTTGTACTATAATTTAACATTTCTTCTGTACTGTATTTCAGTGTTAAACAGGCATTGTGGATTATAGGACAATGTAATCTGTAGGTGATTGTAATACACAACCCTCTGTGCTGTATTATGTGAACTGTTACAGCTGTGGGCTTGTTATACTCACTTTTGCCTGAACCTGACACCAGTGCTGTTCAGTCTTACTTAAGCCTATGGAATTTACTAGTGTAACACATGGACTAATATACTAAACTGCCACTTTTACAATGTAATCATTCTCTTTTACTGTCTCTGAGTGTAACAGATTTCTATCTGAAACTGTCAGCTGGAGTGGATTAATTGTAAGTCTTAGCCCTGTGTCCTGTACTGCCCTGTATTCTGCTGTAATACCCTGAGGTGTGGACTGTGCTTCAGTGTAATACTCACCTATCTCTAAAACTGTCACCACACCAGTGTTTATTGTAGTGTAAGACGCAGACTTGTCCCAAACTGTCACCTGTAGTTGATTGTAATAGTCAAATGTCTATAATGTACTGTGGTTTGCTGCCTGAGCTCAGGGCTGCTGTTGTAATAACTGCACCTGTCTGCTGTACTCTGCACTGTCATCTGTACTGTAGCGTAGTTGGGGACTGTTCTATTGTGAAGGGGTTAGATGTCTATACTAAACTTACTAGTATTTTAATCCTCCATTCTGTTCAGCCGGATGGTGCTGTAATGGACAAACTGGCCTTTTTTTAAGCTTGAGATGTTGACCTGTTTCTGTGCTGAACCGTTTCCTGTGTTTTACACCACTGCTTGGTGAGGCTGCAGCCTTTTTTTCCCCCACCTCTGGGTGCTGCATGTTAACAAAACCACTGTGCTGGAGGTGTTCAAACAGGGCCCATGAGACCACACAGGCCCCCCTGAGAGGTGGGATGGGGGGAATGTAGTCAGGGCAGTGGTGTTTCAGAGCGAGGGGGGAGACGTTTTCAGGTTTGGTGGGTGTAGACGGGCAGGAGGGGGGAGACTTCTTTTCTTGGTCCGGTGTTCAGGTACAATTCCTTTTTTCTGGTTGAAGCTCATCGCGGTTTGTTTTTTTACTTCATCTTTCCCTACCCCTTGGGAACAGGAACATGCACCTCTGGAGTTCTCCTCCTGTTCTGTGCTCATCATGAAGTGGACTTGTTTCCAGGGGCCAGTCTGATCTGTTGGATGTTCTTTTGTGTTGTGACTGTGTGGGGGCTCCTAGATGTGTTTTTAAGGTTGTAACGCTCCCTGATTTAACTGCTCTGAGCTGTGACAGGGTTATTGGAGAGGTGTGTGACTCCTGGCTGGAGTTGTGCTCCAGGACAGAGCTCTGCGTGGGGTCTGTGTGCCGGTAGAAGGAATAGGTCTCCTGGAGGAGACGTAGCCTGTGAGCAGCAGGAGCTGTGTACAAACACACCACCGCTCTATCTGAAAGGGGAGAGAACTGACTGAGCTGTGACTGAAGCCAGTAAGTACTGGGGAGACTGAATATTAATCCACCTGCTGCCTCTGGATACGAGCGATAGAGGTTGAGCAGGAGCTCTTAACTGTTCAAGAGGGAGAGAGCAGGTCACTATTCCACAGAGCCAACCAGTCTGCTTTCTTTATAATCTAACACACCACCTTGTTCTTGGCTCCCTGCTTCAGTCATCCACTCCAGGCTGGACTGGTCTTACACTGAGAGATACAGGTGGGGCAGTGGAGGAGTGTGTTTAAAATGGGCCAAGGGAGGGGTACAGTTTCAACCCTCTGTTACTCTCTCACTGGGACTGTCCTGCTGCAGGACTTCATGAACTACATTTCCCAGCAGGCACTGAGGATGATGGTGGCCAATAGGCTGCCTCCCCTGGGTTAATGAGGCTCAGCTGGTGTATATAAGGAGGGTATGGGAGCTCAGCTCCTGCAGAGGGGTGGAAGGTGGAGGCAGGGGTCTGTTCAGTGAGTTGGACTTGTTGGTGGGAAGAGGACATCTGAGCTGCAGAGAAACTGGCAGCAGTTTTAAGAAAGGAAGAGATGGAGGGACAAGCTGGGTGGTTCTCAATGAGCTAGGAACTGTGCTAGGGGCTGGGTTCAGGTGTTATTAATCTCTTCCTGAATCAGTTCTCTCCCCTGGGAGCAGGATCTGTGTTCCTGCTGTTTGAAGGCCAGTGGGGGGGTTCTGGGGTGCAGGCAGGGCCAGTGTTTCACTTTCCTCTCAGTGGAGGCTCAGCAGGAGCCCTCATGAACCTCTAGAACTAGACTGGACAGGGGCCCTTATTTCTTCCTGGGCTTGTTTCTCAGGGACGAGGGATGGATGTGTGCTGGTGACCCTCTCTCATTTGACACCCACCCTGTAGTCAGACCCTCAGGAAGAGGGCTCAGCTGGAGACTCATCACTGGTTGTTCTCCCCATCTTTTTTAGCTGGGAGGGGTCGAGGGGCTCACCTGGGCCCAGTCCTCCAGTGCAGGAGGCCCAGCGGGGCAGCTGTGGGCACAAACACTCACAGCCACAAGGTAAGGGATCGCAGTGCTCTTTATTCACAGCGAGGGACACAGCAGGCCAGAAACCACAAGACAGACCCTCGCTCTTACCTAGAGCCACCACCAGCTTCAAACCAGGCCTGTGGCAAGAAAGCCAGCACTCCCAGTTCAGACCTTCTCCTCTTCTGACACAGCAGCAGAGCTCTGAAGCTCCTCTCTCCTGCTTTGCTCAGCACAACCACTCTCTTCCCCAGCCAAGGCCGGACTGAAGGGCTCTGCTGCCTGCTTTTTAAATGTCTCCTGACCAATGGGCTTCCACCAGTTAGCCAGGTAATTGTTTGGCGTGGCCTGCTGGGAAATGGAGTTGACATCTTGCTGCCTGAACCTGCTGCCCCTCACAGCGTCCAGAGCGAGTGGCACAGAAGCTGTTCCTGAAGTAGCTGAGCCCGTCGGCGAGGGAAATAAATCCAATTCAAATAAAAAAGAGCAAGTAGTCTTCTGGGATGAGTAAAATAATAATTAACGTTTGTGAGAATTCAATGTAAAACACTTGTCTCTTGGAGGATTTGAACCTGCAGGCTGGAGGGGAGCAGGCGAGAGCTCTTCCACAGAGCCACCGTGTCTCTCTGCAGGCTGGGGCTCCTGTGGGCTCTTGCTCTTCCCGGCTCAGGGTTCCAGACTGAGCAGTAAAAGGCAGAGCGATGGCATCTCCTCTCAGGGCAGGAGCAGGTGGAGGAGTGGAGATGGTGCTGCGCTTGTGACTGGGAGGTTGTGAGTTCAAATCCCAGGTGGGACCTGAGGTTGGTAAGAAAAGTACATGATCTCAGTGTCTCTATTTATTAACATGTCTCTGTTTTCAAGAATTAAATTGAATAAAACAAGCAGCTAGTTTCTCCCTGGACTTGAACCCACAACCTCTCTGGCACAGAGGCAGAGCTCTTCCACTGAGCCACCGTGTCTCTGTTGGTCTGGGGCTCCTGTGGGCTCTTGGTCTTCTTCCCAGTTCAGGGCTGAAACGGAGGGATAAGAGCCGGACCGAATCCCTCTCCCCTTGGGCCTGGAGCAGGTGGAGGAGTGGAGACGGTGCTGCACTCATGACCAGGAGGTTGTGGGTTCAAGTCCTGGCTGATCCCTGGTAAGTAAACCGAGGTGAGTATGTGGGCAGGATGATGGGGAGGGGCTATTACTGGGGGGTAGTGGGGGGGTGGAGGAGGCAGAGCAGGGCCAGGAACAGGTAGTGGGGTGGGCTAGGTAGGGCAGGGCAGTTACTGGGTTAGATTAGAGGGGTGGAGGAGTGGGCTAGGGGGAGCTGTAGGGTAGAGTAGGGCTAGGTTAGACAGGGGGTAGTGGTGGGGTGGAGGAGGCAGAGCAGGGCTAGTGGGAGGGGCAGGTAGTGGGGTGGGCTAGGAAGGGAGGGGTGGTGGAGGAGGCAGGGCTAGGGGGAGAGGCAGGTAGTGGGGTGGGCTAGGTAGGGCAGAGCAGTTACTGGGTTAGATTAGAGGGGTGGAGGAGTGGGCTAGGGGGAGCTGTAGAGTAGAGTAGGGCTAGGTTAGACAGGGGTAGTGGTGGGGTGGAGGAGGCAGGGGTAGGGCTAGGGTGAGGTGTAGGGTAGACAGGGGGTAGTGGTGGAGAGGAGAGGAGGAGTGGCGGGTGGCCTGCTGGGCCCGAGGGGCGGCGAGAGGAGAGGAGGAGTGGCGGGTGGCCTGCTGGGCCCGAGGGGCGGCGAGAGGAGAGGAGGAGTGGCAGGTGGCCCGGGCCCGAGGGGAGGGGAGAGGAGTTGGGAGGGGGGCCCAGGCCAAGGTGGGGGGTGGAGGCAGGGCTAGGAGGAGATGGGGGAGGAGAATAGGAGAGTAGGTGGGAGGAGGGGGGGGGCAGGCAGAAGGGAGCAGAGTGGGGGGGTGGAGTGCAGGGGGGGGGCAGCAGCAGCAGGAGGGCTGAGGGTCCCAGGCACCTCAACTTTTGCTTACTTTTCCCCCCCCATGTAGTCTCAGATACTCATTGGGAGGGGCCTCCCTTCTGAGACTACATGGGGGGGGGGGATAGCAAAAGTTGAGGTGCCTGGGCTCCTCTCCTCTCGCCGCCCCTCGGGCCCAGCAGGCCACCCGCCACTCCTCCGCTCCTCTCGCCGCCCCTCGGGCCCAGCAGGCCACCCGCCACTCCTCCTCTCCTCTCGCCACCCCTCGGGCCCGGGCCACCCACCACTCCTCCTCTCCTCTCGCCGCCCCTCGGGCCCAGCAGGCCACCCGCCACTCCTCCTCTCCTCTCCACCACTACCCCCTGTCTACCCTACACCTCACCCTAGCCCTACCCCTGCCTCCTCCACCCCACCACTACCCCTGTCTAACCTAGCCCTACTCTACCCTACAGCTCCCCCTAGCCCACTCCTCCACCCCTCTAATCTAACCCAGTAACTGCTCTGCCCTACCTAGCCCACCCCACTACCTGCCTCTCCCCCTAGCCCTGCTCTGCCTCCTCCACCCCCCCACTACCCCCCAGTAATAGCCCCTCCCCATCATCCTGCCCACATACTCACCTCCGATACTCACCTTGGTTTACTTACCAGGGATCAGCCAGGACTTGAACCCACAACCTCCTGGTCATGAGCGCAGCACCGTCTCCACTCCTCCACCTGCTCCAGGCCCAAGGGGAGAGGGATTCGGTCCGGCTCTTATCCCTCCGTTTCAGCCCTGACCTGGGAAGAAGACCAAGAGCCCACAGGAGCCCCAGACCAACAGGGACACGGTGGCTCAGTGGAAGAGCTTTGCCTCTGTACTGGAGAGGTTGTGGGTTCAAATCCAGGGAGAAACTAGCTGCTTGTTTTATTCAATTTAATTCTTGAAAACAGAGATGTTGATAAATAGAGACACTGAGATCATGTACTTTTCTTACCAACCTCAGGTCCCACCTGGGATTCGAACTCACAACCTCCCAGTCACGAGCGCAGCACCATCTCCACTCCTCCACCTGCTCCTGCCCTGAGAGGAGGCGCCATCGCTCTGCCTTTTACTGCTCAGTCTGGAACCCTGAGCCGGGAAGAGCAAGAGCCCACAGGAGCCCCAGCCTGCAGAGAGACACGGTGGCTCTGTGGAAGAGCTCTCGCCTGCTCCCCTCCAGCCTGCAGGTTCAAATCCTCCAAGGGACAAATGTTTTACATTTAATTCTCACAAACGTTAATTATTATTTTACTCATCCCAGAAGACTACTTGCTCTTTTTTATTTGAATTGCATTTATTTCCCTCGCCGATGGGCTCAGCTACTTCAGGAACAGCTTCTGTGCCACTCGCTCTGGACGCTGTGAGGGGCAGCAAGATGTCGACTCCATTTCCCAGCAGGCCGTGCTGAAGCACAATTACCTGGCTAACTGGTGGAAGCCCATTGGTCAGGAGACATTTAAAAAGCAGGCAGCAGAGCCCTTCAGTCCGGCCTTGGCTGGGGAAGAGAGTGGTTGTGCTGAGCAGAGCAGGAGAGAGGAGCTTCAGAGCTCTGCTGCTGTTGCTGTGTCGGAAGAGGAGGAGGTCTGAACTGGGAGTGCTGGCTTTCTTGCCACAGGCCTGGTTTGAAGCTGGTGGTGGCTCCAGGTAAGAGCGAGGGTCTGTCTTGTGGTTTCTGGCCTGCTGTGTCCCTCGCTGTGAATAAAGAGCACTGCGATCCCTTACCTTGTGGCTGTGAGTGTTTGTGCCCAGAGCTGCCCCGCTGGGCCTCCTGCACTGGAGGACTGGGCCCAGGTGAGCCCCTCGCCCCCTCCCAGCTAAAAAAGATGGGGAGAACAACCAGTGATGAGTCTCCAGCTGAGCCCTCTTCCTGAGGGTCTGACTACAGGGTCGGTGTCAAATGAGAGAGGGTCACCAGCACACATCCATCCCTGGTCCTTGAGCAACAAGCCCAGGAAGAAATAAGGGCCCCTGTCCAGTCTAGTTCTAGAGGTTCATGAGGGCTCCTGCTGAGCCTCCTCTCAGAGGAAAGAGAAACACTGGCCCTGCCTGCACCCCAGAGCCCCCCCCCACTGGCCTTCAAACAGCAGGAACACAGATCCCACTCCCAGGGGAGAGGACTGATTCAGGAAGAGATGAATAAAACCTGAACCCAGCCCCCATCACAGCTCCTAGTTCTCCAAGAACCACCCAGCTTGTCCCTCCATCACTTCCTTTCTTAAAACTGCTGCCAGTTTCTCTGCAGCTCAGATGTCCTCTTCCCACCAACAAGTCCAACTAACTGAACAGACCCCTGCCTCCACCTTCCACCCCTCTGCAGGAGCTGAGCCTCATTAACCCAGGGGAGGCAGCCTATTGGCCACCATCATCCTCATGGCCTGCTGGGAAATGTAGTTCATGAAGTCCTGCAGCAGGACAGTCCCAGTGAGAGAGTAGCAGAGGGTTGAGACTATACCCCTCCCTTGGCCCAGTTTAAACACATCCCCACACTGCCCCACCTGTATGTCTCAGTGTAAGACCAGTCCAGTCTGGAGCAGATGACTGCACCAGGGAGCCAAGAGCAAGATGGTGTGTTATATTGAAAAGAAAGCAGATTGGTGGTCTCTGTGGAATAGTGACCTGCTCTCTCCCTCTTGAACAGTTAAGAGCTCCTGCTCAACCTCTATCGCTCGTATCCAGAGGCAGCAGGTAGATTAATATTCAGTCTCCCCAGTACTTACTGGCTTCACTCACAGCTCAGTCAGCTCTCTCCCCTTTCAGACAGAGGGGTGGTGTGTTTGTACACAGCTCCTGCTGCACACAGGCTCCATTTCCTCCAGGAGACCTATTCCTTCTACCGGCACACAGACCCCACGCAGAGCTCTGTCCTGGAGCACAACTCCAGCCAGGAGTCACACACCTCTCCAATAACCCTGTCACAGCTCAGAGCAGTTAAATCAGGGCGCATTACAACCTTAAGAACACATCTAGGAGCCCACACACAGCCACAACACAAAAGAACACCCAAGAGATCGGCCTGCCCCCTGGAAACAAGTCCACTTCATGATGACCACAGAACAGGAGAACTCTGGACGTGTACGTTCCTAATCCGTTGGGAAAGGAAAAATGAAGCCAAACGGAACCCAAAGAGGGGCTAGAACTGGAAAAAAGGGAGTTGTGCCCAAACAGTAGGACTGTTCCAAAAAGAGTCTTCCTCCTCTCTCTGAGACACCACTCCCCTGCCTCCATTCCCCCACCCCACCTGTGGGGGTCTCATGTTCCCTGTTTGAACACCTCTATCACCTGTGGGGGAAAAAACAAAAGGACTCCAGCTCCAGCCTCACCCAGCGAGAGGGTGTAAAACACAGGAACAAGCTCAGGCTCGGAGAGGCTCAAGCTCAGGAAAGGACATTGTCCACTGCAGCACCATACTGGGGAGTGGACAGGTAGGGATTAAAATAGTAAGATTAGTACAGCCGTCTGACCCATTCACAACAGAACAGTCCCCCCACTGAGTGTGACAATACAGGAGCTAGGTGTGATATTACAACAGCAGGCCTGAGCCAAGGCAGCAAATCACAGTGTTACATTACATACCTTTACATCTTACAATCAGGTACAGGTGAGAGTTTGGGTCATATATCTGAGTATTACACTACAATACAAATGATAAAGGTGACAGTTCACATGACACTATTGACAGTAGACTAGTATGGACAGTATTGAGTACAGGTGACAGATTTAGACAGAACTGAGTATTACACTGCAGCACAAGCCCCAGGGTTAGGTATTACAACACAATACAGGTAACAGAGCACAGGGCAGTACAGGACACAGGGCTGTGTATTACAACACAATACAGGTAACAAAGCAGTACTGTACTCTAGGCTAAGAATTACAATCAACTACAGGTGACATTTTCATATAGAAATCTGTTACACTCAAATACAGTAGAGAGGGCGATTGTTACAACATGGTGAAAGTGACTGTTCAATAGAGTAGTCCATATCTTACAGTAGTACAATACCCAGGCATGAGTAAGAGAACAGGACAGATGACAGTTCCAAACAAAAGTGAGTATTACAACACACCAGACATAACAGTTCACATAATACAGTACAGAGGGCTGAGTATTACAGTCAAGTACCACTGATGTTTTCAGTTAGTCCACAATTCATGTCACACTGAAATACAGTACAGAGCAAGTGTTACATTATAGTACAAATGGCCATTCAGTATACCAGTCCATCTGTTACAACACCATACACTACAGAGATTTTAGTATTATAAACAGTACAGTTGATAGTTCAACACACCAGTCTTAATTTTACAATAGTACACAGGAGAGTGTTACAGTTCAGCACAGATGACATTGTCAGATAGTTCACACTGCATGTGTTACACTGAAACAGTACAGAGATCCGAGTGTTACAACATTGGACAAGTGACAGTTCACTATACAACACCGTACACTAGAGCAGGCTGCATACTAGAAACAGTACAGATGACAGTTCAACACACCAGTCTTAATTTTACAACAGCACAGTACACAGGGCTGAGTGTTACAACACAGTTGAAGTAGGAATCTATGTCAGCAGCTGTAGGCAGTACAGGAACAAGTCCAGGGTTCTCCCCTGCTGAAAAGACAAGAAAGGAAACATTTCAGCTGTGGCATAACAGTTCAGTCTTTTAATGATTACAGGTGACCGTTTGTACTACAATATAATAACCTGACCCGTGTACCAGTTAATATGGAGGATATTACAACAATACAGATGACAGATACAGTGCACAGGGCTGACGTTTACAATAGATTACAGGTGACAGTTGACATTACAGAACAAAAGGGTATTATTACACACAAGAAGTAACAGTTCACAAATTCTAATGTGGAGTACAGCTCATTTTGTTTGATCAGTTTTAGAGAAAGTTTGTTTTTAAACCTTAAAATCCCAAACAGGTTTTTGGTGTGCTTTTTGCCCTCAGTCTAGTTCTACACCATCAACTTGCTGTTAAAGTAACATACAATACAGAGGTCTGGTATTACCATCAAGTACAGCTGAACGTGTCGAGCAGAAGTCTGAATTTTACACTGAAATACAGGTTGACGAGGGACTGTTACAAAAGGGTACAAGTGACAGTTCAGTACACCACTCCCTCTACTCTTAACAGCACAGTACACAGGGCTGAGTATTAGAATAGGACAGTTGAAGTTTCAGCACCCAGCCTTGTGTATTAAAGTACACTGCCAGTGAAGGTTTCAGTAATGGTTGTAGTACGGAGTAATAAAGTTCAGTCTGAACAAGAGATCAGCACACTAGGTTAAGTACTTTAGTACAGTCCAAGTGAGGAGTTGAGTACACAGATCTGAGAATTATTTTTTTGTTAAAAAGGTGAGAGGTGTGTCAATGACTACTGAAACCCAGGCAAGGTAAGAGTGTAGCACAGATGAGTATACAAGTACACTATAGATGAAGGTTCAGCATACACGTCCCTGAATATTACAGATCCGTACAAGTGAGTTCAGCACCCTGGTTTAAGTATTAAAGCTCAGTACTGGTGAGAGTTCAGAACAAGTCTGAGCACTGTAAAATAGTACCAGTTAGACATGCAAGTTCACAGACCTGAGTATTACAACACAGTACAGGTTACAGTTCATCCCACAGGGCTGAGTACTCGAATAGTACAGTTGACAGTCCAGGGCACAGATTTGAGTGTTACAATACACTGTTTGTGAAGGTTAAGCCTACATCTGTGTACAAGTGAGTATTAAAGCTCAGTTACAGTACAAGTTAGGGATCACCACACTAGTTTCACATTTATAGTACAGCAAAGGTGAGTAAAGCACACAGGTGTGTCATTGAACACAACTCCATAGAGGTAAGAGTGTTGCACACAAATGAGTATTGAAGTACACTACAGATGAAGGCTCAGCATACACATCTCTGAATATTAAAGCTCAGTACAAGCTCACCTCCCTGGTTTAAGTATTTCAGTACAGTCCAGGTGAGACCTGATGACACTGATTGAAGTATTAAAGCACAGTAAACGTGAGAGTTAAGTTCACAGGTTTAAGTATTACCACACATTATTATTACAGCTCAGTGGAGAGGAGACTTCAGAACACAGGTTTCAGTATTTAAAACACAGAAAAAAGTACCCATTCTGTTGAGTACACTCCAGGGGAGAGATGAGCACACAAGTATCAGTATTAAACGCAAAAGGACAAAAGCACTGGTTTAAGTCTTTTAGTCCAGAGCTGACCACACCGATCCGAGAATTAAATTTAAAGCACGTGAGAGTAAAGCACACAGGCACAACATCAAGTATTAAAACTCAATCAAGGTAAGAGTGTAGCACACAGATTCAAGTATTGAAGTACACTACAGATGAAGGTTCAGCATACACGTCTCTGAAAATTAAAGCTCACTTACAAGTTAAGGTTCAGCATAGTAGTTTATTTTAGTCCAGTCCAGGTGAGAGCTGAGCACAGAGTTTGAGTATTAAAGCCCACTTACAACTTGGAGTTCAGCACACTGGTTTAAGTATGATAGTCCAGTCCACATGAGGGGTCAGTACACACTTGAGTATGAAAGCACAGTAATAGGTGAGAGTTCAGCACTCGTGTGTCAATGTGAGAATTAAATTAAGTACAAGTTCAGCACCCTGGTTTCAGTATTACAGCACTGTCCACAGGATAGCTCAGCACACAGGTCTGTCATTGAGAATTAAAGCTCAGGACAGGAGAGAGTTACTTATACAAGTGAGGATTACCAGTATTAATGCTCAGTGCAGATAGGAGTACAGTACACAGGATTGGGTGTTCAAGTGTTATATAGGAGGACTTCAGCACACTGGTATTTATCATTGAGTAACAAAGCTCAGTACAGGTGAAAGATCAACACACAGACTTGTCAGTGTATTAAAATACAATACTCTTGAGAATTGAGTACACCATTGTCAGAACTACACTCCCTACAGTACAGCCACTGATAACCATGATCAGAACAGTCCATCTGAGCAAAGTACCTCACTCTGGGGTACAAGACTGTGTCCCCTCTGGAATCAAACCTGCAACCCACAGTCAAAAAGCCCTGAAAATAGACAGGAAAGGTTTCAAATCTTCATGCATACCCGTCTTCCCACTGGCCGCCTCTGGGCAGCCCGGAAAATACAGGAGAGAGAGTTCAGGATCAATCCCAACACCACATCCATACCTGCCTCTTGACTGTCTGCTTGTGGACATCATGGAAAATTAGGGAACAAGAACACAGGACAGGGTTCAAACTTCATACAAACCCGTCTTCCACAATGTCAGGCTCTGCACTTTTCCTGGAAAATAAGGAAAAAAAAACAGGGAGAGAGCAGCTAACCTCTATCCCAACTCCTCATACATACCCGTCTTCCCACTGGCAGCCTCTGGACATCCTGGAAAACTACAGCAATGAAAACAGGACAGAGCATCAACCTCCATCCACACTGGTCTTGCCTCTGGCTGTTTTCTGGACATCCTAGACAGCATCTGAACTCCAATCCGTCTTCCCACTGTCAATTCTTTTGGATATCCTGGAAGTTAGGGAAAAAATACAGGAGAGGGTAACCAACTTCTATCCCAACTCTTCATCCATACTGGTCTTCCCACTGGCAGCCACTGGACATTCTGGAAAACTACAGCAATGAACACAGAACAGAGCATCAACCTCCATCCACACTGGTCTCCCCACTGTCTGCCCCTGCATTGGAGTCCATCTTGACCTTTGACCCCTGACTTGTATATGAGCTCAGAGAGCAGGAGACGCTGCTGGAGACAGGAGAGCATCAATCCCCATTCTGTCTTGCTCATCCACACTGGTCTTCCCACTGTCAGCCACTGGACATGCTGGAAAATAAGAAAAAAGAGACAGGAGAGAGTATCAACCTCCATTCCAACTCCTATTCCATACCAGTCTCTCCACTGGTAATTTTACAGGCATCCTAGAAAGTCAGGGAAAAGATTATAGGAGAGAACATCCAACCTCTATCCCAGCCATGCTTGTCTCTCCACTGTCTGCCCCTGGACACCCTGGAAAATAAGGAAAAGAAAACAGGAGAGGGTTTAATCTTCATACAGCCCCATCATCTTCCCACTGTCTGCCACTGGACAGCCAGTCTTCCCATTGGACATTCTGGAAAACCACAGAAATGATCACAGGACTTCATCCACACTGGTCTTCCCACTGACTTCCCCTGCATTGAAGTCCACCTTGACTTTTGACCCCTGACTGTTTGACCTCAGAGAGCAGGAGACACTGCTGGAGCCAATGGGGATTGATGGTCTCCTCTATCCATACCCATCTTCCCACTGGCAGCCCCTGAACATCCTGGAAAATGAGAAAAGAGACAGGAGTGAGCATCCAACCTCCATTCCAACTCCTCCTCCATACCCGTCTTCCCACTGTCCATTTTATGGACATCCTAGAAAATCAGGGAAAAGATTCTAGGAAAGAACATCCAACCTCTATCCCAGCCATACCCATCTCTCCACTGTCTGCCCCTGGACATCCTGGAAAAGTGAGGGGAAAAAAAAACAAGGGTTCAATCTTCATACATACATGTCTTCCCAGTGTAAGCCACTGGACTTACTGGAAAATGGAAAAGAGCCAGGAGAGAGCATCCCACCTCCATCCCAGGACACGCTGCACAGCTGGTTTGTGTGTCTGAGGGCAGCAGTCTGGCTCTGCAGTCTCTCTGTGCCTGGTCATCTGGCTTCAGCCCAGCGTTCACCTGTCACTCAACTGTGTTAATTCAACAATAACATACTTCACCAGGCTCTTATCCTGTACCTCTCCTGCCTGGTACAGGGTCTGACCTGGCTCCTGGTGGGAATAAACATGCCTGAAGGCAGCCTGTGCTCCACCGAGTCCCGACTGCTCCGGTCCAGAGCTGCTGTTCTGGTGACCCGTCCTGGAGAAACACAGGTGTGTTGTCCACAGGCTCTCTCCCCTTCCTCACCTCGTTCAGAGTTTCTGACACCCCTGGGCTCCTCCTCCTGGTCAGCCCGAGTCTTCGGGGGGGGGGGGGGGGGGGGGAGTTTCTTCCTGTTGGCTTCTCCCAGATCTTCAGATCCTCAGGCCTGAGCCGGGCTGGGAGGAGGGAACCTTCCCTGAGATCCTGGAGCCCGACGTCCAGACGAGACGACCGGAGAGATGGAGCCGATGGGGGAGGATGAGGGCGTCAGGGCTCCTGGTGTCCGACTGGGAGAGAGCTCCGATGTTGGGGCGTCTGTCCTCCCTCTTGAATTTTCCTCCTTCAGGATCCCACAGATTTCGGTTGAGCGTGTTCACCGTCACACAGGAATGTTCTTTGGCTTCAACTGTCTGGTACCCCACTCCTCCAGCTCTCACCTGGCTGGTTCCCCACTCCTCTCACCATTCCAGTGAGCACAGAGAGACCCACTGGTTTAGTGACTCACCATTGCAGTGAACACCCAGCACAGAGACCCACTGGTTTAGTGACTCACCGCGTTCCAGTGAATACCCAGCACAGAAACTATGTAGTAAAATAATTAATCACAAAATAAACTGAAGTTCTTTTTGTACGGCCATTGCTGAACACCCAGCATAGTGAAGATGCAATAATTATTCGTAGAAGGCAGTGACTGGTTTAGTGGCCACCCATTACAGTGAACATTCTGTACAGAAAATATTGAATGAAATGATGAACAATGACATCAACAGGTGTAGTGACTTACCATTTTAGAGAATATCTTGTAAACCATTACTGTGAATTTCCAACAGAAAGTTATCTACACTATGACAGTGAATACCCAGTACAGGGCCTATCAGTCACAGAGAATAATTACAGTGCTTATCTGTTACAGTGAATACCAGTTAGTGAATAATTGTAATTATCTTTTACAACAAGATACCAGTAACAGTGACTGGCCATTACAGTGAATAAGAGTGAGTATTCAGGACAAAGACTGTGTTGTGACTAACCATTACTATCCAGTAAACTGAATATCCAACATAATATTCAGGAAAAAAAAAACTGCCTGGATTAGTGAAGACGCAAAAAGATATTTAGGAAAGAAACTGGTTTAGTGACCTACCATCCCAGTGCATTCCCAGCATGGGAAATAGGCAAATTAACCAATTATTCAGGAAGCAGACTGGAGAGACCGTCTGGTTTAGTGGTTAACAAGTACAGAGAATATCCAGAAAAGGAGTCCTCGTTAACTGTCGGGTTTTCAGTCGTTTTGGTACAAAATCGTCCTTCATGAAGCAACACCTGCAGACTTCCACTGATCTGGTCCAAACGTCCATCTCCGTTCTCCAGGGAATCATGTGGGCTTGCGAGGAGAATTGGAGTTGAACAATAATAAACTTTGACATACTCATACCTGGTCGGATATTAAAATTATCATATGCTCAGTATAGCTGGTAATACTCAAACTTACGTCCACACTAAACCCAACAGTGAAGTAGCTGTCTCTGCTCTGTACTGCGACTCTGGACTGTATAAATACAGGACAGGTGTGACTCTGTACTGTGTGTCTCTAGACTATATAAATACAGGACAGGTGTGACTCTGGACCGTGCGTCTCTAGACTATATAAATACAGGTCAGGTGTGACTCTGGACCGTGCGTCTCTAGACTATATAAATAAATACAGGTCAGGTGTCTCTAGACTGTATAAATACAGAACAGGTGTGTCTCTGGACCACGCCTTTCTAGACTGTATAAATAGACACAGGACAGGTGTGTCCCTGCACCATGCCTCTCTAGACTGTATAAATACAGGACAGGTGCGTCTCTAGACTGTATAAATACAGGACAGGTCCGCCTCACTCACCTCTCTCTCCTGCTCGGTGACTGAGCCAGTGGACACACATGCAGAAGGAGAGCAGAGAACAGGGTGAAGATCAGACTCACTTGTGCTGTGATCAACACATCAGGGTGGGCTCTTCTTCCTTTCCCTGTAAATTACAAGACCAGAAACCCTTCAGCACAGGCAGCGAGTTCTCCTCCTCAGTGTCATTGCTAATTTCATGCTCCTGCCCAGCTTTATTCAGCAAACAGGAACATGAGGGAAGATGAGACTGAGGAAGAACTACAATGAGTTGTTTTTTCCTACAACAGACAAGACAGGTCACAAAGAGGAGGAGTCATCAGGCCCATCTTACCCTCTGGCAGTTAGGAGTTACAAGCCTGGAGGATCACGAGAGAAGCCAGGGTTCAACAACATGGCCGGGCAGCTTGTTCCCCACCTCCACCAGCCTTTGTGTAATGAAGTGTAGATATGACCCATCCAAGAGCAAGCTCCAACTTCCACCCACCTGCTGGGAATAAACACTTCCACAAGGAAGTAATGCAACCAACGTCTGCATTTTTCCAGAGGATTCACAGACTAAACACACCTCCTTCATCTGCCCTTGACCGACCGTCAGGATGTCCCACACAGAGCACAAGCAGACTCACAGGACCACTGCTCTCTCCTCCTCGAGGTATCAGTCTGGCTCTCTTCCCAGTTTGAACTCACCCCCACACAGCTGCAGGAAAATATTTTCATCTCTCAACACTGAGATCACATCCCGCCACACCCTAGATAAAGAAGAGAGTGGGATTTGTCCCACCTGTAAGCAGTCTGGTGCCTCTTCTGATGGGGTTCTCTCCTCCGTCTCTGGTGGTGCAGTAGGACAGTCCGTCTCTCTGAGCCTCTCAATTCTCAGACCAGGAGAGTGAGTGGAGCTGGAAGACCATCAGGACAGAGAGCGATATAAGAACCCCCTCTGTCAGGAGTGGAGACCCCTCTAGTCCCCCTGCTGTAGACCTGCTCACCCTCCACAGTGACGATCGCAGTGCTGATGGTGTTTCCCTGAAGGTCCCTCACTGTGTAGCTCCCCTGATCAGACGCCCTCAGGTCCGTGCAGACACATACAACCGAAAAATAAAACCGTTCGCTTACATACGAAAGAGCTAAATCGTTTATCACTGCAAATAAGAGCCGCTATAATTGGATTCGCGTTCAGATCACATTCAAACCCGCAACTACTGCTGTGGTTTGTTCAACGACTAACTGCACTTGAAGTCTCATCTGGTCTAATTTAGCATGATTGACCCTCTTAAAAACAGGAACATCCCGCTACACATCAACACGACACAAAGTAATAGTTCTACTTATTCATTTACGGTTTAAATGAATTGAAATGCTCCGACTCAGAGCGTCTGGTAGTTCGTGCTAATGAGCACAACAATGCGGAGCCCTTTGTGTATTAAGCACAAGTTCAGCTGGTCTCCAACTTAACACACATTAAAAACAAACAGATTAAAGTACATTACATGTTGCTGCTTAAAGTGCTGAAGCCTGTTCAGACACAAATGTATATGATACACACAACCGAGAAAAACGTTCGCCTACATATGAAGGATCTCCGGATGAATCATTATTTATCAGTGCACATAAAAGCCTCTTTAATAGGATTCGCGTTAAAATTCAAACGCAGTAGTCTCGTACCTCATCTGGTTTAATTTAACACGAATGATCCTCTTAAATTAAGAGCAGGAACATCCCGTTATACATAAACACGACACAAAGTCATAGTTCTATTAACCTGACCAGCATATTCATTTACGGTTTAAATGAATTGAAATGCTCCGACTCAGAGCGTCTTGTAGTTCGTGTTAATCCGGACAACAATGCGGAGCCCCTTGTGTATTAAGCACAAGTTCAGCTGGTCTCCAATTTTACACACATTAAAAACAAAGTAAGAAAGTGCAACACGTCGCCCCTAAATGTGCAGAAGACTTGTGTGCGCGCACACACACAAATGTATATATCATACATACAACCGCGAAAAACGTTCGCTTACCTATGAAGGATCTCCGTATGAATCTTCATACAAATAAAAGCAAATAAAAGCCTCTTCAATAGGATTCGCGTTCAAATTCAAACCCGCAGCTGCTGCTCTCGTTGGTGTCGTGATGAATTGCACTTGAGTATGGCGTTAGTCATCTCGGACCCTCATCTGGTCTAATTGAGCATGACTGACCTTCTTAAATTAAAAAGAACCTCCCGATATACATAAATACCACACAAAGTAATAATTCTACATATTCATTTACGGTTTAAATGAATTGAAATGCTCCGACCCTGTCCAGAGCGTCTTGTAGTTCGTGCTAATTAGGACAACAATACTGAGCCCTTTGTGTATTAAGCACGATTTCAGCTGGTCTCCAGCTTCACTCCGCACGGGTTTTTCGTAGCATTGAGCTCAGAGCTGTAGCTCTTCTCCAGACAGCAGACTGCTCTCCGAGAGCTCGTTATAACTGACCCACAGCGGTCAGTATGAAGTTTGTGCTGAACACTGTACATCACCCACACGCGGTACCTCTGCTTCCGAGCCCAGTCAGCTCTGCTGTGTTCACGACAGGACCTCCGCTCTCTCTCTCTCTCTCTCCGGTGATCTGATCCGACAAATGACATTTCCCTCCGCTCTGGGCCCCAGACCTCTCTCACACCACCTGGGTGCGATCGCACCTCGGCCATTCAGGAGACTCCGTCAATTAAGCAATTAAGAGTCCAGAAAACTTGATTGAAAACGCAAGTTCAGTTTCCGAAGAATGCATCTGAAAATAGTTATAATATAGATTTAAAAGGCACTTGTGTGACAAGGATAAGAAGCAGCAAACAGTACGTAAAAGTGAATTCGGTTTAAAAATAAGATTTCCTAAAGCCGACATTCGATCAACTCAGGAAAGAGCTGGTCCAGAGAGCGGCCAATGGGAAAATTCCTTTGGCCGCTCTCTGGACCAATCAGGAGTGTGTTGCTGAACGCTCTCTGGACCAATGGGAAAATTCCCCTGACCGCCCTCTGGACCAATAGGAAAATTCCCCTGACCGCCCTCTGGACCAATGGGAAAATTCCCTTGGCCGCTCTCTGGACCAATCAGGAGTGTGTTGCTGACCGCTCTCTGGACCAATGGGAAAATTCCCTTGGCCGCTCTGTGAACCAATCAGGAGCCTCCGCCGTCTTCTCCCCCGCCCCATGAACCAGTCAGGTGTGTCCCTCGTCGCCTGCCTCTGCGCCAATCGGGCGTGGCCGTGGTCTTCCCTGTGTGCCGATCACTCCCGCTGCCTGCCTGAGCTACACGCGGGCAGGTCCTGCAGGGCACGCTAGAGGGCGGTCAACACCCGCAACACCCGTTCAAGAATCGGGCTCACACCTGACGAAGCGCTGTGTTTTCTTTCTTCTCTTTTCAGCACCGGAATAAAGAATAAACCTGCTACTTGTTACTAGTTAAAAAGCCCGTCTCAGTTGAATGTTTGGAGACAGGAGGGAACCTGGCGAGACGGAGCCCAGCCAGACCGGCATAGGGCAGGACTGCTCACAGGGACTGCCAGTGGACGACACACACACACCCTGGACAGGACAGCAGTCCATCACAGGACACACACACACACCCTGGACAGGACACCAGTCCATCACAGGACACACACACACACCCTGGACAGGACAGCAGTCCATCACAGGACACACACACACACACCCTGGACAGGACACCAGTCCATCACAGGACACACACACACTCACACACCCTGGACAGGACAGCAGTCCATCACAGGACACACACACACACACCCTGGACAGGACAGCAGTCCATCACAGGACACACACACACTCACACACCCCGGACAGGACACCAGTCCATCACAGGACACACACATACTCACACACCCTGGACAGGACACCAGTCCATCACAGGACACACACACACACCCTGGACAGGACACCAGTCCATCACAGGACACACACACACTCACACACCCTGGACAGGACACCAGTCCATCACAGGACACACACACACTCACACACCCTGGACAGGACACCAGTCCATCACAGGACACACACACACTCACACACCCTGGACAGGACACCAGTCCATCACAGGACACACACACACACCCTGGACAGGACACCAGTCCATCACAGGACACACACACACTCACACACCCTGGACAGGACACCAGTCCGTCACAGGACACACACACCCTGGACAGGACACCAGTCCATCACAGGACACACACACACTCACACACCCTGGACAGGACACCAGTCCATCACAGGACACACACACACTCACACACCCTGGACAGGACACCAGTCCATCACAGGACACACACACACACACACTCACACAACCTGGACAGGACACCAGTCCATCACAGGACACACACACACTCACACACCCTGGACAGAACACCAGTCCATCACAGGACACACACACACACACACTCACACACCCTGGACAGGACACCAGTCCATCACAGGACACACACACACTCACACACCCTGGACAGGACACCAGTCCATCACAGGACACACACACACTCACACACCCTGGACAGGACACCAGTCCATCACAGGACACACACACACACCCTGGACAGGACACCAGTCCATCACAGGACACACACACACTCACACACCCTGGACAGGACACCAGTCCATCACAGGACACACACACACACTCACACACCCTGGACAGGACACCAGTCCATCACAGGACACACACACACACCCTGGACAGGACACCAGTCCATCACAGGACACACACACACTCACACACCCTGGACAGGACACCAGTCCATCACAGGACACACACACACACCCTGGACAGGACACCAGTCCATCACAGGACACACACACACTCACACACCCTGGACAGGACACCAGTCCGTCACAGGACACACACACCCTGGACAGGACACCAGTCCGTCACAGGACACACACACACTCACACACCCTGGACAGGACACCAGTCCATCACAGGACACACACACACACACTCACACAACCTGGACAGGACACCAGTCCATCACAGGACACACACACACTCACACACCCTGGACAGAACACCAGTCCATCACAGGACACACACACACACACTCACACACCCTGGACAGGACACCAGTCCATCACAGGACACACACACACACACTCACACACCCTGGACAGGACACCAGTCCATCACAGGACACACACTCACACACACACCCTGGACAGGACACCAGTCCATCACAGGACACACACACACACACACACACACACACACACACACACACACACACACACACACACACACACACACACACACATAATAGGGGGCCTTTAGGACCTCACTTAACCTGTATTAGCACGTGGAAACAGCTGATATGCTTTTGTCAACAAACTTCATTTCCTCAGCAGGAATTTGTTTTTCTCCTCCAGGAGAGTAGAATCTAATAAAAGCTAGAATTGGGGGTCAGCCAAAAAAAAAAAGACCTCGCTGCATCTCACTCACCCCAAAAAGTGCAGATTTATTCCATTTTCCTTGTAAGAACAGTCATTTAAAATTGTGTTTCAGATTTGTTTGTTTTTTTACAAAGACTAAGACGTCCTAAAATAGACACTTTTACAAATGTGATATTTCAGCTAACCATGGCTGAAATATCGTTACTCTCCAATCCTTCACACGGTGAACTACTTCAGTCTCTGAAGATCACGACCGGCTGATTTTCAGGAGGGAAGACAGTATGTTCAGTACTGAGCCTCAGAAGAGATGTATCATCGTGCACAGTTATAGAAGTATCCAGAGCTTGGACAATGATGTTTTGGACATCCACTGATACAAGGAGCTCACCCAGCTGTGTCTGGAGAGAAGCCCCAGGGTATCAGCTTCAACCACAGGGCTGGGCAGCTTGTTCCCCACCCCCACCCCCCTCTGTGTACAGAAGAGCCTCCTGTCCTGACTGGATGAGCTCACCCAGCTGTGTCTGGAGAGAAGCCCCAGGGTATCAGCTTCAACCACAGGGCTGGGCAGCTTGTTCCCAACCCCCACCCCCCTCTGTGTACAGAAGAGCCTCCTGTCCTGACTGGGGGAGCTCACCCAGCTGTGTCTGGAGAGGAGCCAGGGTATCGGCTTCAACCACAGGGCTGGGCAGCCTGTTCCCCACCCCCACCCCTCTCTGTGTACAGAAGAGCCTCCTGTCCTGACTGGAGGAGCTCACCAAGCTGTGTCTGGAGAGAAGCCGGGGTATCGGCTTCAACCACAGGGCTGGGCAGCCTGTTCCCCACCCCCACCACCCTCTGTGTAAATGGCAAATATAAGCAATTTGGTTCTTCTGATGCTTAGCAAATGCTTCCCGTGCCTCTTAACTAGGGAGGTCATCAGTCTCCCAAGAAAACCGTCTCCTGAAGGCAAAACAGGATTTTGAAGTTGCTACTGTGAGTAATCCTAGTGTCAGGACAGATCTGAGGGACAGGTAAAGGTTTATTCCCTGCTGAAAAGAAATTTTCTCTTCCTTTCAGCCGGGACTAAACCTTTGCCGGAGACACTCCAATCAAAACGCACACGGTCACTCGTAAAAATGTGCGTCCCCAGCACAGATGAAGGTCTGTCCAGGTCCGAGCGGCACCGTGTTCTGCGATTCAGAAGGAGGGACACGAAACTCCCACTGAGACACGGCGCCGGTCTCGCGTGGTGCTACTGCAGGTGTCACATCGCTCTCGCAGCCTCCCCGTCCTTAAAAGGACACGATGGCCCAGCTGAGACCGGTCACGTCGCGGAGGCGGTCGACTCCCCCCGTGCGCTCGGGCCGCGAGCGAACCGCCCCGCGTGGGGGACCGAGAGAGGGATAATAATCTCCGCCGCGGGCGGGCGAAGCGGAGGTCCCGCCGTCACGTCACGTCACGCGTGAGGAAGACGCCGCTCGGCCGCATCGGCACACGCCCAGACCCAGCGGACCGCGGACGAGTGGGAGTGGGAGGCAATCGGTCGGGCTGCGCGTGCCTCGGGGATCGTGGGCGTACTTTGAAACAATCGTCCCGATCCGGTGTGTTTAAAACCCAGACTCCGGCTTCCTCTCGCAGTCTGGAGACAGGCTGCAGGGTGCTGTCCAGGGTGTGTGAGTGAGTCCTGTGATGGACTGCTGTCCTGTCCAGGGTGTGTGAGTGTGTGTGTGTCCTGTGATGGACTGCTGTCCTGTCCAGGGTGTGTGAGTGTGTGTGTGTGTCCTGTGATGGACTGGTGTCCTGTCCAGGGTGTGTGAGTGTGTGTGTGTGTCCTGTGA